>NW_022196897.1:65511732-65533562 GCF_008632895.1 Mastomys coucha | reverse complement strand
CTTCTTCTTCTTCTTCTTCTTCTTCTTCTTCTTCTTCTTCTTCTTCTTCTTCTTCTTCTTCTTTCTCAAGACAGGGTTTCTCTCTATAGTCCTGGCTGTCCTGGAACTCACTCTGTAGACCAGGATGGCCTCAAACTCAGAAATCCACCTGCCTCTGACTTCCAAGTGCTGGGATTAAAGGCATGCACCACTACTGCCCTGCTTTCTTCTTCTTTTTAATTGGATATTTTCTTTATTTACACTTCAAATGTTATCCCCTTCTTATCCACCCTCAATAGATATCTGAAATCAAACTATAGGTGGCTCAGTGGTTAAAAGCACCCACCACTCTTACAGAAGACAAGAGTTCCCAGTACCCACATTGGATAGCTCACAACTGCCTATAAGTACAGCTACAGAGGATCCAGTGTCCTTTTCTCATGTCTGTGAGCACCTGCTCATCCATGCACATCCACACACACAGAGAGACACAAAATATATGTAAGCAAAAAGTTCTAAAATAAAATAAATATTTGACATCACTACTAGGAATAAAAGCCATGTCAGTCCCACTGTTAAGCTGTTTGAGGGTAAGGTGGTTGTTCTGCTCACCCATGGATTATAAACATACCTGGGTGAGGTTTTGTTTAACCTTGCTATTTATTGTTATTTAAGAACTCAAAGTTGTTTATTTTATGTGGCACTTTATAGACTTTTTGGTAAGATGAAAACGAACTGTCTGGTAGAGGGAGAACACAGCCCACAGAATCAACTAAAGAGGGTCCTCATATGGGCTCACAGACTGAAGTGACCACCAACGAGTCTGCATGGGTCTGTGCAATGTCCTCTGCATATATGTTATGGTTGTGAAGCCTGGTGTTCCTGTGAGACTCCTAACAAGGAAGTAGGGGTGTCTCTTGAGTCTCTCACCTGTGCTTAGGACTCTTTTCCTCCTACTGTGTTGCCCAGTCCAGCCTTGATAAGAGGGTTTGTGCGTAGTCTTATTGGATTATGATATGCCATGTTTGGTTGAAATCACTGGGATGCCTGCTCTTTTCTGAAGGGAAACGATGGAGTGGATCTGGTGGAGAAAGGAGGTGGTAGCGGTTGGGGGTCAGACTGGGAGGAGTTGGGGGATGCAGCTGAGACATATTGTATGGGAGATGAATAAATACAAAGAAAAAAGGATGAAAAGTCTGCTAGAAAAGATCACCTCAAAAGTTAATATCTTTAGGACATTATCTAGTTTTATATCTACCTAGAGCCTTGTTTTGGCATTGCTTTTAAAAATGCTTATAAGTAGCCGTCTTTTCAAAATGCTTTACTCTGTCACTTAAAACAATAAATTCTTGATAAAGGTTCATTCCATTCTTGTGAAATTGCCATATTTCAATTTCAAAATGCATCACCACAAAAGTGGCATCACTAAAATAATGGATCATGATGATTTCAATGAAATTCTTTTAGCTAATCACATTTTAGCTAAAATATCCATGCATATTTCTAAGATTTGGCTTAAAGTACAAGGGTAACATGGGGTTTCTAAGATAATTGTGATAAAAATAGCAATTCTGAACCAAATGCTAATATATTTTGTTATACTCTATGTATGATTTATAGTAATGGACACCAAATCACTATTTTCCCCCTGTGGAATATTTAATACCTGAGAGTAAAAAATACTTATGTCAATGGTTATTAACTATATTTTCCCACATAATTAAATTCAATACTTGACATTTCAATAAAGGGTTTAGTGTTCATTTTTGTTCCTTTCTCTACAGTACCATGCAAAATGCACCTCATTTTACATCTGTGTGTGTGGGGGATTAACTTTAAGTTCACTACCCTATATTTATCTTGGTAAATATTATCAAATTTAATTTTAGTCTGTTTTTCAAGCTTTTATGATCAGTCTGAATTCTTGATCTTATGTACCTTGGTCTGAGCATTTTGTGATCTTTTGTGAAGACAGTATTTACAAAACAAGGCATAATTGCCACATGAGATCATCAGCTTTCCATATTTAAAACAGCTGAGAAAAAATGATTTAATAAGAGATATTTTAATCTTACAATGCTGTGTTTCCATATTATATTCATGGAACATTTCCTGAATTTAAAAATACAATTAATCAATTAATCTCTTGTGATTTCTGGTATTGTATCCAAAGGAAGGTTTATGTCAGAGATAGAAAATGAAATACCGAACAGTGTAACTCGCACACAGTTAACATTCATTACTTTTAGATGTAGCATAGTAGTTCTCAACTTTTCTAAGGCTGGGAACTTTTAATACTGATTCTTTTGTTGTAGTGACCCTAACCATAAAATTATTTTGTTGCTACTCCATAATTGGAATTTTGCTACTATTATGAATCATAATATAAACATCTGATATGCAGGATATCTGGGGTCACGACCCACAGGTTGAGAACCACTGATATCATCATTCTAGGCTGAATTACCAACCCAAACAATGGCTATATAACAACAAACATGCATTTGACAATCATAAGGATGGCAGGGTAACTGATATGATAGGAGAGTTAGGTGTCTTTTCATTTTTGTTTCTTTTTGTATAGCTGAGTTTTAATCTACAAACAGTGCTTCATTAGTAGTGTAAACAACCCCAGCTGATCCAGCAGAGATTAAGAGATGAAAATTAAGTCAAAGGTTTACAAATTTTCTAAAGATACAGAGTAACATCTTACTATGATGTTCCATACCACTAATGGTGAAGGAAAGATGGAGGCTCAAGGAAACAGGTAATCTGTCTTTAATGGGCAAATACTATGGAGCACTGAGAAAGTGTCCATCTTCATAAATGTCTGTTCAAGGCAATATAGGACATGGTCACATTAGTCCAACTAGATGACAGCCTTTACAATTAAAGAGGACTTTGTTTGTATCTTAATGTATGGCATCAGCTTTAATCAGGACTATAAGAACTTCCTGACTTTGGAGACTCACTGAAGGCACATACCTATTTCTGCCCTATGCTTAATATGAATTAACATGCATATACCTAAGGGCAGACATTTTTTCCTGATCAGGAGACAGTAAACAATTCTCACAAGACAAATCCAGCTTATACTATTTTATATTACTGAGCTATAAGTTTTACATTTTTAAATGTTGGGGAAAAGTAAGAAACAAAGACTGTGTAGCAGAAACCACTGTGGTTCTAAAGCCAAAACATTTGCTATCAAAGTCTACAGAAAGTATCCAGCAATCTCTAGTCAAAAAGTATGATCACAGATCCAACCCCAAGAGCATCTCTAGCAAATGGCAATAGACATTTTCTGTAAACAAGGAGATATAAATATTCCAGGCATTCGGTGGTAAATGACTACCAATGACTATGAATCAATTCTACTGTTGTCATATAACATCACTCTTAGATGATCTGCAAAGGAATGGCTATGTCTGTTTTCCAGTGATTTTTTTGTTTGTTTTGTTTTTCATTCAAACAGTAGGACAGATTTGGTGTTGACCTTTGTTGTAGAAGGCAGTCCTGCAGTTTCAGCTTGACCTATGTATTTCTGTTCATGTATGTTTTTGCTTTGTTCTCATAGACTCAGAACTCTATCTGTAACCCAACTTTTCCTTTCTCCAAGTACAGCTTAGCTCCAGATACAGACTCCACTTGTCTAGGTTGTTAAACTTCTTGACAATGAGTTCATGTTCACCTGTGATATTATCCACAGAACCAACCTTTTTCTTCCTTTATCTATCTGTTCTGATGTTCAGATCTCAGAATGAAGAGCTTTTTTTATTATTATTTAGACAAAGTCACTGAAAATAATTCTAAACTCAGAATTCTAGTTTGCAGGCCAGAGTCAGTTTGGCACACTAGAGAGACTGCAAGCATAGGAGTCAGATACATTAAGTTCATTATAGTTATGCTTCTTTTGTTATTAAATCTAACTGAGTGTTTACTAGTTAAGTCCTGTGTAAGGAGCATCTGTAAAACAATGGTAGAGATGTGGTCCTGCTTGAAATTATCTTGGTGACTTATGGGAGCATACATAAAATCCTTCTGAAAATAAATTCATAGCTAGGCAAGCAGGAAGTTTATTAAAGGTAATGCCTTAAAGAATAAAGTGGGGTATAGGAACTGGGGAGTATATAAGGAAATCATTTAGGTCATGATGGAGAAGTGAAAACTTTTGGTCAACCCAATAGGGAACTCTAAAGGAAAGGTTGCCTGTAAGAGAGGAGTCCTGCATGGAGCAGCAGTGGCCAGATCCCCTGTTCATACAGGACCACATCAACAGACAGTGCCCAGGGTAATCATGGCCTGGTTTGTAATCTGGGGCAAATCTTTCAGGGGAACCAGCTGCTGATGTCTACGGACCATACTACGTGTATCTAGGCAAGTATATCCTCAGAGGGACAACTGACTAACGTCTGTCCACAGTTGCCATTGTGAGACGAAGGCCGAAACTAAGGAGGAAGTGAACAGCAAACTCTTGGAACCTATAACATCAAGGAAGCATGTACAAGTGAAGGGTGTTAAGTGTACATCCATGCTAAGAAAGGCAGCATGGAACAAACACCACTTTGAGACTCATCTGACTTCAAGAATAAAAAAAAAAAAAGTCAAGTCAGAAATACCTTTCAAATGGTCAATGTTTTCAGAGACAAATGTTTATGCTTGCTTTAGTTTATGTCTAAGTTAAGCTAATGCTTAAAACTTAGGATTTATTCTGTATGATTTAATCTCAGTATTATGAATGAATGGCTGGAAGCTTCATTTTTTTTTATTAGATATTTTCTTTATTTACATGTAAATTTCTCCCTTCCCAGTTTCCCCTCTAAAAAACAAAGAAACAAACGAAAACAACAAAAACAAACCCCAGCTGCCTCCCCACTCCCCATGCCTGCCACCCCACCCTCTCCTGCTTATAGGCCCTGGCATTCCCCCACACTGGGGCACAGAACCTTCACAGGGCTGAGGTCCTCTCCTCCCATTGATGATCGCATTTGCAATCCTCCACTATACACACACTGCTAGAGCAATCAGTCCCACTGTGTGTACTCCTTGGTTGGTGGCTGAGACTCTGGGAGCTCTGAGGGTACTAGTTAGTTCATATTGTTGTTCGTCCTAAGGGGCTGCAAACCCCTCAGCTCCATTGATCCTTTCTCTAACTCCTTCACTGAGGACCCTGTGCTCAGTTCAATAGATGGCTGTGAGCCTCTACATCTGTATTAGTCAGGTACTGTCAGTGCCTCTCAGGAGGTAACTAACTATATTTAGGCTGGCTTGCCCTTCCTTCAGTCTCTGCTCCATTGTTAATCTCTGCCACTCCTTCCATGGGTACTTGGTTCCCCCTTTTAAGAAGGAATGAAATGTCCATCTTTGGTTGGAAGCTTCATTTTTATATGCTATCTACATAAAACATTTTTTAGATTAAAATTCATTATTAATCTTTATATTTTAAAAGTATTCTCATCTTCAGGGTTACTGGGGAAACATGGAAGATAAACAAGGTAGCACAAATCTTCACTGCGAAATTTCTCAAGCCTTTAGTAAGTGAATACACATTAGAATCTCATATGCTGGAAGAGCAGGATAGAGCATACATAATTTGTAACCTAACACAATGTAAAAAACAAAACCAGTTTGGTGTCTGCTGCATTAATAATGTTTGAGTTTACCCATATGAAATAATTTAATCCCTTTTGTGGTATTTTGAAACCTTTTCCCGAGTCTAGTTTCTATTTCAATTTTAATCTGCATATATGGCATTAGACAGACAAAGCCCAATTTCCCATTTTATAAAATGTTCTTTCCAAAATAAATCTTATATTTTGAAACCATTAGTTAATAGCCCTAACTAGAGGCTAAAGGCAGCTCTAATTATTTGTATCATCATCTGGAATGGGCTTTCCTTTTAATAGAACCCATTTGCACCATAATAAAAAGCATGATCGGAACTGATTAAAGCTGGATGGAGCGGTTTTCATTTAAAGATTTCTCTTCCTGTGTCAGCCGATGTTTCTCTCTTAATGTTATTTTAATACAATCATTTTATGTTTGAAAATGAAGGCAATCATGTCAGTCTGTGAGCTAGCAAAAGGAAGTTATTGATTTGTACAAATCAGTCACCTTTAAAAATCCATAGGAGATGAATATTTATTATTTTGCAAGTACAAATCAGAATCTACCCAAACAAGAATGGATGCATGAGGAGGCGATCTATCTCAGAAGATTAAAATGTGAGAAATAGCTTGCTTTAATGGATTCTTTACTCTGTCATTGTAATAAACATCTCTCATTGATTTTTTCCCCAAAGTAGAACCCTTTTTTTTTATTAGCTTGCTGTGTACCAAATATATACACTGACAAACTTTACAATGACATACTCTAGAACTAGCTTTTTCTCACTTGAGTTATTACTTTATCATTGGGGCTGTTCCTTGAAACACAAAGCAGAAATCACTCTGGTACACACTTGGAAGTACCACAATGTATACGTGTGAAGGCAGAACTTTTGAATTGTTTTCTATAGATTCTCTGGGAAATGGCAGGGAGGAACATGCCTGGCAGGTTGTCCCAGAGTTCAGGAGACATAGGAAGGGCCCTGAACTCTACTAAAGCCCCTTTCTAACAAGAAATTTATCTATTAGAATTCTCTGTGGTAGTGATCCATTGGCTGTTTATAGAAACAAACCCAAACCAATAAAGAACAATTTAAAATGCTTTAAACATTTTCTGTGTGAATTCTTCAGAAACAAAAACAACCGACAAGTTCTATAGGAATATGCCCATTCTGCACTAAAGCAAGTGCCCAGAATTACTTGCTCATAGTAAGCTTGTGTGTAGCAAATGGTTGGTGAAATAAATCCTCATTTTCTTTACACTCTTGAAGTCACTAAAGACTTTGGAAAAGAAGTTATTCCAGGCAGTCAATGCAAAGTTTAAAGGATGGAGAAATGAATTGTTTTCTTTGTACCAAGCTCAGGCTAGCTAATCCAGGGCGTTGGGGCAATCTGTTATTATTTAATAAACAGTGTTGATTTCTACATTAGAAATAAATGTGAAGTTTCCTGTAGCCATGCAGTCTACCCAAGGGGAAAACAATCCTTTGACTCCTTGCTTTAGGTCATTTTTACAAGAAAGGCTGCCTGCCAGGCTTGGCATTAAGCAGCCCAGAAATAATTAACTAGACAGAACAAATAAAGGTTAAAAGAGCATCCAAATGTGACCTGACACCTAGAGCAGGTAGCATGCCCATTGACAGCAGGTTATAGACAGATACTTTTGAATGCCTTTAAAAATATCCAATTGCCTAGTGAATTCACTGTTTACATTAATGCCCCAAGATTCTGTTTTAGGGAAGTCATCTCAGTCATTTGGAAGTAGAAGAATATAATAGTAGTATTCTCCCTCATCTCTCTCTCTTTCTCTTTCTCTCTCTCTCTCTCTCCCTCCCTCTCTCTCTCTCTCTCTCTCTCTCTCTCTCTCTCTCTCTCTCTCTCTCAGTCTGGTATGTGTGTGTTTTATGTGGTATGTGTCTGTATGTGTGTGTTTGTATGTGATGTGGTGTGATGTGATGTGTGTGTGTGTGAGAGAGAGAGAGAGTGAGAGTGAGAGAGAGAGAGAGAGAGAGAGAGAGAGAGAGAGAGAGAGAGAGAGAGAGAGAGAGAGAGAAGAGAGACCTTAGCACCTATGAAATGCTGGAAGTTCTGATAGAACAACTTGTATGGAAACTCTGTTTCAGCCATAAACCAAATAAGAAATCTGTAGTAAGGATTTTGGTTTCTTGGAAAAACACAGAAATATAAGAATATGCTTTTGCTTTAACTCCAGGTGTGGGATATGGGGCTGCTTCAGATTGTTCACAGCAGCTGACTTTGATTTGCCTCATGCTCTAGCAGGGGCATGGTTTTGCTAGCTGCAAATAGTTTCTGCAATTGTGTAATGTTTTGAATTCTGATGACATTTCAAAGGGTATATAAATGCTCGTCCCTAAGACATTTGTAGATTGGCTGTTGGTGGTCATAGTTTGTTAAGTAGTCATAAGCAAAGAAGAAACAAGAAGAAAACAAACTAGGTATCTTGACAGCAAAGATCAAAGTTGCTCCTAGAAACTCAATGCCCTTAATAAGTAGGAAGTAGTGCAACAATGATGCTGCCTCCTTTTCTCTTTACCCTGCTTTCTCTCTTATATAGTGCTGGAGGTCGAAAGGGGAGGGGGAAAGGGTGGAAGAAAGAAGAACCCACAAAGTAGCAAAGGTAGGCTACAGAACCTCCATCATTTTCTGGAATTAGGGGATTCTGCTAACATTCAGTGTCAAGTTTCATGCAATAGCTACTAATTAATCCTCTGGATAGCAACATTGATGGATTTTCCATAAGAGAAGCAGCATTAGATAATAAAGATGAACCTTCAGCCTCAGTCAAGGTCACTTCCACTCTGTGTGCATGAGAGCAGAGGAGGCATGCCAGTTCATGAGGCTCAGGCTTGGGAAATCTTGCTATACAAAGCTTACAGTCAGCATCATGGTCATGGTCCTGGAAGTCAATTAAATTCTCCTAGAGCAACTTTAGTTGCCTTTGTTTCTATTTGAAGAGAAGGGAAATCCCAATTTCATCTGCTTCCTTGTATAATTAGATGTAACACAGGCATCCCTAAGAGAAACATATATTTTTTTTAAGTACTGGAGTCAACAATTGATGAGATTTTAATTCAGAGATTCAAACACAGGGTCTTAGAAAGGGAGGGAAAAGTTAGTAAAGCCATTGCTGCATGCAGCAAGAAGAAATCTTAGATAGGCAATTTTAATAAATATCTTAAATTTTAACTTTGAGATAGTAGTTGTACATATTTATATACCTCTGGAAAATAGTATGGTACTCAACTATGTGCATGTAATATCTAAGGATAAGATTATAGTAACTGATACATTCATTATCTCAAACATTTATCTTTTTTATATTGGTTAGTTATGACAACAAATAGATTGGTAGTGTATGGATGGGGCATTCTGTTATGTTACGTCTTTGTATTTAGCTTAGTACTTTGAGGAGGTGATAGAAACTTTAACAGGTGGAGCATACTAGCAGACCTTTGGGTCATTGAGGGTATACCAATGAAGGCAGTAAGGAGACACTGGCCAATTCTTTTCTCTTTGTTACTCTGATAGTTTCCACTCCATCATTTAAGCCTATCATAATGTGTTTCCTTGTCCACAGCAATGGGACCACTAACTATGGACAGACTGTTCTAAACTATGAGACAAAGCAAAAACAAAAAATAACAGGAATGTAAGTGAATTTACTGGAGAGGATAGAGTTTTAAAGAACTAGAAAATCTATTCTTTTTCTTATTTATGTATTTACTTATTTATTTATAGAAGGGTTCTTGATATATAGTACAGGCCGGCTTGGATGATTCTATTCTCTTGCTTCAGCCTTCCAAGTCCTAGGATTGCAGATATAAGATACCATATATAGCACATTACATTTTCCTTGAATTACTTTATTTTAAACTAACTTTCCCATGTTCTTATATTATCAATGTTACCATGAGCCAGTTTTGAAAAACAGGTATCTATAACATACAGAGGTTGCCCAAGGGCACACATGTATAAAATGACAGAGCTGGAACCTCTTGTTTTCACTTTGTTGTTGTTGCTATTAGTAGTAGTAGTAGTTGTTGTGGTTCCTGTGCCTTTGAGACAGGGTCTCACTATGCAATTCATACTAGCCCTAAACTACCAACGCTCCTGTTTCAGCCTGCTTCAGATATCCTACTGCTCAGATTTCAGGGCTACATCATCATTCCTAGCTTCAGAGATGGGATGTCCATTAATCTCCAAGTTCTATAACCTAAGTTGTAAATGTTGAGGTGGCTCTACTTGGCAGCATTTCAGAGTTGTAGATACCCAGAGCTTGTAGAACAACAACTTTCAAGATGATCATCAAAGGTTGAGAAGTCCAAAGCCTAAATTACTGTGTGACACACAGTTGATCTCATCGTCTTCATCTTTAGTGTCATAGGTGACCCTGATAAGAGTGAGAACTTTTCCCCTGTCACAAAAACCATACTTACTGTCAAATACTGCAGCTTTCAACCCACTCTTCTTTATTATTGATCAAAATTTAAATATCAGACAGAACATTTTGAGAAAAACTCATTAAAATTTAATATTTAATTTACGGAAAGGCATTGGGATTTTGCAAAGCCTCCACAGTCATTGTTTCTGCTTTCAGAGTTTATAAACATGGCTTTAGATACCACTTCTGATTAAGTCTCTGTGAGCTATCTCTTTTCCTGCCAACTTTTTTGCTTTTTGAGACATCTTTCTACATAATCCATGCCAACTACCAACACTTTAAATAGTATTTAAATATCTGAATTTTCTCTTACCCCCTACTGGTTCTGGATGCAAAAGGTAAGGGATGAAGGTTGGTACCAAGATAGAATGAGCTCTGCTTCTATCTTCTAGCCACACTTTCGTCAAGTTCAAAAAGACAAAGAATTAGTGGAAACTGATCAGTGTTGTTATCATTGGTCAAGGTCTAAGCCTGGTTCGTTCAAGTTCTTGGCATATCTTTCAAAAATAACATAAAAGTGAACACAGACTGCAGTGAAGTAGGGAACTTTACTCAAGTGAAGGACTAGTACATTAGACAGGAATGTGCTGTCAGTATTAACAGAGAGCTTCATGAGTTAGGACAAGGCCACATGAGTTAGTCAAGGACTAAGTCAGGAAGGGGTTATTTCACTCTTCCTGGGGATATATGAGCAAACATCTCCTTGATCAAGATAGGGTACTAGAGATGAACCAAATTAAGGATATCACAAATGTGTATCCAGTTTGGTGAGCCAATAACTTTATCGGAGTCCCTTACAGATGGGAATTACTTACAGGAACACAAACAGCTTCAAGATTCCCACCCCAGGATGCAAGAAGATTTGAGAAAACCTAAACTTTGGAGTTCTCTGCATGGCTTGCAAAAGCTCTATAGGTCAGAAAGCCTTTTCCCCCAGCAGTCCTTCCTGCTCTTATAATCTTGAGGGGAGAAGGCCTTGTGAATCTGGTGTTTTCAGAGGCTCCCTCAGACTTCTGCACGGTTTACTTCCTGAATCTTCAGGACCTTCCCTTTAGGAAGTTGTTATGCAAAGGGTGCATTTTGGGTAGTTTCCTATTTTAATCGACAGATTCCATTACATGTCCATCTCTATGCTTTCCTTCTTCCTTCTCACGATGCACTTGATCTTAGCCACATTCACATCTGGTTATACAGAGACACAAGGTAATAAATAGAAAAATTTCCCTAGCAGTTCACTTTGAGGACACTTTCCACGTTGCCCTTGTGGGCAAGAGCCCAGTGCAGGAAGGATTGGCTCTCCTGCTCTTGTACGCTGGACTTTAGCAGAGTACAACTGAACAAAATCTGTCCAAATGTGATGATTGCTCAGTTATGGGGGTCTCTGAAACCACCATCTCTGACAGAGAATAATCTGTATGAGGTAAGAAGGGAATCTGCTTCAACACAATGTACTTAGCTGGTGTTGGTTCAAACTTCTAGGGTCTGACCCCAGGCTGTTTATTTTTGACATATTTACACACAGTGCAACTTTGGAAAATGTTTCCCCTTGATAATCATCACAATAAAGGTTAAGGAAGACTACATCAAAACTCTTTTGCAAAGTTCTTGTCTTTCATAAAGTACATGTGACCTCTTCCATAAAGATAGGTTCTATTGACTGAGAAACAATGCTCAAGATAAAAGTCTAGGGTGGAACAGTCTGTGATAAACATAATGGTCTGGAGGATTCCAGTGAAGCCTAGCACTACAGATAGCACAGATCACCAGGCTATTAACTACATCCCTTTCCCAGGTTTCCTGGCGGAAAGGGGTGTATATCCCTTCCATTGAAGAGACAAGCCTGTGTATTTAATAGTCCTGGTTTCCTTAGTGCATATCTGTGAGCACAAGGACCTCATGCCTTCTACACTAAGGGAAGAAGAAACTCATTCTACTGTTCAGAGTTGGGTGTACATGCATCTTAATATAGATGGAGGTTCTATGTTGCTAGCATGCTACTAAGTGCAATTTCTAGAAGGGTATGTGTTCATAGTACATACTGTTAAGCGTTCCTGGGCTACCAAGTCCATTATTAGAAGGGATGTGTATATACATCCAGTTGAGTAGAGTCTCAGGTTGCTAAACTATTTCCTATGCCTGTCAGCTTCATTGTGATACAGTCAACATATATATGGGCTTTGGGGCAGAAATATTATTAACAAGTGTTTTCATGTGTTTTGCTCTTACCTCAAAGGTACTCATTTGGAGATTTCTAGATGACACCCTGAAAGGATCTCCAATGTTGGCACAAGACACCCCAAGACCAAGCTCAAAGCCCAAAGGAGTTTTATTTGCCCCAGTGGGACAAAGGGCAGGGAATAAGAGATGACAGGAGACAGAGGACACGGGAGAAGGAAGAGGAAGAGGGAAAGGGAAGAAGGGGATCAAAGGAAGGGGAAGGAACAGACTTGGCCCATGATGGGTGAATGGCAGTTTATAAAAGTAAAAGAGGAAATCCTGTGTTAGGATGAGGTGTTTAATTGTAATTGGGCACATTAATCAGTGTAATCAAAGAGGGTTTCTTATTGCTGGACTTTAATACTTTTATAGCTATAACCTAGTGATCAGCTTCAGGAAGAGGAAGTGGCCCAATAAGGGAATAGACTTTAGTGGTTGGTTTAAAGAATGTAATCTAAAGGTTTTTAGCAAGGAAGAGGGCATGGGGAAAGAGCAAAGTCTACCAGAGCCATGTTTGCCATGCTGGGGTCTGCTAGACCCCTTTCACATCCTATAAGAAATTCCAGCCACAGTTGCCAAGGGAAGCCTTGTCTTTCCTTCTGACTCATCATTCTCCACCTTTGACATAGTTGCCTCTCTGCTGGGCAATTGTGTCCATTATTTAATTTGTCTAGATTTTGACTTACTCATTTACAAATAAGGATGTGATTAGTACTGGCAAACTTTGACAAGTCATATTTATGTGCCTTCTGTGGCTCATGGTAGGTACTTAAATAGAGCTCCTATCATTAAAATCAGCCTTGCCGATCCATTGGCTGCCTTTTATAGGGCACACACTGCCATGGGCACCCACAAGACCTTTTTCTCCATGTAACAGGGAATCAACACCCTTCCTTGAAATTTCTCAGAAACCAAAGTCTTAAAAGAGCTTTATAGTGGTGTTTACAACTTATGCCACACAAGTCAAGGCTGTATTAAACTTGAATCAAAGACCAGTTTTATAAAACTGTACCTTTAACATTTAGGAAGTGATAGAACATATTTGGGAGCTTTTTTAAAGACAGAAAAACATAAACAGATGCCTTGAGAACTGTATGCATGTGAAAACGATTATTTATTTTGAAAATACCAATTGTCACTCTCAAAGAGCTCACCTTCCTTCAGCAGCACAGCTACTCCTGAGCACCTGGGTGAGCGATTGCCCTTTCCCCACAGCAATGTCGATCTGCCATTCTAACACCTGCTACCACATGCTCTAGGAAGGACCACATTGCAGCCTCTTTGACTTTCAATGAGCAGCTAAAAGGAGAGCAAACAGCTCCAGGAACATATTATGGGAATGCGGTAGAAGGAGGAGGAAAAAAATTAAAGCCTTTAGGTAGAAACAGGCTTAAGCGATTTAAAATGTTGAACTTTAGGTCATCTGGGCAATCACATAAGCAGCTGAAAAGATCTAGGGGAAATTCAGTAGCAGATATTTAAGGTTCAATTGTCAAGAGGGTTTAAAAACTTTACCACAGGGCCAGGTTCAGGGTATGTTAGCATGAATATTCCTGATAACCCAGAGAATATTCTTAGCTTATCAGCAAATAGTAAGTATACTTTTAAAATAATAACTTTTCCTCTCTAGTTGGCTTTAATTTTTTTTTTTTTAAATGTGTGTCTGGAGCAGGGGCAACAGTATGTGTATATAAGTGCAATTGCTGGCAGAAACCAAAAGAAGGTATTGGGTACTCTGTCATCCACTAGGGTTAGAGGATGCTGTGAGCCACTAGACCAGGCTGCTAGAACAGAACTCACTTCTACAAAAGCAGTATGCAGACTTATGCAAGCCTTCTTGCTATCTCCCCAGGTCCATCTACTCGGTTTTTAAATATTATTTAACAAGATGGAAAACTAGTGATAATATTGAAATGCCTTCTAACACTTCTTATACCTGTGGGTAAAATACTAATTTTGCAATGTGCAAAGTTATAGAAATCAAGAGAAGGTATAGGATAGAAAAAGAACACCCAAGAACGTGAGAATTCTGACATGGTAAGCATTTTTGAAGGCAGAAGAAACATGCTGGTAATTCCTTCTACAGCTTCAAAACAATGTTCTGTGTCACTAAATCTTTTTCTGCCAACAAAGAAGAAATGTTGGAGAGGCAATAGATGATGGTATGAAATATGGTCCGGAGCGGTATCTTGGATAAAATTCTGCTCTGTCTATTTGTAGCTATGTGAATGCTGTGCCTCTGCTTCCTTACAGGTAAAGCAGATGTAACCCACTGCCCTCCTTGTGATAGAAAGCATTGTTAATCTATTTCTGCTTTGATCTTTCTTGGAGCTCTTACATTGATCTTGTGATGAGCACTCATCGTTATCCCCTTTGACATCATTTTCATTGGAGGGCAGTTCTTGTGTTAGCCATGGTAACTCCATCAATGATAACAGCTCCTCTTCCTTCCACTGGGCTCTTCTTACAGCTTTTGCATTTGTCCCATTTCCCACCCCCCCAGCAGCATCTAGAATGTTCCACATACTATCATAGTGCCTTCGTGATTTCCATCTTATCCTCATCAGTCATTCATGCCAGACCCGTGTCGCCTGAACAGCCCAGGTGACTTTTGAATGCATACATGCCTCTGACTGCAGGGCAGAAACTGCCACAGTCCACTGACAGACTCTTAAGAGTCTGTACTTTAAGATTCAGGTCAGCCATCTGCTATTTCAAAATCCCATGCTCTCTCCACCTGCGGGGTGTTTTCCGAGCAGTCATTATGGCACTGTGAAAACATCAGATACCAGCATTTTACAGTTTTATTGCAATCTCAGGCTTTTCTTTCCTCTCTTACAACCCTTTAGGTCTTTCTCTATACACTTGCCAGATTTATGGTAGAAATTAGTTGACACTCTCTACAACATTACTATCATTAAATAACCCTGTCTTCAACATTATCCATCGCGCAGCGCAGGAGAGACATGGGTCTCCACACTCAGGGTATCTGGTCACCGCCCCAGCTCCAATCTCACGGACTTATAGTCCCTCAGTCTTCCTTTCCATCTTAGGAAGAGAAAGTAAGGGACATTGGCTTACAGTCTGGCTCAGAGGATTAAAAGGAAGCTTTCCAGCCTGCTGTACTATGGAGCCTAGCTTCCTAGGATTGTTCTATAAACATTCTCTGCATTTAATTGTGAATTAAAACAGGCCACATCAACCACCTTTTCACACAAGCACACAAAACCCAGAATCACTAAGTAGGATTACCATATACACTAACTGAATACATATGGAAAAGACATTTAATAAAATTTTGGTGAAGGGAAATGCATAGTGTATTTGAAAAATAAAAAATAGACTTCACTTGACACATTTGAATAAAGAGAATGCTTCTGTAGCATCTCTTGTTAATGAAAAGGAAACATGAGAACACCAGGCTGCAGCTCATTGAAGCCCTAGCATCTTTTTCTTCTTCCCCTCTGCTCATTAAACCATCACCGCTGATTCCATAACTCACAACAAATCTTTTACTAGGTAAGTTCTACAGTGACCTTTCACCAAAGAATAAAATTCCAACAAACTATCACTCATCTGTATGGAGTTGAATTTCACTCCCCTCTCCTTTTATTACCCTTATCTGTGATATAGGTACCATGGTCACTAAGCTAAGTGCAGTTGTGTAGTAGTTGCAAGTACTTTGAGAGATTGCCTGACTACTGACTGTCCCTCCCTCCCTCCCTC
The DNA here is from genome assembly GCF_008632895.1 of Mastomys coucha. NCBI lineage: Eukaryota > Metazoa > Chordata > Mammalia > Rodentia > Muridae > Mastomys > Mastomys coucha. Next base: position 65,517,572 of record NW_022196897.1, on the reverse strand, counting down.
CCTACCTCCCTCCCTCCTTCCCTCCCTCCCTTCCTTCCCTCCCCCCTCCTCTCTCCCTCTTCCTCCCCCTTCTTTCCCTTTTTTCTTCCTTCCTTTCTTCCTTCTTTCCTTCCTATATGTGTGTTGTGTGTGTATGCTGTGTATTCATGTGGGCTGCATACATATGTGTGTGTGTGCGCGCACGCACATGCATGTGCGTGTGCCTGTGCCTGTGAGTGTGTGTGTGTGCGTGTACATGTGCCTGTGCCTGTGAGTGTGCATGTGCATGTGTGTGTGTATTTGTGTGGGTGTGTGCATTCAATGAGCATGCCTACCAAGGCCCGAGGGCTATGTTGAATGTCTTCCTTAGTTGCTCCCTGTCTTACTGCTCTGAATCAGGCTCTCTCACTAAACTTGAAGCTCACCACTGGGAAACTCACCATTTTGACTAGCTTGGCTGGCCTATGAGCTACTGTGTGCCCTCCCCATAATGCTGGGTTTATGAGCACACACAACCACTCCTGGCCTTCTATGTGAGCGCTCTAACTGAACTTAAATACAATTCTTGCACAGCAAGCTGCCTTGCCCACTGTGTCATCCTCTTAGCCCTGCTGACTTATTTTTTAAAACATGCATAGTAATGAGGTTCCTGTGAATGCTACAGTCTGGATATTTTCTATTTCTCACCTGCCAATGCCCAGCAAGTGCATAGGTAAGTGCTTAGTAAGAAATTTGGGGCTTAAACTGACAACCACCACCACCCCTGCCAAATCCCTTAGAATGGAAGAAACACTAATTTATACTACGTGAAAAAATCCCAAATCCCGCTTCGTTCTATTAATGGGTGTCTTAATAACTCAATTGCAGTTTGCCTTTTATTTCATTAGCTTGTTTTCACCTCAACTTTTTTCTCTCTGAAGGATAAATCTGTGGACCATTATAGCCAGAGGGCATCTAAGGTAGTGCTCTGCACCTGAGAAAGCCATTTAATTACTGGAGCTGTCAAAATGTTTTATTGTAAACAGCTTTTCTGATAGATTCTGCTTCCCTCCTATGAAGGATCTTCCCCTTAAGACACTCCCCCTTATGGAGACGCTGAGAGCACAGGTACTGTGATTTAGAGGAATGAAGGTTTTATGTCTTAAACTAGTCCATCCTTCTTCTCATGTCTGATTAGGAAATATTATATGCTCATTTTTCCTAGTTTATGGCTATCATAAAATGCTATCATATTAAAAAATTAAAAATTAAATAGAATAGGCCACTGAAAGTAGAGGAAAAGTAAAGTTTTATCTCAAATTTTTAAGGGATACTCAAAGTCATAGCTTACTAAATCTATTTACAGTACACCCTAATGACATAAAGGAAGAAGTGTGTGGGTTATAAAATTTTATATTTCTTACAATTCACCTTCATAAATATTACAGGAATCAACTAAAGAAGTGTAAACCAAGTGTCTGTTTCACCTCCAAATCTTCAGATTTTAGCTCTTGCTACACAGCTTTTGTCTGGATCTGAGCAGAGAACATTCAAGTCAAATGCTTGCCACACAAGCATGGGGACCTGAGCTTGGATCCCCGGGGCTCACATATAAGAGGCAGGGATGGTGGCAGGTGTCTCTAAGTCCAGTGTTGAGACAGAGAGGGGCAGGTTGGCCATACATAGAAGACCTTTTGTCTTGTTGACTTATAGTCCAGCCCTGCCTTCATAAAACTCCACTCTAATGTTAGGTATCACTAATCAGTTCACTGAGGATTCTCCTACCTCCAGAGGATAGAAATTATGAGTAGGCAAGAAGTTTTATAATGAGACTCCCTAATCGTGTGTGTTCCTTCAGTGTTTCATGGTAGTATGGCAGTGGGGAGGCAGAAGCAGCAGCAAATGGCACAGTCATGAGGTATAGTACTCCTGTGCATGTTTTATATAACAGGACCCTTAGCCCTTGGCAGTGGCCACTGTCACAGTTGTCAGTATGGAACTCTTGGCCCTAAAGACTAGATATTTATCCTTCTTATGTCTCTTCTATTCACTCTCTTTTGTTCTATGTCACTCTTATTTCTCCTTCTTTCCACACGGTCTCTCTTTTCACTCTCTTGCCTTTTCCTCTCCTTCTACCCTCCATCCTTCCCCTCTCCTTTTATGCTTGGCAACTCTCAAACTTTTTAGTAGTTTTTTTCAGCCATCAGGAAGCTGCTACTGCCTGATCCCTTCCATATGTCAACTGCCTTTGAGACTATTTGGGCTGACTGCTTCCACCAGGATTGTAGTCTGGAGCAAGGCATGCAATGGCTAAGTGAGCCACGTGCCTACCTGCACTACAGTAGCAGTTGCTCAAGCAAAGGGTACCCCCCTTGCTACAGGGACTGCTACAGGGTCTGCTTACTTCAATATTCAGGAAGTAGGCAGCTTTATAACTTTGCAATGTAGCCCACCACATGCCTAGCTTCCCCTGCTGGGGTAGCCTTCATTGCTGTTCTGTCTCTTGTGTGTAAGTCTTCGTACTACCAACTCAGTCTGCACTATTGAAACAAGGCAAGAAAAGATCACTTAAGAGGTATTAGACCTGAGGCTGCAGCATTATAAGAAGCAGCAGAGGAGAGTGCTTTCTAGTCTAGTCACAGAATGATCCAAGCTTACATAAACCAGAAGAGATGCCTGAACCAATCGAAGCTTTGTCTCTTAGTGCCACAGTTATAGAGGATTGTCTTTTAGACAAATCATAGCCTTTCCTTTTGACACAGATTACAGTGAGACTTGTCTTTTGGACTAGTCACAGCTTTGCCCCTCAACATTAGTCTCAATATTCCCTCTGATAGAATACCAGGGGAAGGACTTCCCTTACCCAAGGTAGAAATGGTTACAAGATCATCTAGGGTATTTAGTATTAAAACTTATGATACTAAAAAGTCTGGTACAAATGATTTCAATGATCCCTGGCTAGACCTGCCTCTCAGGATTCAGGCACAGTCGTCTCAATGCATCTCTAGAGTGTTCAAGATAGCTGCTGCTGGCATAAAGGGAGTGTGTTAGCCTGGGTCCTTTTACTTAAGGCAGCTGGGCAGCAAGGAAGAGTCCAACCAAGCTAATTATGGAGTCAAAAGCTCCAGAACAGATGCCTTTGCTTATTTACAGCAAACCAAATAGCAGGAGCACTTACAATAAACTGAAGGAAGTTACCATTAATATTAGTAAAGACTTTTAACAATGGACTTGTGTAGTATTACAGGAAGTCACAGTACTCCTTGTAGTCTCACAGGGTCTGCCCTAAGTCTGGAGTACCAAGGACATTTACTATTAAGGGAAATTTTTCTTAATGCAATGAGGCAGGGTTCCACATTCATGAGCTATCAATTCTCAGTTCTGGGGCATTCTCATACAAGCACAAGGGTGATTGGTTAGGCAGATAAATAGTGAAGCTTATACTTTGTCTTGAAAAGATCATCAGTAGCTAATGGCCATAATTAGAAAAGAATAATTAGCACATTCATTTAAATTAGCCTCCTATCTGAAGTCCTATTGTGAAGGATCTTCTTATTTCCTTGTGCACTGATAACTGTCGCACAGAAATATGGACAAATCTAACTATTACCATGAAATATGTATAAAATTCAATCAAATGATCTCATTATTATATAGAATAATTAACTACCACAGCCATAGTTCATGGATTATTGTTGTTTCAAATAGAGCTCTAAAGCCAACCTTAAAGACTCAAGTCATTAATAATTCTCTGCTAAATAGTAAAATAGTCCCATCTGTTCTCTCAGATGAATATAGGCATCAAAACCCATACCATTAATGTTGTTCAAACTGTCTTGATATGGTGGTTTGAATAAAATATGCCCCCCATAGACTCATAGGGAGTGGTATCATTTGAAAGGAGTAGGATATGTGGCCTTTGCATTAAGTGTGGCCTTGCTGTAGGAAGTATTTTCATTGGGGGTGGGCTTTGAAGTTTCAAATACTCAAGTCAGGTCTATTCCCTCTCCTTCACCCCCTTTTCACTCTCCCTCCCCCTCTCTCTCCCTCCCTCCTTCCCTCCTTTTCCCCTCCTCTCTCCATACTATCTGCCTATCTAGATGTAGAACTCTCAGCTACCCCTCCAGTACCATGTCTTCCTACGTGCTGCAATACTAAACCACAATGTCAATAGTAGACTAAACCTCTGAATTTAAGCCAGCCATAATTAAATGTTTTCTTTTATAAGAGTTGCCAAAATCATGGTGTCCCTTCACAGCAATAGAACATTAGCTAAGACAAGTGGTGTATTAGTCAAAGACGCTGTGTTGCAACTCTGTCTGTCAAACAGTGCATGGACTTTATCCCTGATCTAGATTGTGCACTGGAAGGGGGTCTCTCACATGCACACACAAACAAATATGTACACATCTGTATATCTCTGTGTACATACTTCCGCTATTTTAAGAATTAGGATTATGGTCTTTATCTCAATCCACTAGCTGGGTTCTGAGTCCAAAGTAATTAAGCATATAAGAAGTTGTGAACACTTGTAAAGTTGTAGGCAACTATAAGAAACAGAACAGAGATGCTCATTTGGGAACATTTAAGATAGAATGACAGTGGGAAGTGTTAATGGATGATGTATTAGCAGATCTACTACTAGGTATGGAAATAAGAAGATCTCAACTCTGCTTGTATAAAAGAATTGCATAGGAGCTCTGGAAATAAATCTTCTTTCCCAAACTTCTTTAAGATTTAATTTTACAGAGGTGAGACCTGGGGTTAGTTATATTTAAAAGTGGCTGCAACATGTGATGAGGAAGTAGTCATTGATATAGGTTATCACTGATGAATGGTCATTTTAGTATAGGTGTGCTTTAAATTGTATATGAGACATATTTATACAAAATGATTGCTTATTTTTCTATATCTAATTTCACTGGGTACTTGGAATTTGTAGCTATTGATTGTCAGGAAGAGATTTATCTCTGAGCTCTGGAAGCTGGAAAGGAAAGGCCTAGCTTGTACTTAATGGTGAAAGAGTATCACTGTGGTTTTTTGTATGAATGATGGACTCATCTAAGTAAGGACATTACACAACTGTATAAACTTTGAGAAAATCAAATTGAGGAACATCAAGATGTAAGGTATAAGGGCTACCTGGCTTTGACATCTGTCACCACATTGATCATCAGGGTTGGTTTGCCTTATCTGGCTTGTGTCCCCTTCCTCCTTCACTGAACCATGTCCCACCCAAAGCTGTGATTTTTCAGAAGTCTTCTTCAATAAAAGAAGACTGACATTGGGCAGTCATGTTTCTCTTTTGAAATCTCCAAACCAGTTCTCAGTAATTGTGAATGAAACACCGATAGCCGTGCTCCCATATTTTATTTTTGATCACATTCATCCCTGGGAGATTTTTAAAAACCAGAATGAGAAACCAAGACAACTCTGAGAAACTGCCCCTCCCTACAACCTGACTTACAGTGTGTAATGGAGTAGGTGCATATGCATGGGTGTCTGTCCAAGTCCACAGTGTACAAATGAGGAATTGTCTGCAAGGAAGGTCATTGCAAACAAGCAAACTCCAAAGAGGACTCATCAGGTTCCTTTTCTAAAGCACAATATTAGATCTTACTATTTTGATTCAAAAGAGCAGAGCTGGACAACCTCATTTGTCCATCAAGAACAGAAGGAGACTGGAGAGATAGATGGTTGGGTAGTTAAGAACCTTTGCTATCCAATCATGAGGTCCTGATTTCAAATTCTAGCACTTATAATGTCCTGCAAATACTAGTACCTCCACCTCAATCTAAGAAAGATAGGAAACCTTCATCATCATCATCATCATCATCATCATCATCTTCTTCTTCTTCTTCTTCTTCTTCTTCTTCTTCTTC
>NW_022196897.1:65510061-65511284 GCF_008632895.1 Mastomys coucha | reverse complement strand
TTATTGGCCCTGGTATTCCCCTACACTGGGGTACAGAACCTTCACAGGGCCGAGGTCCTCTCCTCCTATTGATTATCGAATTTGCAATCCAGGAAGACCAAAAGGTAGACATTTCATTCCTTCTTAAAAGGGGGAACCAAATACTCACAGAAGGAGTTGCAGAGATTAACTATAGAGCAGAGACTGAAGGAAGGGCAAGCCAGCCTAAATATAGCTATCTCCTGAGAGGCTCTGACAGTACCTGACTAATGAAGATGTAGAGGCTCACAGCCCTTCCATTGAACTGAGTAAACGGTCCCCAATGAAGGAGTTAGAGAAAGGACCTATGGAGCTGAAGGGTTTGCAGCCCCTTAGGAGGAACAGCAATATGAACTAACTAGTACCCTCAGAGCTCCCAGGGTCTCAACCACCAACCAAGGACTGCACATGGTGGGTCTGATTGTTCTGGAAGCATGTGTATAGTAGAGGGAAACCTTCTTAAGGCCTCTGTGGTCATAAAGGCATACAGCTGCACAGACGTATGCACAAGGACAGACAGACACTCTCTGAACCAGGAGAATGTCACCTGGGAGTTATTCTTTAAAACTCTGTGAGAGAAGACATTACATTGTCTGGGATTATCTTTTATTTTTATTTAGCAAAATGCCTATATTAACTTTTCCTAATTGAGTTGATTAAACTTAGTCTATTCCTGTGGGTTTTTACCCTCTCCATACCCCTGAACCCATTCTCTGTTTGACTAATGAAAATGGGGATTTGTAACTGAGTTAAGTCTTCATTAGGAGTCTGAGATTACTCTTTCAAGGTCATAAGAACAGTTGTGAACTCAGGACAAGTTCAGAAGGCTTTTTGGCATCATTAGTATACTCTCTCTGATTCTGAGCAAACCTGGTGCATAGATCGTTACTTTCAAGGTAACACCATTGAGTTACACTTCTGTTTGCATCCTGCTCTATGACTCACACTCAGCCTAATAAGGTTCCTGTCCCTCTGAAGTATTTAAGTTTGCCAAACTCTAAGTTCCTGCAGCTCACAATTGCAATAGAGGATTATTACATGATCCCAGAGGGTCCAGATCAGGAAATAAAATGACAACAAGACCATGGAGGGTTTATGGATATGTGTGAGCATTTTTGGTGGGTATTTTGTCTTGGTTTCACCTCAGCTTCTCCATACACAAAATTCTCCAGAACATGACTCATGTATATATATATATATATATA
>NW_022196897.1:65484675-65510051 GCF_008632895.1 Mastomys coucha | reverse complement strand
TATATATATATATATATACATATATATATATACATATATATATATACTAAAAACAAATTAAGAGCACATGGTTGGAACAATTCAGATTGACTGGAGAGAAGGAGAAAATCCCTGGAGATACTAGGGCCTCATTGCCTCTGACCAAAAATGGTAAAACAACCAATAACAAGAAAAATACAGATAATTTAGGGCAACTAACCAGGCAGTAATTCTCTGTGCTGGCCACTAGAATTCAAAAAACAAACCACAGAAGAAAACCAAGCTTGTCTAATCTAGCCATGCTTGTTTTTCAATGAGCCTCACCTGGTCAGAGAGGTCTTTCCTCATTATTTTTGCCTGGAACACTAGTTTCAGTGGTTCTGACGGTTGGAGGCTTGCCCTGACCAGGGTTTGTTCCAATTGCATAGTTCATAGATGCACAACATCACCTGGAAGCTTTTCAGAACTCCAGATTCTTGGACTGATCCCAGACCTTTGTGGCTAGAGTAACAGTTTGTGACCTAATGAGCCCTTGGGCTGACTCTGATCCACGCTAACGTTTGATCTAAATACTAATAATTCCTTACAATAGGTAATTCCCATAAGCCTCATATTTGATTGTACTTGGTCCCAATTCTGCCATTCCCCTCCACTGATTAGGGGGAAATGCTGGCACAAATGACAATAGGCATGTGTAGAATTAGCTGTTGAGACAATGGCTGTAAGTGCTCGCATCTGTTTCCACTGTCCACATATGGTAGAATCTGAAAGAGACTTGGAGGGTTGGGCAAGCTCTTCTCTGAGAAGAGCACCCTAAGCCCATGTCCTTCTACCATTAGGGAAAATACTTTCTGCATACTTGGAGAACACATGGAGCAATTTACACAGTACATTACCACACAAATGCTAAGATCATCTATTTGGAAGACATAATTTTGGAGTCTGGAATAGGGCTGAGAAACCAATCAAGAATTATCATTATTTGGTGGAAGGAGACCTCTGAAGGACTTGAATAAGAGAAGCTAAGGCGATCCTCTAAGGACTTTCCTTTTGGTCCGTGACTAGATTAGTTCTTTTTAGACAAGAGTATGAAGGCAGCCAAGGTTGAAGCTCTGGCATATACATGGGGAAAAAATGATTCTCTAGCCATAGACCTTGAACCATAGCCAGCAGCTTTGGGAGCATGAGCCAATGATCAGGAATTTTTTGTAGAAGCCTGTGAAGCTGTTAATACCATAAGAGGAGAAACAAAACTCATTTCACACTAGCACATGCAGCAAAGGCTTCATCTCCATAGGGTGCTGTTTAAATGCATTTGAAGGACATGTGAGGGTGAAGAAAAAGGAAAAGAAAATGAATTTCCAAGTACCTAGCAGGGAAAGGCACCATCTTCTTACCTATAATACTAATGCATGTATATGAGGGGAGTGAAAGACATGATTGATATTACTAGAAATATAATCATGACTCATTTTGCTTCTTTTTCTGATTACCTTTATTTTATGGATAAACTACATATCTGCAGTATTCTTACTAGCCTTTTATTTTAAGTCTTGCTAACTTAATGAATGATATATCAATTCTATAACTACATTTTCTTTCACCTAAGTTTAATGATTTAGTTTATAGCATGATTTAGGCTATAGATACTAATATAGATATAGATACAGATACAGATATAGATGATGTAGATATAGATATAGATACAGATACAGATATAGATGATATAGATATAGATATAGATAGATACAGATAGATATAGATATAGATATTATAGATATTACACTAAGTCTAACTACAAAGTTCATTCTGACCAAAATAACTGCAAAACGATTCCACATCCTCTCACACTAGGAAGGGATGTCATATGTGTCAGGGAAACATGTTTATATTAAACATGCACACACTTGTCAAATGTATCTACAAAGAAAACAGTGCAACCTAAGGGATGAGCCAGCCCGATGGTTTTTAAAACTCTCACTTATGTTGTTGTTGTTGTTGTTGTTCTGGCATGTCTTTGTTCAAACAATAGATGTGCAGAGGGGAGGGACAAATAAAAACAACAGAACCAAATAACTATGTTCCATGAACTGTATTAAAATAATATCTAATGGTTATAGTCAACTAGAGGAAAACTAAAAATCGAGGCAAAAGTCCACAGATAAAAAGCTGTGAAGATTTGAGTCACTGAGGCTGAGTTAAGCTAGTGCCTCCACTGCTGGAGCTTGTTCTGCTTCTGGCCAGAGTTCCTCAAGCTGCCAGCTCAACAAGTAGCACTCAACTTGCATGACACAAATGTAATGAGCTTGAACAGAAACTCCCCATAAACATCAACAGATGTTTGGTGGAATAGAACCCCATGAATATTCTGGTCGATCCATAGCCACATGTTTCTAGTTGAGGAAGATCCAAGTCAGAAGACCTACACTAGGACACTCAGGTGATTGGGTCCAGTACTCCCCAGCTAGTAAAGACAGGTACATTTTGACACCGAAGTGATTTGACAGCTTTAAAGACGATTAAAAAGATAAAGCAAGTAATGATATCAGTAATGTTCCTGACTCCTACCTGACCCTTATCCTCCTCCAACGTCTCACCTTTCTCTGTTCTGCATGAGCTCCCCTTCATCTTCTACTTACACCATCTTTCAAGCCATCCATGGTGTACCTCTTCCATTCTGTCCCATCCCTCAGACCTTCTTAACCAGAGGAGAACAGAATCATACTTGGCTCATGAATATAGAGAAATTAAGAGTACCTATATTTATGATAGGTACTCTTATTTATTTTATGTGGAATCATTTTGCAGTTATTTTGGTCAGAATGAACTTTGTAGTTAGACTTAGTGTAGTATCTATAGTATCTATCTATATCTATATCTATATCTATATCTATATCTATATCTATATCTATCTGGATAAATTTATTTTATGGATAAACTACATATCTGCAGTATTCTTACTAGCCTTTTGTTTTAAGTCTTGCTATATATATATCATAATAAAAAAACCCAGAAATACCAGAAGAGAGATGTTGTATTTCTCCTGATTAAATTTTACTGGCAGATGTATCAGATGCCTCTCTTTTACACTCTTCCAACTACCTCAGCTTCAGCTGCCTGGTTCTGCACATGATTGTGGACGCCTGTTCATAGTGTATCTAGCTAAATATACACAGGTGCATGCTTCTGGCAGCATTGTTGGCATCCCTCTATGCTCTGACTCTCTATGGTACCCCAACATCTTTCTTGTTATTCTACATAGGGAGCCATTCCCCATCTGAGTTTGTACCCATGCTCACATAACTCAAAAGAACACAGGCTTTCCTTACTCTATGTGGGTTCAGCATACATTGCTTTGAGGTGGCCAAGTTCCTGGATTAGGTCATTAGGTCTTATTTGTTTCTGTTGTCACAGTTTACCACTCTTGCGTAGTAGTTTTCTGAATTCCACTCCATAATCAAGTAACAGCTGACAATCCAGGCTAAGAAAACAGGTAGTGGTTTATAAATGCTATGCTCCAGTGAGTCTCAAAATTGTATCAGATGATATTCACAGCATAAAACAACAGTCATCAACTACGTGACTAAGTCTAATGCAACTTAAACATTCAATGGCAGAGAGATGACTCAGAGGGTAAAGGTATTCCTTCAAAACTATGATGAGCTGAGTTTGATTCCTCAACCACATAAAGGTGGAAGGAAAGAGCCAACCCATAAAAATTGTCCTCTGACCTCTACAGGAAACTCAGGTTCAGTTCTCACCCACTTTGTGTGGCTCACAATTGCCTGTGACTCCAGCTCTAGGGAATCCTACACTCTCTTTTGACCTATACAGGCACTGTAGCTACATACTCAAACCCACACATGTTCACAAAATTAAAAATAAAAGCAAAATCTTCAAAAATGTGTTTTGATTTAAAACTAAGTGACTTTTTTTCTATGATTGTACAATTTCTTACAAGTATGTGATTGACAAAACAACCACGATATTATTTTAGATATGTGTTAATAGATTAAGGAATTACAACCCTGGGATCCAATAGAAACATGTAGCCTTAAGCCCCCTAAGTCAAAACTAAGACCAATGCATTGATTGTGTCCATGGATATAAACCTGTGAATGTTAGCAGTGGGTTAAAGAAGTGTTATACAGTAAATGAGCATTTATGGAACTCTAACAAAGACTATGGATAGCTAAAGGATAATGGCTATGCTGTCTGTTGACATAATCTGATTATAACCATTTTTCATTGAAGTGTTTGTTTTGAAGCACTGTTGGATTAGAAATGGGTTTGTTTCAGTTTGTAGCTGAGGAACACTGTTGAGAATTCTACTGAAGATGACTCTTAACCCCTGTGTCTCAGTGGAAAGGACAAATTTGGCCTCACCAATTCAGTGAACTTTCTTGTTACCACAATAGCATATTGTGGAATAATTCTAAGTTGCTTAGAGGTTTGAATAAATTGTTGTGATTTTTCCAAGTTTTAAATACAGTAATCTTTGCTAGTCTAATTACTAATTATTCTCTCCATTTGAACAAGAATAAGGAAAATTGAAACCACAAAATCTGTAATATGAAATTGTATTTATTGCTAGCTCTTATCAGTGAAGAAAGATCAAAGATATTTTACCACTCAGACTGAATGGCAGAAGCCTAGAGAGTATCCCCTGGTCTGAGAAAAAAAAAAGTTTAATGTCAAAGAAAAAGTTTGAGATTGAGAAGTAGCCCCTGCCTTCTCTCCTGGTGGCTTCTAGGGTCAATAAATGCGTTGATAATAAGAAAACTTCTGTATTAACATGCTTTCAGCTAAATCCCTAAAACAACAAAAGAAATTATAAAAATAAAATTAAAACAAATGGCTCTTCAAATACTTTTCAAATAATCATGATTTTCTCAGTATCTAATTAGTGAAGGAGTTTTCTCAGTAGATTCCAGCATATTATATAAAAATTCTGGAACACCTAGTCATTCTTCATCACAAGCTTTTCTCTGCATTAGTTTTTACATGGACATTAAATAACTTGATATACAGAGTTGACTTTAAGAACTAAACGAGGCAACATGTGATGACAGATCTGTTCTCTGGTGTGAAAAGAGCTATGCAGAACACCTTATAAAGAGTCACTGTATGAAGTGAAGCATCCAGAAATTTACCATGAATTTATTAGATCTTACAATATATATGGAATCTGGACAGTTTGGTGTTTTCAGTTTATAACAGCTGACAACAAAATTAAGAAGATACTACAAATTACATACTGCCTACTATCAGCAACAAATATAATAGCTTCTTAAAGATTAAATACTTGGTGCAAATAGGAACAATCAGAAAGAACTTCATGGTCTTATACTGGGCAATGGGAAATCAATAGTCTTTGGCTAATTGAAGAGGATTTGGATAAATGAGAGTAAAAGATTAAGACAAAGGAAAGATTTGGCAGAGGCAAAAGCAGAAAAAAAAAACCCAAATAAATGCTAGCTAAAAACTAAATTCTCTCATTCTTGCTTTTTGTAGACTTCAACCCTCACATTCTTTGTCTTGGAGAAATCTGAGGAAGAATTCCACATCAACAAATCACTAAAGAACAATTTATCCTCAGACACCCAATGCCTCTTCTCTTTTGAGTTCTTCCACAAAGAACAATGCAGACCCTTATTGACAGCTTATCACCAGGCAGCCTGTCACCACACTAATTAATACATCCACAGCGAGAAAGGCAATGAGAGAAACGACAGCCTGATGCCTCACGTTTCATCAGCAATAGCCCTTTTTCCAATACAACTTTCAAACTTCACAAATCTAGACAAGTAACTGCACCCTTCCAAATCAAGCACACCAGACATGAATCAGATTGATTTGATTTCCAAGCCCTAATTTTATTTGAACAGAATAAGTCTGGCTCAAGAGTAAGGGAAGCAAAGGCCCAGGAGAATGGAAAACACAAAAGGAATGTTTTGCTATGGTGATGTTTAGGATTAACACGTAATCATAAGCAAACATGGAATCTTGTTTTTTTGGTAAAACTGGTTGTTAACTCAGACACCATGAAGGGTTTATATGTACCGGCATGCCAGAGCACTGTCAACATGTGCATGTTGTATAGACTCTTCCCCAGTGGAGAAGAATTCTCTCATGAATAGCTATGCAATCCCCAGAAGAACAGTGATTTCTGTGGGGGAAGCCACTGCTGGATCACTCAGTTTCCTTTGGGATGATGTGGGATCATTTCTGTACTCCCCTTTTCCCTGGCCTGGTGGCTTGAAGCCACAACTAGGTTACTTTTTATTACACCTACTTCATCTTGAGCTTTACTTCTGTGATGGCTGCATGGCAGCACCCTCTGATATGCTCATTCAGTGAACACTTGTGTAGCATCTGTGAAGTTTTGAGTGCTCACAAGTGTCTAAGGATGAAACACATGCCTTCTCATATTGCCACGGTACTCTGTTTTTTTTTTCTCTTTGCTCTTGTCTTAGCTTTATAAGCAGTACCTTTTGTACAAAGGCTGCAGTTTACTTGACAGCATAGTCAAGATATACCAAGTTCCTCTCCATTGACCTCAAACCACATTGTTTACCATGGACTAGTTGGACACATGTATAGGATTGGAAAGAATATACCCTGGTGGCTGCCTTTATCATTTATACATTGCTTTTGGTATAACAGGAGAGGGATGGGTGGAACCTATTGTCATATCAGTAGATCCTGATGTCAAGCCTTCCAGTGACTACATGCAATTCAAGATTTTGGACTTGATCATTCAGCAGCAGCAAACAAAAAGTATCAATAATGGACAGAGTAGCTTCTCACCACAAAAACTTGCAGTAAAAACATATTTCCAAATCATGGTATTAAAATACTAAATTGTTGCCAAACCAAATACCCTCATTATAAATTATAGCACCCTGGATGAAATTCTATAAGAGAGAAACCAGTATTTCAAGTTCTTAATGTATCATCTACCTGGGCTTGAACTGCACTCTGAATCTTAGTGAAGCCACAGTTAGTTATATTTTTACCCTTCAGTGTATATGTTCTTTCTGCTATCTGGAATTACTGATTCTTTCATCCACTGAGCGTTCCTGACCTCCCTACAGTAGGGCCTAACATTTGCCCTCCTGTTCTCTCTCTGTGTATGACCATTGGACACTCTTTCATTGGAACACTGATTATTTGTTTTAATGCTCATTTCAGCTCAGACCTCATCTCTTTGAAAACAAAGATGTTATTTGTTTGCATTTTTAGTGCCAGGATAATGACAGGGTCCTTGTTTGTGAAGCAATCATTGTCAGGGTCACATGAAATGATCACACAATCACACGAGGTGAACAAAGGGCAGGAATGCAAAACCATTTGTCCATGTCCCCAGTAAGAATTCCAGCTGTGAAAAGGTGAGAGCAACCATTTATCCTATTTGTATTGATAAAATCAATTTTGAATAAAATGAATGCAAAGAGTAGCTTTCAAATGAAAAGGTATCCATCCATTCATTCAGTAAACATTCACTGATTAATCACTATATGCCACCAAAGGTGAGATAAATGACACAGTCACTGCTCCCAAGCAGACAAGAACTAAATCACTAAGGTCCAGGGTAGTGAGAGCTGTTGGATACTGGGAGAGGGAACAGGTGTCATCTATACCAGGGGATTCAGGAAGGATTCTCTGTAGAGGATATAGCCAATGACCTTGAAATACTTAGAGGCCTGATGTAAGAAGAAAACAGAGAGCATTTTAAGTAAGTAGCAAAGCCATGGGAAAGTTCAGTGTTGGGAAAGAAGCCAGCAAGTCCTTCAGGGAATCTGGAAGTACTTTGGCATGGCTGGATTTGTGGCTTGACAGTAAGAACAGAATAGAGAAAAGAGACATTCTATCTGCTTACGGGGTGGTAATGGTAAAAATGAGCCCTTGTATGTGAGCCTTGAGTCTTTGACTTTTCTGAGTTCATGGATTCCAAGTGTAGATGCTAAGTTTCTATAGGGCTGTGCTGCTCTAATCAGAGTCTGGGTTAGCCAACCAAATTTGACATATTAGGTGCTGGAAATTTTTTCCTTATGATTCCGGAAAGTTAAGCTAATCCTATTTGGTAAGAGTTTTAAAGCTAACTGCATTACAAACCCACAAGTTAGGGTTGGCAACGTACCTCAGTGGCAGAACATTTACCCAGCATATGAAAGGGTTTGGTGTCCAGCACTACAAATACATAAATAATAGATGATCCAAAACGTGTATGGACTAAACATTTTATGTAATTATTTAAAGAAACATTAAATTTATACTTCTAAATATAGACTAAAAGAAAAATAACTAGTTTGGCAGACAGTATACTTCAGTAAAACAAACGGCACTTTGTAATTCGTGAGCCCTTCCTCCCGAACAGACGTGACTGCTGTCTCAGAGGTTTCCCCTCATGGATGACTGATTTAATTTAGAAGAAGATTAAAGTGTCCGTAAAAAATTTCAATAGTGATTTCTTCAACTGAACTTAATCCAAATTTTACTTTGTATTCTAGGGATGTATGCCTGTTAACTCTAATTCTAGTGCCTGGCTTTGAATTCTTTAATCAGTATTCTCTCTTTACAATTATCCACGTGACGCTTGCTAGGTTTGTATGTAGACTTCCTTGCTTCTCTGAGAAAGTCACAGAATCGAGGAACAGACTTATTTGTAAAGACATAGAAACACCTGCCATGCAGAATATAGAACTCCCAATGACTATTGTAACTGTTCGAAAGGCAGGCATAACTGTGACATGTGCACACCTCAACTTCTATATTGTGTATATAAATGGAATCATTCATTATTGACTTCAGGATTTTCAAGTCTTATAAGTATGTTTGAACTTTTCAAGGAAAAATAAATAAAGAAGCATATTCTTGCTTAATACAAGTGAGCTCAGACAGTTAATTGTTGAGGTTAGGCCCCGATTCTTTATCTCAGCCCCATACTTCCAGAAATAGTACTTAGACTCAAAATATATTTGCACCTTCCTTGGCCATATAGCTAGGCTCTTCTCTGACTAGATGTAACTTAAAATATCCCATTTATTCTAGCCTATATTTTACCACGTGACTGGTTACCTATACTCAGGTACAATGTGTTTAACTTGTCACATCTTCACAGCGAATCCCCCTCATCTGGCTCTCATCAAGAATCCTCGCTCTTCCTGCCAGTGTTCCACCTCCTATTTCCTGTTTTAGCTCACTGGCCATAGGCTCTTTTTTTATTGATAGTTCAGGCTTATCAGAGATTCTTGTACAGTTAAGAATCTCCTAGAACAAATTCCATTCACCTTTCAAGTTGTTTGCAGAGGTACTTAGTACAACCTCAGTCCCAAGGACCCTTCAAAGTAGATAAGTAGATAAAGTGGTAGTTATTCCCAAGCCCAGCATTTCTGTTATTCACAGAACGTACTTACCTGCTGAATAAATATTGTCCTTTACTTCATATCAATTTATAAATATGCAAGTTTTGGAAAAGACTAAAGATTAAGTTAGATATGCTGGCATTTGCATGTACTCAGGAACTTGAGAGAGGAGAATAAAATTTGAGTACAGCCTGAGCTTCACAGTGTGACCCTATGTTTAAATAATAATAATAGTAACAACAACAACAACAATAATAATAATAATAATAGCAGAGAAGATGAACTGACAGATTTCTTCTAAATTTTATTAGAATAATTTAGAAATTTTCATTATAGACAAAATATTAGGTGAAAACATCCCCATAATAAACAAACAATACCTAGGATTGGCACTACCATTAGTAAATAACGCTCATTGGATATCAGATGGGAAATAGTTTGTTTTGTGTTTGAAAGATAAAAAATCTATGCAGGGAAGAGAGCATAAACAAAGAATCATTTTAAGTTTTAAATTTTCTAAAAAGTCCTATATTAATAATATGATAAATGCTTTGCAGAAGAAAGGCTATGCATGCCTAGGTCTGAAGATATTCTCCAAATAATTCACATTACACTGATCAACATCAGTTGATCTCATTTCTTCTCCTGGAGAGGAAGGATGCCAAGCTGCCTAGGACACAGCTTGTCACTGTGAGAACTAGCACTGAAATAGAACAGTTGTTTCTCTGGATTTCAGGGTTCCAATTCCGCAGATGTCAGTCTTCTACTAAATAGTATAAAAATTAAGCAGTTCTCAGGTTTGTGCCAACTGATTGGAAATACTGTCAACTCATCGAGTGCTATGAGCAGTTAATGATGAGGGATCTAGTATATCCTTGGTGATTATTTCAACTATTGTTCAATTTAAGATGGTGGTAAGCCTCCAAGAAGCATGTGTTTAATCTATGTATTCATATTAAAGTATGTACTTTAATGTCTTACAGAATAAAAATGTATCCAGACATTGGATGAGGAACCTCAACTCTATCTTTAGGTAAGAAACAAAGACTTTGATATTGATAAAGTCAAATGACTGCAAGAGAGAAGGCCAGTATGCATATGCATGAACAGGACAGACTAGAAATTGTTCTACACCATGGCACATAGGTAGTTTCCTTCTGGCTCTTTGCACATTGAACACAAAGCATACTTAATGCTCAGTGTTTAGACATGTTGGTACCAAGAAAAATAACTCATGCTTAGAAACATGTTTCTCATCCCCATGATGGAAACATCTGGGGGAGTATTGAAAGTTGAACACATGCAGAAGAATTTATGAACTATAGAAGTATGGAAGGGGGAAAGATGAAATGAGATAAATGTGGTAACATGTACCTTTCACTCATCAATTGCTTATTGGGAAAGTGTTATCCTCAAGCACTGTTCTGGGTACTGTAACAAAATATTATAGAGTTGACATCATTCTGTTGACTAGAAGAAGAAAATAAATATACCTATATATATATGTATATATATATATATTAGGAATATATATGTATATTTAGTACATAAAGCAATATATATATGTATAAAGGAATATATATGTATATTTAGTATTCTTTTAATTGGAATATATTTTATTGCTATTTTAAACAAGATTGTCTTAAAATAGTAAACTAGTTGTTGTGAGGTGTTCACACAGTCATCATGCCTCAGGAAGTAATCTAAAGCAACACTTATTTATAATAAAACATATAGACATAATGCCCAGGATTTATAGACAGATACTTTGGGTAATGTTTGAAGTAGCAATTTTTGTTTTCCTTTCCTATCACCAAAATGCCTTTTTTGATGGCTTATTGTTTTGGATGTAACTGGGGTCTCTTTAGATGGAGTAGTACTCTCAAATTAAATTGATAGCTTTATATTCAGCCCATAAATCTCTAGAGCATCATAATAATTAATTAAAGAGCAAACAGGTAAAGATAATGAAATGACACCACGAATGGCACCTTAGCAAGGAAGATGACATACAAATAAAGCAGACCATTAATGTATCATTCTTGATTTGTTCAAAAAATATGCACATACCCTTCATATCACTTGATAATATGATGACATCTACATTGATGGCATAGATCATAAGCTCATTCAGGGTTACTGTGTCTCTTTTTATTAATATAGAACTGTAGGGAAAAACAAAACAAAACAAACAAAAAATCTCTCTTTGACCGAAACAATTTGCATAGCAGCATTAAATGTGATTGCATTCTTTAAGACTACAACCTAAAACTTCCACAAATACATTGAGATTTGAATGTCTAATAGTTAGATTGGAAGATGAAATTGCTGCATGCTTAGTAATTTATTCAATCATGTTACAATTTACGCTAAGACTTTGATAATTCCACAACACTATCCTAAGACAACAGCATTTTACTAAGACCTTGGGACTTAGAGATAAAAGACTTATTTTCTGTAAATACAGAAGAAAGGCAAGTTTGGGCATTTATAATTTTGTGGCTTATTGCTGTCATAGAAATGTGCACCGAGAAGATGGGATGGTACCTAACTTATCTCCAGGAGGGAGTTTTGGTAAGAATTCCTCAAGAAACAGAGGACATTCATGGTACGCCTTAAAGGTTGAGTCACATAAGCATCAAGGAGGCCAGAAAATCAAAGAAGTATTCTTCCCATTTCTCAAAGGAGTTCAAAATGGTTTGGAAGAATCTAGAATAGAAATCTGATCAATTAGTTATTTCTTATTTTTAAACTCTGTTTATCAATAGTTGTTTAAGTGGAAAAAAAGCCCAAAATCAACAATTATGATATAGCCAGTGTCTGGGATTCAAACATGTGTCTTCCAGAAGAAGCCCATGGGTTTCAAAGCTGCTCAGTCCCCAGCAGTACCAATTGTTTGATGTTTCCATAGTGTAGTGAAGTGAGGGAGATCTCATGGGATCTTCTGCCTACTAATTGGCATTCCTATCTACTGTAATATGGGTGAATAATATGTATACTTAAGGCAGGCTTCATTTTTCAAAAACAATTTGTGAACCCATATTAAACTCCTACCTATACAAAGGATTGAGAAAACCATGGTATGCCTGCCTCTCTGATAGATTGTTACACTTCCTCTCAGCACATTTATATTCCAAGTTGAGGTCATAGCATAAATCCAGGATGCAATGTTTATCCATTCTATAGAAGAATCAAGTGATTATTTGATGTCATGCTATAAGTTCTGAGCAAACATGCACAGAAGAGAATTGCAAACCCAGCATGTAAAGCATTCGTAGGTAGTGCTAGGCAGTACTTTCCAATGGACAAGGTCCCCACATACGTTGCTCAATTACTCATCATCTTGCAGCTCACCACCAGAGCATTTTTCAATTTCTTGCATGGCATACATATCTTACAGTTCTAGAAATGATTACTTCAGCCTTGCTCTTTATTCAACACAGCTATTCCAGGGATAAAGTGCCCTTATTTGAACATGATATGGGGAAAGGAGAAAGAGGTAGTGGATTTTTCTGGATTCTATGGTGTGTGTGTGTGTGTGTGTGTGTGTGGTGTGTGTGTGTGTGTCTGTGTGCACATGTATGTGTGCATGTGTATGTATTTACATATGTATAAATAATTCCATTTAAAAACATCAAGTGATGTTGCTTCTTGTTCTTTCTTACTTCTATATTCCCTTCTTTTCATCCATTTAAAATTGAGGGGAACCAGGTCCTTTTGCTTGTTTTCTGTCTGCCTGCCTGTGCTCTTGCTTGGATAAAATTCAATGTCAGATTCCTCTAGGTTCACATTTTGTTGTACAGAATGGAGAGGCATAGAAGTTTATAAATCTCTTTCTCTAATTCCCCCAAAAAACTTGGCTCCTGTCAAAACTACACTCTTGCTACATTTGACAGCAACTTTGTTCTATGAAAGCTTGTTGGTGTCTTCCCCGAGGACATAAAATCATGGCTGAGCATTGCAGGTAGAATGTGCCAAGATACCATGATATATGGGAAGGAAAAGATTAGTCTAGTACTTGAAGAATATTATTCCTACATGATTGGAGGGGAAAAAAAGCCCAAAGAGTTCAAATGTAGCTAATTTCATACGTAAAAGAAGAAAAGTTTTTCTATGTAAGTTGGAGAAATGGAGCTTCTGCAACCCAGGCATTTTCTGGTGCGATCATGATCAGGACATTCCTGAGGTGTGAGGAAGAATCAAGTCCTACAAAGCTTCCAGGACTAATCATCTGTAGATTAGTGCCTTAGAGTTCCTATTGCTGTGATAGAACACCACAAGAGAAAGCAGCTTGGGGAAGAAAGGGTTTATACTGGTTTATAACTCGCAGGTCCACCACTGAGAAAAGCAGAGCAGGAGCCTGGAGGCAGGAACTGAAGCAGAGGCCTTGATCCTCATGCCTTACTCAACCTGCTCTCTTACACCTGCCTAGGGTTGTCACCATCCCAAGTGGTTCAGGAACTTCCACATCAATCATCAATCAAGGAAATTCCCCACAGAGATACCTATAGTCCAACTAAATGGAGTCATTTTCCCAATTTAGGTTCCTATATCCAGATAACTCTAGCTTATGTCAAGTTGATAAAAAAATAGCAACAACAAAAACAATAAGGATAATAAGTGATGAATTTTATGCTATGGGCAGATTTGACAGGAGAAGACATATATGAGAAGACAGCTTATAAACTCATCAGTTTTCTGAGAGAGTGCTAATAGGATTTAAAAGAGAAGCAGCTGTATTCATCACATACCTCCTGACAGAAAATAAAGAACATGAGGAATGTTCTTAGATATGAACACGTGTAGAATTTTCTACTCATTATTCCCTAAACACTACAGCATAATAACTATTTACATAGTATTTTCATTTTATTATGTGCTCTTGGTCATGTAGTACAACTTAAGGTATGTAAAATGACCATAAAAAGGCAATTAAAATGGGTTCAGAACCTCAATATAAGACTGGAACTTGTAAAACTGTTGGAAGAAATTACATGGTTATCACTTCCAGATATGAGAATAGGCAAAGAATTTTCACTTAGGATCCAGTAACTCAGGAAATAATAGCAAGGATTAGAAGCAGAATAAAAGTCAGCAGAACACAGAGAACAACTTACAAAATAGAAGGACATATTCTAATTACACATCTGGTAGGGAATTAATATATGAATGGATGAAGAACTTCAAAATTGAGCTTCCAATAAAGCCTCCAGTATATGGGGAAATTAATTCAATAGACAGTTATCAAAAGAAGACCAAATGGCTCATAAGCATTTGGTAAATGTTGGGCTTCCTTAGCGATAAGATGAATGCAAATGAAAGTTGCTTTGAGATTCCATTTCACATCAGTCAGAGGAACTGTCATTGAAAAAAATGTAGAGAGAACATAGGAGAAAAGGAACCTTTATATAGTGTTAGTACGAAAGAACTGTAATGAATCAGGATGAAATCAGCAGGGAGATGCCGTGAAACCAAACCAAAACTACTAGATGACCATTCATGAGTGTACATAAAGGGATATCAGGCAGCATACCACATAGACACTTGCAAATTTGTGTTTATTGCATCAATATTCAAAAATAGCCAAGATATGGAACCAGAGAAAATGTTCAATTATAGATGAATAGATGAAATAAATATATATGTGCACAACCTAGTTTCTTCAGCATTAAATATTAAACTGTATTATTTGCAGAAAATGGCTAGAAATGTTAAACAAAACAAATTAGACCCAAAAGTACTGATATATATTTTCCTTCATATGTACAATCTATACCTATTAATCTGTCTGTCTGTCTATCTATCTATCTATCTATCCATCTATTATCTATATATATGGCATAATAGAAGGAAGGCTATATAGGGACTGAAGGGCTTTAAAGAGAGAGAAGAGGAAGGAGCAAGGAAAGGTGATTAAAGGAAAGTCTTTTCTCTAGGCTTAACAAAAACAAAACTACAACAACAACAACAATACACACACAAACACACACACACACACATGCGCACACATGCACACATGCACAGCATGAGAGCAGAAGGTGAACTATTGGAAGAGAGGAAATAAATCAAGAGGAGGTGGGAGGGCCAAGGAATGACAACAAAGAACTTGATGTAGTATATATAGTACAGGATAATGATGTGCATGCATGCAAGTGTAAAAATGAAGCTCATTATTTTGTACACTAAAAATTAACTTTGAAATTGACATGAGAAGAGGATAAAAATTATATGCAAAACAAAAATGCTTGATACAGTTGATTAAGCATCTGCAGATCATGCTAAACCAGGAGGGTCTTGGAGCCAGTGTCTCAGAAACAGAAGGCTGAGCTCTACCGTTAAAATCAAACTAACAAACTAACAGGTTCACACACAAAGAGAGCCTTTAACCATATACAAACAAACCGGCTTTGAAAGAGCTTTAGTTAGTGCCTGTAACTCTAGTTCCAGGGGATATGACACTTCCTGATCTCTGAGGGCACCTATATGCACATGGTATACTGTAAACAAGCAGGCACATATGCATATACTTAAATATAAAATTAAAAATATATATAAAGGCATTTTAATCCTCTTTCAATGAAATAGAACAGCACAGGCGATTGTCTCTGATTGTCCCTGAGAACACTTTTCTTGGGCTAGTATTATCATTCTCATAATTGAAGCTTGTTGACTAGATGAGTAAGGCCTTTTGAAATCAAAGATATTGAATTTATTATCTTGATTCATAGTCTGAGGAGCTTAAAACATACATTCATGAAGTGTTTATAATAGTTTGATTTCAAGTATAAAATTACACTTTAAATAAAATGGACATTTTGACATAGGGAAGTCCAGTTTTGGATTAAGGAGTCACAGAAATGATGTAGGCAAAGTCTAAAATATTCAGAGAATTTCTTACACTACAACTCACAGTGTTGCTGCTTCTTCGGCAGACTGTTCACTTGCAAAAGCCCAGTCAGGGTTTTGCTGCCAGACTCTAATTTCTGCAAACCATGCAAAATAGGAGGAAAATTGTGTTTTAGTCTTCCTCTTTTCCTTAAGTAAGATGTTATTTGTCCATTTACTTTTGAAGCTCTGCACTCCACTTGGTCTTTGCTCATATTTCTTACCAGGGGATGTTTCCTTATCTTTAACTCAGGTCATCCTCTTCTGGGCTTAACCGGTGGACCTTCCTGGATCCTGACTTATGCTTGCTAATCTCTCCCTTGTCTGCACTCGGGGCCAGCCAGTTGATTGGGAGATAGCTGTTCCCTCCTATTGGCTTGCCCAGTCTTGATAAGAGGGTTTGTTTGTGCTTAGTCTTCCTTCATGTTTTTATGTCCTGTTCAGTTGATATCACTGGGAGGCCTATTTTTTTTCTGAAGGGAAATGAAAGAGCTGTGGATCTGTGGAATCTGTGGAGAGAGGGAAGGTGGGGTGGGAGACTGGGAGGAGGAGGGGGGGCTGTGATCAAGATGTTTTGTATGAGAGAAGAATAAATGTAAATATATAAATAGATCGGGGATTTTGTATAAGCAAACACAGTACTGGGCACTTCAGACCCCAGAATGCTAACCACTACATCATAGAATAGCCTTCAGGACAGAATATTTC
Source organism: Mastomys coucha (assembly GCF_008632895.1). Lineage (NCBI taxonomy): Eukaryota > Metazoa > Chordata > Mammalia > Rodentia > Muridae > Mastomys > Mastomys coucha. The sequence continues at coordinate 65,493,111 of NW_022196897.1, read as the reverse complement.
AATATATTATTTTGCCCTGTTGTAAGTGCTATGTCTCTAGCTATGACAGATACAGGGAAAGTCTTAAAGGAGAGATACTTCATAAGAGATTACAGAGGGAAGGGTTATTGGACCTCACCATTAGTGATAGTTACAAATACCTTCCTGGCTTATCTTGTTTTCCTATGCCATGCTGTGTCTCTCTGGCAAGTTGAATCGTTGAAGCTGACAGCCTTAATCATTTCCACCACCTTACACATCACACCGAGTGTCAGATCAGCCTTACATATATTGTCCAGGAAAACAAGATCTGAAATACCTTTGAAATGGTGTCATATGTCACATTGGCTTGTTGGTTTGGTAAAGGAGAGTTATTTGGGCCTGCTCAGACTTTGGCATCATCCAACTTTACTTACTGTGCCATGGGAGTCAGCTAAGAGAAGATCAGTAATTTTCTTGAGCACATCTGGCACTGCACGGCTTTGGAAGCAGGGATTAACCATGCACACAGCACATCTTACAACAGAAGCACAAGAAATTTTATAGATCACAGAAGAAGCTGCATGCATATTTGGACAGACAAGGTAGGATAAAAGCTTATTTATGTTCTCAGGTGCTAGAACAGGTAAAAAGAAGACATTGAAAAAGAAAAATAAAAGGAAGAGGAAAGAGAAGAGAAAATAAAGGGGTCCCAGAAGTCCTATTGTGAAGTCTGGAGGAACGGAGGCTGGCAGTTAGCATTATATTCAGTGTGAGCTGTTGGGGTTTGACAGGATAATCCCATATACCACCTAACAGCTGAGGTCACCAGCAGCAACCACAGTCAGCTTTGTAAGGTTAAAGAAAAAGACAGAACGTTGTGGTCTCAAGCAGGTGACAGAACCTGGGGTCTTTGAAAGACAGAAATATACTATCCATCTCAAAACAATACCTGAGAAAGATCATAAGTAAGAGTGAAAAATCCCAGGAGAGAAGAAGGCAGGCTAAGGAAGAAATCAACCTCATTGTAAAACTCAAAGGGAGATAGGGTAGAGATTTCTCTAATTTAGAAGGGAAATGATTCTTATAAAAGGATGTGTGTGTGTGTGTGTGTGTGTGTGTGTGTGTGTGTGTGTGTGTGTGTGTGTATACATAGCCTCTGGAAGGCATAGAAACAGGTTTGTTTTTTTAATCTTTTCTCTCTCCATGGGCATATTTTCTTCTGTTAACATCTGGCCTTGTGTAAAACATCTGTTCACAGGAGACTTTTAAACTGTAAATCTTTTTACTGAGAATGCAAAACTTTCTGTTCAGTATTTGATGATATACATACTAAAGTGATACTTGGGAAAATCACCCAAAACAAACTAAATCCCCCTTATCTCCAAACCAGGAGTCTCATGGTTGCCCTAGTTACCTGGTGAGCTGATTAGTTTCTATTATTAACCTTACACAACCTAGAGTCACCCGGGGAAGGGTGACTAGATCAAATAACTAGATCAAATTTACCTGTGGCCAGCCTTGACTACGAGAGTTGGTCTTGACTGATGATTGACAAGGGTAAGTCCAACACACTATGGATATCGCCATCCTTGGGAAGTGAGTCTGGGCTATAAAATAAAGCTAGCTAAGCATTATGTTGTGGATGGGACTGGTGAGGGAGATCATTCATTCACTGTAGCACACACTGAAGACTTAAAACTCATTGTTTAAAGTAACTGTTTTTATGCCAGTACCACAATGACATAGATCTTGTGGCTAAGAATCTGAGGCAAGAATAAAACCAGGTGGATTGCTCATCCCTAAGTGAGACATAGACATCATACCTCACTCCTCCCAAGGCTCAGGAATCATTGTGGAGGATGGGAGGAAGAGACTCTGAGTGCGGTGAGCAGAGATTGACTACAAGGAAACAGTGTTTCCCAGAAGTCATGGGGCAGTTGCACAGATGAGCTCACAGAAGTTGTGACAGCAGGAATAAGACCTTGGCAAGCTCAAACCAGACAAATCCAAGCATGGAGAAGGGAGGGGAGCTAGAAGGCCCATGGCTGAGAAACTCTGTTAATTGATAGCTACTGGGGAAAAAAAAGACTTAGCATTCTTTAAGAGTCTTGCTCCTGGTAGGTCTAACATACTCCAGTGGATGGCCACAAACCTAGGAATATTCTTAGATAGGTAGCACTGATGAGATTGAATAGGAAGACTAGCTCAATGTATATACCTATATAGCAGTTCCTATATCTATTTGGGTAACTGATATCATTGCACTATTTACTTTATCTATTGAAATGTCTTGAAATTTTTATGATAAAAATTAAAGATTGGACAATGAAAAAGAGAAGACATTAGTAAAAAAGAATTATGAACAATGGAAACATAAAGGCAGATATCCTAGAATAAGATTAAATATTAAAATAATGTTACTCTACTCTAACCCAACACATTTGATCATTTACATAAAAATAATTTTATCTGAATATGCATATTTTAAAAATTGACTTAGGGAGAAATAAAATAAATTAAGAGAATCATTATGGAATGTAAAATAAATTGAAAGAAATGTTATAGAATGTAAAGGAAACCCAATGATTTCCATCTACTAAAATGATGAAGTCTGCCCCAGAGGTAAATGTCACGTATCACTTTGCCAAAGATTTAAGGCACTAATAGATTTTATTTTATATAAATTATCTCCATGATTAAAGAAAGAGCAAATCCTTTTGGATTCATTATTACAAGTCCTATAATAGCAAGCTCCAAGCAATGCAGTTAAGTAAAGAAAGTTAAAATAAATCTTCTGGATTCAATTCATCCTCTTAAAAAGTAGATAAACACGTGCTGATGAAGTCAAGTTTTCTGACATAACATAAAGTTTAAAAAATCATTATGTCCTTTAATCAGAATCAACTACTTGCTTAGATCATGAAATATAGCATATTGACAATTGAAAGATCCATCTTTCTAAATAGCCCTCTTCATGCTTAAGCATGTATGCTCATACAATAACACATTAGAACTGGTACCTCTCATATATGCCTTTATTTGTTTAGTTCTTAATAAACATGCCATAAATATTTTTATGCATCAGTAAATATCCATTTTAATGACTGCATAGAATTATATAAATACCTTGCAATAAAGTCCTATTAGTTAATACTTAAATTTTCCTAAGTTATATCTACATTACAAACACCATTCTGTTGAACATCTACACTTAGAAAAGCCTTCTTGACTTTGTCAGAAATGTCTTTAGAATAAATATTTAGATTTAAAACATTTCATGAGCTCAAGGCATTTGCAGTCACATTCTTTGATTCTTTTTAAAAAGAATTAGTTAGCTTAAATTCCACCAAGTTCTTTAAAAAGGAAATCTAGTACCTATTTAGATAATTTTCCTCTTTTATTTTCTTCTTCTTTTTTTAAGACACGAGAGGCTTGAGAATTTGCTCAGTTCTGCTTTTTAAGTACAGGCTGAGAGATAATTGGGAAAATTAACATGGCTGCTTTGCCTGGTGTCATTGGCCACTTCTGAACATCTTAGACTAAATGCCATCCATCCTCTCTTCACAGTCATGCACCCAGTTGCTGGTCTTCCAGTTTCTGATACAGTTAACTGCCAGTTCAAAAAAAAAAAAAGTGTCACACTCATTCACTAGCTTTGTTATCCCAAGGCATACGTGAGAAAGACTATTATCCTGAACTCACACCAGAGAGCATGCTTTATATGAACACATATACTTACTAAGCAGCCAGACCTCTCTGTCCCCTGCCATGTAACATTATTACTAATTTGCATTCCTACAGCATCACTTGTAAATACCAAGTTGGACCCAGGTAATATTTCTCCAATACCCTTCTTCTCCCTAGCCCTGAAATAAAATCTATACCCATGTGCTAAGTTGATCCTTCTATAAGAGATGGAAAATGCATGGTCATGTGTGGAGATGTGAGCCATGAATGTACATGTTTTTAAAAAGAAACGCTAAATTAAGTAAGCTGTCAAAATCTTCTTTTTAGATTCAATGAATTAAAAAAATTCTTATGCAATGAATTATCATTTCCTGGGAGTATATAACATATTTTTTGTTGTTTCTTTTTTGTATTCTCACTTAGAATTTGAACACAAGCTGTTCTACATAGCCACACACACTAAGTTACTAAAACACACACATTGATAGCACCAAGAATTAATACTGCATCTACAAAGTTTAAAAATCATTATTGAGAAACATTTTGTTGTTAAATAGCCCATAATATTCTTAATTTTACAATTTTACGCATATATAGATCTACATAATGACAATATTATACAAAATTTTTAAGGTTGGTGATTATATAGATATTGACAGAATGTAAAAGTTTTTATCCTCTTGTTACTTAATATTGTATAATTTAAAATTAAAATGTTTTAGTTTTATTTAAACAACCTTTAAAATAATATTTTGATTATAAGTAATTAGGATTATATACACAATGTCTTGTAGATAAATATAATATTGCCAAAAAAACTATCTGGATGTGTACAATAGTAATTTAGTTATCTTTGATATGTTTCCCTATTGTTCAGTCATATAAAAATCCCAACCTTCACATGTAATTTCTCTGTCTGAGTAAAAGTGTTAAGTCAATGTGTGAAAACAGAAATGTCTTCTGGTTTGATTTAGTGATTTTACCTTTGAAACCTGGGCCTGCATCCTATACCCTTGTACTGAGTCTGTAAAATTATGGGTAGCATTAACCCACAGCAGTTGGGTTCTCTGTAAAAGATATTCATAGGACTGTTCATTTATGATTTCGGCTGAAATACTAGTAGATGCCATGTTCTATGACAGCAGAAACAGTGTCCGTTGTTATACCAATTTATAATCTCACTGGCTCAGAAAAGGAGTTGACTGGGAGTGTAAGCAGGAAACTGAAAGATGCTTGGTCTTCTTGAGGTAAGGCATCAGCAGATGCGACCTACAGAGGAGCTCAAGCCTGGGCTCCAGTATCATGGCTTTCATGTGGGCTCACTCAAATGACCTCACCATAGTAAAAGGAATGAACAAAAATGCAAGACTAAAATGGTGGGACTGGGGAAAGAGCCTTGTCTCAGAAATGTGTACTACTACAGCCATCTCTTCCCCAGAGCTTGCAGGAATTTATCTGAGCCCAAGGTGACAATCTAGAATTCCCCCCTTGTGACAGAACTTACTGTGGGCTATTCCTTTTGCCTGGGCGGGTTTTCTGGTTGGTTTGGATTTCTGATGGATTTGTTCTAAGTATTAATAATTTCTCTGTGTCTATTTTGTCTCTATTTATGGGTTTTCAGAAAGAAAGTCATCTCTATCCCCTTGTTGTTAGTTACATCTGTATGATTATGGATATAGGCGTGACTAGCGAACCATGACATTCACCACTTTAGGGTCAGAGTCCACAATTGCTACTGCTCAACACTATGACCCTTCTTTTGTTTTTTTGTTTTGTTTTGTTTTGTTTTTTGTTTGTTTTTTTAAAGACTAGGCATTTCTAGTGACATGGTTGCATCTTGAGATATCTCTCAGTAAGTTAGTTTTCAATTTTAAAAAAGTCATTCTTGGTTTTCAAAATTGTTAACTCCATTTAGTCCTTCAGAAGAGGAAATAACTTATATCATGTATGTTTAAAATGTATTATTTGGAATTGGGCTTATTTATACATCCAGAACAAGACATTAGGAAAGTCCAAATATGTAGACTGAAGAAAATACTAAGCAGTTTGTAAAATGTAGGTATTGAAGCAGAAGCGTACAATATTTCCAAATTCTTAGTATATAAATATATACATATGCACAGAACATCTTCTAGCTTTAATGTATAAAAGGACATATTATTGTTGTAATCAGTAAGTAGGTATATAAGCTTGCTCAAGCTATTATAACCAAATAACGCATACCTGGTAAGACAAAGAAGAAGTTCATGGTGTCACATTTCTGGGGCTAGAAGTCCACAAAATATAAATTTTTAGATTGATTTTTCTTTATTTCATGTTTATATTTTTCATATTCTCTGCTTTTCTGAATCATTACAAAACATGGGTGCATGATTCTTATTTTATCTGAAAAATATTTATGCTTTAATTAATAGTTGATATTTTCTCTTACTTTGCATGACAGCCTCCCTCAAATATAATGATTAAGATTCTTATACATTATTATTTCATCTGCATCATAGCACCTTTGATTAAAATCTTACAGAGGTTTGAATTGATTTCACACACACACACACACACACATTCTTCATGCCACATGGTTAAACCAGATATGTATCTGTTCAGCACTATAGTATGAGCACATAAGTTGGTACCTACTGAACAGCAGGCTCTCAATCCATTTTCAATTCAATAAATGAATACATAGAATGAGCTACTGTAATTGTTGGAACTTGACCTCCTCCAACACATGTTGAAGCACTGACTGCAGTAATTCAGTATGTCACCCTATTTGAAAATGGATTTTTTACAAAAGTAACCTATTTTAAAGAATTTTAGGGCAGGGCTTAAGCCAATATAGCTACTGTTCTCATTAAAATGGTATAATTGGACACAGACACACACAAAGAGAAAATGAAGCAAAGGTAACTAGTAGGCAGATGGCTTTGATAAAGCTCTGAAAGCTCCTTCCTTAGAAGAAACCATCCTGCATTTACACTTGGAGAATTTTGATATTTCTGGATTTCAACACTCAGAGTAATGACATTTGGGGCCATGTCTTTCTCAATTATGAGGGACATGGAAGTGATAGTGTTTGGTTATGTCAAGAATGGAGGTAAGAATGGGTAGATCAAATGAATGAATGGTTAGCATTGAATACTATAGAGGATCTACACATGGTTTTTTTTTGTCTTTATTCTCTACATTCAAAAGGGGTAGAGGTAACAGAGCAGGTGTGTGTGGTAAAAAACATTGAGGTGGGTCCTATACCATTAACTCAGGGATAGTTTATGAGCAACAAAAATGCATAAAGAAAACACGTGGAAAGCAAAATTACCAAGAGTTGATATTGATTGGAAAAGATTATAAAGCCACTCAGTAGCTATATCAAACTAGCAAAAGCTATTTGGTAGAAAGTATAATCAATTTGATTTATATCTGTGGAATATGAAGTGGTTATGATAGTCTAAAAAGTGTTAAATAGACAGTTGGACATATGGTTTGAGATTTCAGAAAAGAAAAGAGAGTTTACAATTTTAATTTGAGAAACTTCAAAGTTGAGTGATCTGTTTTAATACACCAGATGAGTAATGGCCCAGCAGAGTAGAAGAAAAACTGCCTGGCATGCTTCAACAATGAGTGAGCAGGACAAAGCATCTATGCTGCTGAGATTCATCCAGAAATAGTCACACATTGTGCATTTCTTTGTTACGCTCCTAAAATGACCCAGTTATATGTATTTAGATCATAGTAGATGCCCAAAACATTGTAAATGTTTTGATGGCTAGTTATGCACGTCTGTTTGACAGAGCTAGGTGATATCCAGATAGCTGGCTAAGCACTTCTGTATGCATTGTAAATGTTTTGATGGCTAGTTATGCACGTCTATTGGACAGAGCTAGGTGATATCCAGATAGCTGGCTAAGCACTTCTGTATGTATTTTTGAGTATTTGTACCAAGAAAACAACAGCATTTTAATTAGTCAGCTGAGTAATGAGAAATCACACTCACCAGTTCGGGCTGACATCACCCAATACAGTGACGACTGTAACAGAAAAGCACAGCCAAAGAAATGCCAAGGCTCTCCCACACCTCTCTCTTATTGAATTAGGTTATACAGCTCCTCCATTCAAACATTGAAAGTCTTGGTTTTCAGGCATTTAAACTCTGGAACATATACTGACATCCTCTTACACCTCCCAACTTACTCTGGCTTTTCAATCTTCAGCTTTAGTCTGGGAGTTGCATGCCATCCCTATTGCTTCGAACAGAATTACCACCCTAGAAACCCAGCTGTCTCACTTCAAGTTCCTGCAGATGACATACCTCAGACTTCTCTGTAATTATGATTTGGTTTCCATAATCAATCTGCTCTTATTTATCTACACATCTTTTATGGGTCCTGTTGCTATGGAGAACTCAAATACAAATGGTTAATAAGGTGAAGAACAGCAAGTGTCTGAACATTGGACTCTGTGGAGGGTGATCAGGTTGAAGAAGACACATTAAGCAGTTGAGAAAGAAGTAGGTTATGTAGAATGGTTGGCAAGTATGGGTTATCATGTGGGATCCAGGGGAGACATGTAGATATGCTTTTATTTATTTATTTTTAAATAGGAGAATGCCCAAAAGTTTGAACGGAGGGGGGTCAAGCTGTAGAAGGAGGTTGAACATCCCATTGAGAGAAAGGAAAAAATAAGAAGAGAGAGTGGTTGAGACCCTGGGAGCTCTGAGGGTACCACTTAGTTCATATTGTTGTTTGTCCTAAGGGGCTGCAAACCCCTCAGCTCCATTGGTCCTTTCTCCAA
>NW_022196897.1:65433128-65484346 GCF_008632895.1 Mastomys coucha | reverse complement strand
TGAAAAAAAAAAAAAAAGAAGAGAGAGTGTTGAAATATTAGTAGCCATTGAGATGTAAGCAGTCTAAGCAGTTGAAGGAAATGATAACCGGTAATTGGGCAAGAGGAGACTAAATTGGTGTACCACAGGTAGATTGCATGTTTGGCCATGAGCTGAGGCTCCTCCAGTGGCTCAATAATTTTCAGTAAGATATGCAGATGAATTTTTGCTAAAATGAAGAGATGTTCGGTAACATAGGGTATTGAATGTCTGAGGGAACTGCTGTCTATTTAGTACTAATTATTAAAATGGAGAACACTGACTAGTGATACTAACATAATTAAAGATATCCAAGTATATTTAAGGTAGGTCATTATTAATTATAGAAAATGATTCCAGTATGTTTCATAAATGTAAACATAAGACTATCCTAAAAATACTTACTTAATAGCCGTGGAAAGAAACTGAGCTAGAAGACAGCGTGTCTGGTATTTATTTGGGGCATAGGCAAAATAGTCCTGCTTGCTTAGCTTTCCCAAGACATGCGTTACATTCGTACAGGCAAATGGTAACTCATTCAATTCAAGAATAAATTTTGGCAAATAAAATTTTATTGATACATTTATTTGATTAAATATGTTTTTATCTTTATAACATGTGGAAAATTAAGTTTTTACTTGAACATATATTTATATGAATTAATATTCACATTTGATAGCAATTTATATGAATCTGAATGCTTTTGTTTATGTCCATATGACCACTCTTTAAGTGTACATTCTTCAAAATGTCAAAGTTGATTTAATTTGTAAAAGTGACTTGCCAAAGATTAAATTATCTCTAAATCTATCTGTACATTTAGCAAAATTTGTAATTCTGGTGGACATAAACTCACAGCAGATCAGTGAAAATCAGCTGAATTCCATTCTACTTTTTACTTCTGAGTATATTAATTTACTGATGTTCAGCTCCATGCACAATATAAATAGAAGACAATGTTGATCAATCTCTATGATATTGAATTATTAGAAGAAAATGTGTTTGAATATCTATTTTGATAATAAAAATGAAATGCTGAAAGCAACATAATTATATCCAAGTTTATTTTGCATTTGAATGGGTGAAGGATTGTGGGAGGGGGTGACTGGGAGAGGCCAGTGAGTAAGATACAAAGTGAATAATTAAAAATATTAAATTAAATTTGAAAATAATTAAAGACATAGAGGTTTTTCTTTTTTTCTCTCTCTCTTTTATCCAGATGTAATGGCTAAATCTTTAAGAAGCATATTAAGTGTGGGTAAGAATGCGAAACAGCATTTAAACTAGGTGAACAATTCTTAAATGCCTGTTCTAGGTGATTTATTTTTTAATAAAAGTTAGATAGAATGTAATTAACAAAGAGATCCTGAGGAAATCAATTTTAAGGCTTTATAATTTCATTGATAACTTGGGTCATTGACAATATTTCCTAATCAGTATGCCCATGTGAGTTTAGCAGGTTACAGAGACTATAGGCTATAGAATGTGAAATTGAAGAAATACTATAGTTGATATAATTCAATAAAAACATTAAAAATAGCTGCAATTTAGTTTGTTCGTAGCAGAGTTAATATGGGTATTGATATATTGCTTAATGCTTATGGCTAAATTTCACAAAAACAATTAGGAGTCAATCATGATTATATATGAAATTTAAAGTACATTGTGCCAACAGGAAAGATAGGACAAGGAGGTGTCACTTTAGGTTTCATCAGTGAATCACCTTGTCTTATGGTATTATTCATGTGAAAAGACACCATGACTAAGGCAACTCATAAAGAAAAATATTTATTGAGGCTGGCTTACAGTTTTAGACGTTTAGTCTGTTATAATCATGATGAGAAGCATGGCAGTGTCCAGGCAGATATGGTGCTGGAGAAGGAGGTAAGCGTTCTACATTTTAGTCTTCAGAGAGCAGAAGACTGTGTACCACAGTGGGCATATCTTGAGCATATGAGACCTAAAAGTCTGGCTCCACAGTTACATACTTCCTCCAACAAGGGCACAGCCACTCCAAGATGGCCATACCCACTACAACAAGCTTATACCTCCCAATAGTGTCACTCCCAATGGGCCAAGCATTCAAACACATGAGTCTTCAAATCATCACATACCCACACTTAATCTGCTTCTCAATGATTTGGGCTATCATTTTGAAATTAAGTAAAAGAGATTGTAGAGTTGCTACTCTCCCTGTCTCTGCAGGCCCAGTGAGCTGTTTTTATGTTGACATTGTACTCCATTGTCTGAAGAATTGTAGTCTGTTGGAGATATCAAACCTTCACACATTTCTGTCTAATCAGAGTTAGGATTTACAAATTCTTAGAGGATAAAGTGACTCAAAATATGTGTTCAATTTTCTATGGTTCTCTTTGAAATCTTAGTTTTTAATGTTGGCTAACTTAGGAGCCTAGTAGTCATTCTACTGTCTGTCTGTCTATCTATCTATCTATCTATCTATCTATCTATCTATCTATCTATCTATCTATCTATCTATCATCTATTATTTATCTATCCATCTATAATCTATATATCCATAGATTATACATATATATTTTTTATATATGATATTTCCTTTAATATTTCTGCTGGATGTTTTGATTGAACTGCTTAAATCTCAGCTTGAAGCATAAGTCTTCTGAGTTCTTTTAATGCTGGAAATTTACCATCATTTAAAATATCAACTTAGCTAACCTAAAAACATCCCAATACAAGTAGAACATACCACATAATTTCATTAATTGTCAAGTTTTAAATGTCGTTTGAAATCTATTATTCTTAAGAGATATAACTGTTAGCAGTCTTATGGAACACACAAGCACGTTGTTCTATTAAAAGGAAACCAGAAGTTCCTGTGATTTTTTTCAACCAATTAAGAGACTGAGTTTTTGACATTAAGAAAAGAAATGAAAATATAAAATGAGACTTTTCTGAAAATGAAGAAATATCTAGGATGCATTTAGGTAATTTCTTTTCAATAATACCCAGTAGCTATAAGTTCCACAAATATTTTAGAGTTGGATGTTGACTATAACCAGAATACACGTAGTTATAAATATCAACCCATTTGTCATTATGAATTGGTGATAATATTGGCTTATCACTTTATGTATACATATATATATATATATATATACATTGGCTTATCACTTTATATATATACATACATATGTATATACATATATATGTAGTCAGTGAATAATCTTGAATTTGAATTATTTTCTGAAGTTAATGGCCTATTTTAGAAAACAGATCTCTAGATATTTTATTGGTAGCTAAAGCATAAGGTATATTGAAAAGATTAAGATATGGCCCCCCTCATGTATTATAATCATACCTATTGCTTTCATGGTACTTATAAGGATACAGTAACTTTGGTAACATTGGATGCTTAACAAAGTAGCCTCATAATTATGTTTTGTTGAGATTCATTTAACTCTTCTCAACCTAAAATGCCCTTTTCATAGTGTAAGCCACGTTGTTTCCTGAAAGGCCGAATTAGGAACTCAGTTCTGTTTGATTCCTGTCCCTTTGTAATCTTACATTCAAGTCTGCCCGTGCTTCTTGTCCTGGGTATTTCTCTTGCCCTCATTTGAAAAGTCCCTTTGGCTCTTTGCTGTGTAGGCTCCTCTGTTCTTTAGATGGTAAAATGTGCTCTTTGTTGGCAGAACACATACTTCAGCTTCCTGGGAGTATTCACAGAAAATAAGTTTGATGCTTTATTCCATGTCACACTTGTTACAGAACTCCAGATCAGAAGTCAGTATCCCCTGGGACTTGAAGGATTCCTTCAGTTATTTTTCTCAGATATGATTTAGGAGATGTCTAATAGCTGATGTCATTTGTTTGGAAAGGCATTGTCAGGCCATGTGTCTGACTGATGAAGAACAAGATACAAAGCTTGAATATATGGCTAGAAGAGTGGCTCATTGGGTAAAACTGCTTGCTGCCATGGCGTGAAGACCTGTACTTGGGTCCACAGTACCTATGAATAAAGCTGTTAATGGACATACATGCCTATAAACCCAGAGCTGAAGTGGAAGAGTTAGACTTGAGGATCACCAAGGTTTGCTGAGCTAGCCAACAACTTAGCCAAAACAGCACAGAATAAATGAGAGGAGCAATGACAACCAAACCAAACCAAACCAAACCAAACCAACCAACCAAACAAACACCAAAAATCTGTTGATTATCAGGGTGAGTCAGAGGCTGTTTAAATGTATCAAAGCAGAGAGACATTAGGAACACCTAACATCCTCCTTTGGTTTCAACATGCACTTGCATGGATACATGTGCACTTGAATAAACACAGCACATGCAATCAAAGACACACAAAGAGGGAAAGAGAGGGGGGAGTGAGAGGGAGAAAGAGAAGGGAAGGGAACAGAACAGAACAGAACAGAACAGAACAGAACAGACAGGAGGGAAAGACAACTTGGAAATATAAGATTGCAGCATAAGCAGAATAATCTTTTTTTATTAGATATTTTCTTTATTTACATTTCAAATGATATCCTCTTTCATGGTTTCCTCTCTGAAAAAACCCTATTCCCTCCCTCCTCCTCCTGCTCACCAACCCACTCTCTCCCACTTCCTAGCCCTGGCATTCCCCTACACTAGGGCATAGAACCTTCACAGGACCAAGGGCTTCTCCTCCCATTGATGACCAACTTGGCCATCCTCTACTATACATATGCTGCTGGAGCCATGAGTCCCACCATGTGTGCTCTTTGGTTGATGGTTTAGTCCCTGGGAGCTCTGAGGGTACTAGTTAGTTCATATTGTTGTTCCTCCTATGGGGCTGTAAGCCCCTTCAGCTCCTAGGTTCTTTTCTCTAGCTCCTTCATTTTGGACCCTGTGCTCAGTCCAATGGATGGCAGAATATTCTTATATTAGTGACTGAATATATACCACTGAGTGACTGAGTGATGGGACCTGTGTGCAATGCCAACAAAACTGGAAGGCTGCTTTTCTCTGCTTGGTGGGTCATTCCTTCCTCTGTGTGTTGCATTGACCAGATAACTCGTACAAGTCCTCGATGAAGAGTATCTGCTCATGTGGATCCTCATCTTCCATTTATGCCTTTGCATTCATTTACTGGTTTGTTTAAACCTTAAAGTGGAAGCAGACTGAAGTCATCCTAACTGCCAATCTTCATGTTGGTTCTTGCATCCCTTTTCATGAGCTTCTCGTATCCAAGCAATCCAAAACTGCAAAGAACTACATCATCAGAATAACTTGTCCCCACCCAATGTTGACAGATGCTAGTAGACCCATTTAGCTTGTAAGCTCTTATTCTTTGCATTCCCCTCCTTTCTCTTCCTGCCACTTCTCTTAGCCCCATGTTAATTTTTCTGGATTAACTCTCTAATTTGGCATTTCTTGTATACGGTCCATTGACATGCCTTTTCTCTTTGATGGTTCAAGGGATTTCATGAGTTCCCTTTTCAAACTTTCCTTTAAACTTTTCCCTCTGGATCATGCTTTTCATTGCAAATATACTGTCCCACATTTTCCCTGCGTGTTTTTTGATTCACTTATTTCTTGGGTGCAGTTTGGTGTTTTCCTTGCAGTGATTACTTATGTGTTTACTAAAGCATTTTGTTGACTGCCTGCCTTGGATTTTTGAGTGCTGTGAATGCCTTTGTATGTCATCTTTTCTGCTATATACTTTTCCTTAGTTACTTTATTTTTTCTCCACTATCTGTCAGATTTAAGAGCAAATTATCAAAAAGCTCCTGCAGAGGGTATGTGTACATGGATGCGATCTGTTGGCTACTGAGGCATATTGTAATGTACATACTGGAGTCAGTTGGTTTCTCTGAACTGGAATGCTTCATCATTTTTATTTGCCTGATGGGTTTTCTCTTCTACCCATTCCTGCCTGCACTTTGAGGTTGTTAAAATGTGATATGTAGAGTCTCATTCACCTTTGTTATCATCAATTCAGTGCCTCCTCCTTCATCATATCTATTGTGTCTGATGTTTGAGTCCAGAAATTTCTGACTCAATATTTTCAGGTAATACTTTTTGACTCTATCTCATGGAAGAAGAACTTTTACCCTCAGCTAGTTTAATGTGTCTAGAGTAGACTATTCCCATTTGGCCTGTGTGGCTGCTTTGTAATACAGATTTTCAAATAATCCTCCTATCTCATCTTTTTGCCTTGCCTGGTGATACATTGTGCCTCCAATTCTGCATACTTTTGAATTCCTGTATGTGAAAAGTTATCTCTCTTGGTACTACTCCTCTCACATATTTTGGGGGGTATAATCCATGCTCTACTAAGTTCGATTTCACTCCATTTGGTTTCAATCTCTAATCAATTTGTTCAACTCTCTCACCTGCTGTTGTTTCATTCTCTATTCATTTTTATTCTTATGTGTTTATACAGTTTGAGTGAAAATGTTTAGAAACAGCAAGACATGAAAACATGTTTTTCACCATCTTAAACCATGAGCCTATCTTCATATCATTTATTTCTCACCATTGAATTGTATATTAATGCAACTTTTAATACATTTTGTCAACAAATGCTTATTGTAGTTATTACCATCAGAGCTACATAATTTAGTGTAGATATACTATGAACAAAATAGATACCATCTTTATTCTTTGTTTTTTTCTTTATGTTTTTAAGATGAAATTTTGGGAAGTTCAGGTTGCTTCAAACTCAAGCTACTGTTGCCTCAGCCCCAAATCTGCTGGGATTACACACAGGTTACATTACCAAACTATAATTTAATAAATTTATAATTTAATAATAAAATATAAATATATTATTTATATATTATAATAAAATATAAATAATTTTATAATTTAATAATAAAATATGTGCCTTAGGCAGATAACCTTAAAATGAGGGGGAATAGGTTAAAACAAAACTGTATTGATAGTGGTAGTTTTCTTAACTCAAATGTGAATAATGAGTCCAAGTAAGTCAGCTGAGAAATAGTACAGTGCAGTGATAGATAGCAGTCAGGTCAGGGAAAGCAAATGCTAGAAAGGTGACTTAGAGGAGGGATGATAGCAACACCGAGAACCCAAAGAATGCCTTTACCATTTAACATCACATTAGAGATCTGGAGATGCATCTTGGTGATGCCTCTCATCCATGAGGCTCTAGTCCACAGGCTTTAGGGGGAAACCCTTCAACAACTATTGTGCTAAATGAACATAGTGTTAAGCTGAAACCTAATGACATTGCTGTACCCATAGATTAATGTATCTTTCAAAACACTCACAGGAGAATTTTTTAAAATAGACAACCATTTATTTCCCTGATGACTAAGGATGTTGAACATTTTTTAGGTGCTTCTCAGCCATTCAATATTCGTCAATTGATAATTCTTTGTTTAGCTCTGTACCCCATTTTTAATAGGGTTATTTGGTTCTCTGGAGTCTAACTTCTTGAGTTCTTTGTATATATTGGATATTAGCCTTCTATATGTAGGATTGGTAAAGATCTTTTCCCAATCTGTTGGTTGCCATTTTGTCCTATCGACAGTGTCCTTTGCATTACAGAAGTTTTGCAATTTTATGAGGTTCCAACTGTCACTTCTTGATCTTAGAGCATAAGCTATTGGTGTTCTGTTCAGGAAATTTTCACCTGTGCCCATGTGCTCGAGGCTCTTCCCCATTTTCTTTTCTATTAGTTTCAGTTCCAGATTCTACCTCACATTAGTCAGAATGGCTAGGATCAAAAACTCAGGTGACAGCAGATGCTGGTGAGATTGTGGAGAAAGAGGAACACTCCCTCATTGCTAGTGGGATTGCAAGCTGGTACAACCACTGTGGAAATCAGTTTGGCAGTTCCTCAGAAAACTGGACATAGTACTACCAGAGGACCCAGCAATACCACTCCTGGGCATATACCCAGAAGATGCCCCAACATGTAATAAGGGCACATGTTCCACTATATTCATAGCAGCCTTATTTATAATAGCCAGAAGCTAGAAAGAACCCAGATGTCCCTCAACAGAGGAATGGATACAGAAAATGTGGTACATTTATGCAGCAGAGTACTACTCAGATATTAAGAACAATGAATTTATAAAATTCTTAGGCAAATGGATAGATCTGGAGGATATCATCCTGAGGTAACCCAATCATAAAAAAAAACCACACATGGTATGCATTCACTGATAAGTGGATATAAGCCCAGAAGCTCAGAATACTCAAGATACAATCCACAAACCACAAGAAACTCAAGAAGGAAGACCAAAGTGTGAATATTTCAATCCTTCTTAGAAGAGGGAACAAAATACCGTGGAAGGAGTTGCAGAGACAAAGTGTGGATCAGAAACTGAAAGAAGGACAATCCAGAGACTGTTCCACCTGGGAATCCTTTCCATATACTATCACCAAACCCAGACACTATTGTGGATGCCAGCAAGTGCTGGTTGACAGGAGCCTGATATAGCTATCTCTTGAGAGGCTCTACTAGTGCCCAACTAATACAGAAGTGGAGGCTCACAGCCATCCATTGGATTGAGCACAGGGTCCCCAATGAAGGAGCTACAGAAAGGACCCAAGGAGCTTAAGGTGTTTGCACCCCATAGGAGGAACAACAATATGAACTATCCAGTACCCCTAGGCCTCTCAGGGGCTAAACCACCAACCTAAGAGTACACATGGTGGAACTCATGGCTCCTGTAGCATATGTATAGCAGAGGATGGCCTAGTTGGTCATCAATGGGAGGAGAGGCTCTTTGCCCCAGTGTAGGGGAATACCAGGGCCAGGAAGTAGGAGAGGGTGGGTTGGTGAGCAGGGGGAGGGAGTAGGGTTTTTTTAGAGGAGAACCAGGAAAAGGGAGAACATTTGAAATTTAAATAAAGAAAATATCTAATAAAAAATAGACAATGATTAGCACAGTGACCCCCAGTTCTCAGCCCTGACTGAGAGAGCCCTTACTCCAGAGAGTAAGTGACTATAGAGTGTTGAGCCTTAAATAGTACAACTGTATCACAATCTTTCTTTTGGTGCTCAGGGATCATTTCTGAAATGGGCATAGAAAGAGCACTAGAGTGGTGGTAGATAACTCCTGAGAACCAGTGTTTTCAGGACACAGAAGGACAGATTACATTTGAACTCACAGCAGCTGTGACAGCATGCACATGACCTGAGCAGCTCGAGACAGACAAAACCCTAGCATGGAGAGAGGTGGATATGTAGTCCCACCCTTAGCTGAGGAGTCATTGGTAACTCATAGTTTCTGGAAGAGGGAGAATAAGTTTCTTTTAGAGTTCAGCTCCTGATGTGTTGACCTTACTCTAGTAGGAGACCACACATCCAAGAGTCCATGATCAGTACAAATTGAACTTGATGGGTTAAAGAAGAATTGAGATCTAAAATTGCGTGGGTATAGGGAAGGGAATATGGATCTGGGAGGAGCTGGGTGAGGGGATGAATATGATTAGGGTGCATGATCAATCGCCAAAAGATCTTGTATAAACCTCTCAAAGAATCAATAAACATGAGAAAAAATCAAGTTGGACAATCCGTGATGGATAAGATCATAAATGATCTTGTACACCAGTTAAGGATTGGTTTGATGGCTTTTGGAAGATCTTAAACAAACTTACAATAGTAATTTTACATACAGTATAGAGACGGGGTTATAAAAGGGCAAGCACCAGAGCAGGAGAGGGCTTCCTTGACAAATGCTACCACCACGTCCTCCCTGCCAAAAGTAACAGCTTAGACAGGAAGCCATCAAAAAAAGTCTTAAAATTGTGATAAGAATGCTGACGTGTAGCTTTCCACAATTGATGACTCCTGGCAGGGGTGTAGGTGGAGAATGGCTCAGTTTTCTTTAAGGGGCTGGTGACTGGGAGCTTGACCATGGTCCAGGGAGTATATGGGCAAAACAAGTTGGACTTATTTTGCCTCTTCCTCCTCCTTCTTTTTCTTCTTCTTCAAGCAGGGGGGTCACAAAGTGTGAAAAGTGGTCTTCCTGGGAATACAGGGAAATTAGTGTGATCAGGATACATGAAGTGAAATTTTCAAATAATCAATAAAAATATTATGAAAAAAATAGGCACTTCAGTTGTCCAGATAGAAGAAAATAATAATGAAGGTCAGCTCAAACTAAGTAAGAAAGATAGTTTTTTTTAAAAACAAAACAAAACAAAAACCTTAGATTATTTGAAGTGAAGGCTGAATTGGTTATTGTCGGTACAGAGAGGTCGGCAGTGAAAACTTTCTTAGGTTTGGGATTTATGTAAGCTCATGGATATTGGTGGCACTACTGAGACAGGAAGTGCAGTGAGGCACTGTGATTAAGGCCCTTTAGATAATTATACTTTGGCACATGAGACATCATACCAGAAATTGAATATAATCTGGAATGCTGGAAGTAGTTCTGGGTTAGAAATTCCCATCCCTAGGCAGTAAGGATGGTAAAAAAAAAAAAAAATTAATAAAATGGAAAAAAGCCAGGGGCATGGATTCAATCACCTTCAAAGAAAAGGAGATAAAGTGCCTTGATATTTAATACAAGTGACTCATCTGCACAGTATCCATAATTTAATAAATGAATTGTCTTATAAAGTTGAAACAGCCTTTAAACTTTCAACTCATATTTAAGATTGGCATATATAAATCTACCGTGTGTGTGTGTACATATATATATATGTATATGTATATGTATATATGTATATATGCATATATGCATATATGTGTGATTGAGTTGAACAACAATAGCTCATTCAGAATCACTTTCAGGTCTTTTTCCCCTGAAATATAAAGTTTCTTGACATTAGAAACTAATTATTCTTTTATATACAACTTGTATTTGTTCCAATATCTTCCTAGCATAATGACTCATATGTAGTAGAAAATCAATGCATGTTTATTTTTAAAATATATGGATGCACTGTCATGCTGGCATTATCCTCTATAACTGGCTTGGGACGCCTGGGTTCTTGGCATGTTATCTGAGAAGCAGCAACACAGTGACTTTTGAGGCAGAGGCATCACACATGTGACTCTCAGTGGTCACGTTCCCTTACATTGTTTACCCAGAAGAAAGTAGACGTATGTTCATAGTTCTATGAAATAATAAAACACAAGCGACCTTCATAGTTTTTCTCAAAGTTATCAGGCAAATCAGAAGAAAAAGAGAAACACTTAGGTTCATTATTCATGTTTGCAGTCCCCAGACAGCCTGAACTTATGTGTCTATTATTATTTTTTAAATATTGTTTTTTAAGATGTCAAGAGATGAAAGCTCCATAGATTCCCAGAAAGATTATATAATGCCAGCCATCTTCACAATATGTAAACACTTTATGATGAAACTGCTGTCTTTAGTGTCATCATTAGAAAACCCATAGTGAATATTTAAATCCACCACTGGCACTCTAGATACAGTACTCAATTATTTGATAATGTTTGCTTTGTTGTCCCGAATTCACATACCTGAAGATGACACAGCTGAACCTTCTATTAATTTCTATCTTGTTTTGCACCTTAATATTTAGTAAGCCCACCATTCACCACTTCCGGTTTTTATATATTCTTCTCAATTTGTGTTAGTAATATTTTACTACATGATGTTAAGTAATTTTCTAGCCCCAGTACTGTTTTGTAGTTTTTGCACAGTTTCTAAGAATACTCAATAAGTAGTATGATTAATGTGTAAGCCTAAAAGGCACATTTTGGTTTTGCTAAACTGATTTTTCATTTTTTTTCTCACTTCTATCTTAAACCAAAGCATTAGCTTAAAGAATGCAATATTTGTATTGAAAAGAAATTCAAATTAAAATAATCCTCAAACAGTAATCCATAATGGAGGTTAATTAAAATTGGATGATTTTCCCCTAGCTATCAACAACTAGTTTTGGCATAGATTATTGGATTTATAATTAAATGTAATTTGACTTAATTAGTTGGCTATAGCTCTTAATTATGGCACACCTTTTCCCATTATGGCCACAGTAACACTGGCTTAGGATAAATATCCATGATCCCTTTACCAGTGGGACTGACTCCCTCCCTTGGGTTATTTGTGTGATAATGAGGAAGAGATTTGAGAAGCATGACAGACAGGCTAGGCATAAAATACTGTGTTGGCACAGTTTTCCTTGCAGCTTTTAAAAAATGGTAGCTACGTACACCCACAAAGGAAGTTTTATGTGGATTATTATTGTCTTTGGGTGGTTTCCACTCGGGGGAAGTAACAGGGA
This sequence comes from Mastomys coucha, assembly GCF_008632895.1. Classification (NCBI taxonomy): domain Eukaryota; kingdom Metazoa; phylum Chordata; class Mammalia; order Rodentia; family Muridae; genus Mastomys; species Mastomys coucha. The sequence goes on along the minus strand of NW_022196897.1, from coordinate 65,472,139 downwards.
GACATAGGTGAATATTTAAAGAACCGAGAAAGTCAAGTGTTCCCTTGAAATTTCTTACATATTAATATAAGGATTTTGTGAATATGCTTTGCTAAATAAATTGAATCCTTTTGAAAATTTTACAGTGCTGGTTCAGACCTAACCTCAAAACTTATTCCTGAAAGGATTATTAGGAAATAATGTCATACAACTTGAAGCAAAAAGAAAACACTTTATAAAATGTTTACTACGAATAAAGTTGAACAAAGCCAGTTTCCAAGCAGAAAGAATGTCAAAGAAACTTGATGAAAAAATGGTTCTTGGTAATTGAATATCACTACATGTTGGATCATGGTAGGGAAACATAGATTCCATATGTCAAAAAGGGTTTGGTGGAGAAAATAAAATGCCCACAAGATTATGTTATAGAAATTTCATATTCCTTCTTATTCCAAATCATTTTATAATAACCAATTACAGTTACTCAAGGGACATAGATCATGCAAATCAGCTCATATTTCACCAAGTGCTTGTTTCTCGTGTGTTTCAAGATATTATCTTCATTACAATTTTGTGTATGAATACAACTCATCTGTATTGTAATTGCTATAAATCAAGCATCCATTTTCCATTATTTATTACCTACCATAAAGAGTTTTAATAATATTTAGAGGAAAGTGCAATAAAAGCAATTATTTATTGAGTCTGCTTACGAGGTCACTCAAGGTTTCGACGAAGCCAATGTCATTTCTTAATCTTTTAATATTCATAGGTGATATTACTTACAAATGGTACATTATGATTTATAAATATCTTCTTGCCAGGAACATAGAAGCACCCGTGTAATTTTTTTTGGTTAAAAACAATGGTCAGATTCTGTGGGGATAAGTCTGAGGAGAAACCCTGTCTTCTCTACCTAATCTTGCTTTTTATTGTTTGCAGGTTCTGGATCATATCACTTACAAACCAGCTCTACGCTGTTAATTAGCAAAGGCTACCCAGAGACCATCAGCCAGGGAAGATGGACATTAGTATTTGAAAAAGCAGCTATTTGTTTCCTTACCTGCCATAACAGTAGAAATGGTCCAGAGCTTGAGGGCACAGACTTCACACAAAAAGACATCAAATCCTGAGCTTATGTTCTGTTTCATCAATTTACTAGATGTGGGAGCTCTGGGTAATGAGACAATTTCAGAAAGTGTCTGCCTTTTTTCATCATGAGACTTGGCAAAGCTTTCTCTACTAGTCAAAGATTCTGCAAGGATGTGTGAAAACCACATGTAAGATTTAAGGTCCTCCAATTCTACCTGGAAATGAACCTTCCTTGTGAGAAAGGTAGCAATTGTTTGTTTTCAGAACACTCTTTGTAAAATTATTATTTACAAATCTTGAAGAATGTATTACCTTATACCTTTCTAGAAGAATAATAGAATCTCAGATCTTGGATTCTTACATCAGCTTTACATATCATTAAATTTTCTCTATCACATTCCCAGATCTTTTGTGGGCACTTCCAACAATTGGTGACTCACTATCCCTGAGTGCCCATATTAAATTTTATCCTTCATTCTCGATTTCAGTGTGGGGAATATGTTTTATTGGTGTCAGTGACATCTGAAGGCATATCTTGCTTCTCTAATAATCCTTTCTTTGTTTTACAGATAGTATTACAAATTCTTTCAGCAATTCTTCATGAAGTGGGGTTTCAAGTTATTGGTATTTCTGGGTCAAGATCAACTAAAAAGAAATTCAGTTTGACTAAGCTTAATTTTGAAAATATCATGCACATCCAAAACAAGGGAGGTGGCAGAGGCTCAAGGAAAAGAGAAGAGCTCTCAAGAAGCTCCATGGATAGGTAAGTAAGCTTTATATTTATGACTGACCGCAGCTTAATGCAGTCAGCTAAAATGCGTACTTCATGCCAAGACCTTCCTAGGAGCTGTGAATTCAGCAGTGAGCCAGGCAAGAATGACTCTCTTTCTTGCCATGCAGTGTGTATGTGTGTGTGTGTGTGTGTGTGTGTGTGTGTGTGTGTGTGAGTGTGTGTGTGTAGCTATTTGTGAAGATGTTTGTGAAGTATGCCTATAGTCTGAATATCTGTGTCTACCCAAATTTCATATACTGAAACCTAGTCACCAAATTGGTAGGTTTAAGAGATTAGGCACACAATGTGAAGACAAGGGCAGACTGTCATAAGGGAGATCAGTGGCTGTTGTAGTTAGAATCTGGAACATCCCGCACAGGCCCCACAGATAAAGGCTTGGTCCTTAGCTTGGTTCTGCTAAGGGGGATAGAAATTTTAAGAGGTGGGGCCTACTTCAATTATAGACAAATAGGAGCATGCCAGGAAGGGTTGTGGAAGCAGTTCTATTGTTCTTTTCTTCTTGATGTCTGAACAATGAGGGATTTTGCAATCCTTTGTGCTCCCAGCCATGGTGTCCTGTTTTACAACAGGCCTGACAGCAGTCAGAACTTCCATCTACTCTTGTACTTGAACTCTAGTACTGTGAACCACAACAAATCTTTCTCTTTATAATGTGATTTTCTTGGTTATTTTATTGTTATTACTGATGAGAATTTTGTAGATTTTAGGTTTTATTCTTTTTAACCTCTGAAGCAAAAGAAGATTCCTCTCTATTATTAATTTATCATACATAAATATATGTAAGAATTCTTAACTGAGAGCCTGAGAACATGGCTCAGTGGGCAGTGTATGATAAGCATCCTAGGGGCCTCTGATCTTTAGCACCTACATAAAAACCAAGTGTAGTGGTGTGTAGTTGCAATGCAGGGAGAGGTATCAAGGGATTACCTGGGACACCAGCATCTCTGGTGCTTCCTGGACAGCTCATTCTGAAACAGCAGAAGATCCAGGTTCTATGAGAGATGCTTTTCAAATAACAAGGGAGAAGAAGCAATTAAAGAAGGCATCCTGATGCCTTCCAGCCTCTGAGCATGCATCCATGGGTGAATGCATCTGTTCATGCATGTGCACACATACATGATGCTAAATTGCTTCTGATACTGTCACAAATGGAATTTTGCAAAAACTCACTTTTTACTTTCTTTTGTAATCACATACCTCCCAAGAGTATGATTACTGAATTTCTCCAGTGTTTTATACAAGGATGACAATTCTCATTGGCTTAAAATGAAACTGAAGTTTATTGCCAAATATGCCAATGTATTATTTCTATTGATCAGCATGGGAATTTTGACCTGGGTCTGTTCACCTCTCCTTAGGCAGCCTAGTGGTCCCCTTCTCCGAGTACATCTTAATAATACTAAACTTAGTGCAGACACTGGAATGGCATGGCATACTCTATATAGCCCAGAATGTCTGGACTCAGGTAATCCTACTGTCTCAGCCTCCTGAGTAACTGGACTATAGGAAAGCCGAATTGCACCTGGCCACTACGCTATTTCTAAAGAAGAGTTGTACAATATTGAAGATCTCCAAGAGATAACATTTTTACCAAAAATAAAGAAATGTTTATAAATTGATAACTTACATCACCACTCAGATTTTCAGTGAAATATAATTGAAGTTATACACTGATCTACTCCACTAAGTATACATTTATTAATGTATGATAAATACCATCACCAATGACATTTAATGCCTTCTTATCTGACTATAAGGAAGTTTATAATATCCTTCTGTATAATGTCAAAAATTGAAAAAAGCATACAAACATAGTCATACCATATTACAAAATAACTACTGGTGGTCCATAGAAGAATTTCCTCAGCCATTATGAATGGCAATGTATATTTACAGTTATTGATATTAGGGAACCATTTTGTTTAAACAGAGTACAAGAAAGCATATAAAACAAATGTTAAAATTTATAAAATACGAGACCTATCATGACTGCCCTCTGAAAGACCCAACAAGCAGCTGAAAGAGTCAGATGCAGATATTTACATCCAACCAATGGACAGAAGCTGCTGACCCCTGTGGTTGAATTAGGGAAAAGCTGGAAGAAGCTGAGGAGGAGGGCAACCCTGTAAGAGGACCAGCAGCCTCAATTAACCTGGAACCCCAAGATCTCTCAGAAACTGAGGCACGAGCAAGGTAGCATACACCAGTTGATACGAGGCCCCCAACACATACACAGCAAAGAAACACCAGGTCTGGACTCAGAAAAAATTCACCTAAACCTAGAGAGACTGGAGACCCAGGGAATTTAGAGGTCTGGGGGATGGGGGGCTAGGAGGGTATGGACATCCTCATGGAGATGGGGTGGAGGGGAGTAACTATGTGATGTGAAACAGTCAGAAGGTAGACCTGAAGGGGGATAAAATCTGGACTGTAAAAACAGACTAAATAAAATTTTAAAAAATTACAAAATACGTATTAATATACCTACATATGTATCATTCAATAATGGTTTCAGCATCAAAAGCTTGTTGGTTTTTATGTGGTGGTACCATAAGAGTGTATCTTTTTCATACCTTTTGCTTTGCTACTATGCAGATCACACTATAATAATAAAACTGAGAAACAGATTATAAGGAATCTTTAATTCCAAGTAAAGGAACTAAGGTTTATTCTAGAGATATTGGAAAAATAATCTAGGTTTTTAAAACTGGAAAGCAAATTAATTGAAACAATATCTGGGAAGGTACTGTCTTGAAAGCTGGCACCAACATTTTTCTTAAGCAGTAAACATTTCCTTTTTTTTTATTTTTTTTTTTATTTTTTTTGTTTTTCAAGACAGGGTTTCTCTGTGTAGCCTTGGCTGTCCTGGAACTCACTCTGTAGACCAGGCTGGCCTCGTACTCAGAAATCCGCCTGCCTCTGCCTCCCAAGTGCTGGGATTAAAGGCGTGCGCCACCACTGCCCGGCAACATTTCCTTTTTTATAACAAGATTTTGATCATCTATTTGAAAGTGGTAGAAGAGGTCTTCAGGATAAGAAAACTAGAAGCAAACCATTTCATATATGAAATTATCAAAAGTGCAGAGGCAACGGAGATGAAGCAAGAACAGTAAAAGGAAGCAAGAACAGTAGCAATTACAGCAAGGGTGGGTAGAGGTGTAGGTGGTGGTAGAGGTGCATGTGTTGGGTAGGGGTACAGGTGATAGGCTGGGGTGTAGGTGGTGGGTAGGGGTACAGGTGGTGGGTAGGGTTGCAGGTGATGGGAGGACTGAAAATCATGGTAGAAAACCAGAGCTGCATGCACACATGTATGGGACAGAGCAGAAGCTGGTGGGTTGATTGTGTTACTTTAAGTACAGAGTTGTGTGTGTCCATTGCAGTCTATTAGCTGTAGTACTATACCACAAACTTGACCCTCATCTTATACCTTTGCAGCTTCCAAAATTATTCCAGTCAACGTAGAGTCTCTAAAGAAATAAATTTGGAACTGTGAATGGAGGTAGATCTGATTCATACCAATGTGAACCCATGGCCTTTTATGTTTCTTTTAATGGGACTAGATCAAATACAATGTTTTCTTTCCATGGGAATACTCAACACAATTTTCTGAGTTAGCATTTAATAATTTTTAGCAACCATTTGCAATTATTATGTATTCACTTGTAATGATATTATAGGCCATATCCTAATGGCTTTGTGTATGTTCATTTATTTCATTCCTATGATGACCTATGACTCTTTAAAGCATTTTGTCCATAAGTTTATTGTGTTCTGGTGAGAAAACTAAGGAACATCAAGTGTTGCATAACTTGCTCGATGTCCTGCAGCTTGAAATCATCAAACTGGGAATTGAACCAGGCATTCTAGAACCAGATCATGTGTCCCCAGCCCTGTTCTTCTATTCTTCACAGAGAGTTACAAAGTTGGGAGAACTAAATAAGACAGGCATACACAGAGGTTCCCACTCAACTCAAGTTCTCTTTATTTTCTTTGAATTTATTTTTATAAAGTTTGACCTCCAAGTGACCAAGAGATATTCTGTCAAAGGTCTTAAGGAAAGACACAATATTCATATTTTAGGTTCTTGTGTGAAGAATAAAAGCATAACATTAAAAAACAAAATGAGATTAGATATATATTTCTGTTGCCAAAAAATCATACACTTTTTTCTAACTATGTCAGGATTTTGCTTCTGTGAAGGCCAAGCTAATTATGTTTTAATTTCTGCCTTTGTCAAAATAAAATAATATACCTTATTTCATTTATTATTTATAGCGAAGGGGCCAAAGACATATTCTTGACTTCATTTTTGTGAATGAAATAACTGAATCCTGAAGAAATGCATGTCTTGACCAAGATAGTGTGTCTAAAGAAGCAAGGGTTATACTGAAAGCCAACACACTTAGCAATAGTCTAGATCATAAGCATTGAGGTTAACATTTTTGGGAGGAGGTATATGGAAACTTAATTCAGTGGAGACTCCTTGGAATCTACAAGAGTGAAATTAGCAAGGACTTTTAGTAATGAGGGAATATGGATCCTGAACTGTCCTCCCACTTTAATCAGGCAAGGATTCCAGTGGTGAGATTGGGACACCAACCCAGCCACAAAACCTTCTGCCTACAATCTGTCCAGCCAGCAAGATGTACTGTGGCAATGGTGTTGCAGAACTTGTGGGAGTGGTTAACCAATGACTGCTCTAACTTGAGGTCCATGCCATGAGAGAGAGCCCATGCCTAATACTGCCTGGATGGAGAGGCTGGATAGTCCAGTGATCTAGGATAGAGCCAAACACAACTGGCCAAATAAACAAACAAGCTAAAAGTCAAAGAAACGACTGTTAAGGGTATTATACCATACTCATAAACCAGTGCTTAGCCCAGTTGTCATGAGGAAGGCTTCCTCTGGCAGCTGATGGGAACAGATGGAGAATCCCACAGCCAAACATTAGGCAGAGCTCAGGAAACCCCATGAAAGAGGAAGAGGAAAGATTGTAGGAGCCAGTGGGGTTGAGAACATCAGGAGAACATGGACCACACAATCAACTAAGCAGAGCTCATATGGGCTCACAAAGACTGAAGTGGCAATCACAAAACCTTCATGGGTATGTGCTATGTCCTCTGCATATATGTCATAGTTGTGTAGCTTGGTGATCTTGTGGGATTTCTAACAGTGGGAGGGGATTCTCTGACTCTTTCGCCTGCTTTTGGTACCCTTTTCCCAGGGAAATGGAGGAGGAATGGATCAGAGGGAGAGGATAGTTGGAGGGGGCAGGCTGGAAGGAATGAAAGAGGGGAAACTGAGGTCAGGATATATTGTATAAAAGAAGAATAAATAAAAGTTTAAAAATTAGTTTTCATGGTTAGATGTTTATACATAATAGACAAATACAAAATAAACATCTGGGTAATTTTTGCTATAGATATGTAGTACATGTGTATACAAATCACTTGGACATATTTTTTAAATACTCTTTATAGTGTAATAGATACCAAAGTTACCTGGTTTGGGATTGTTTCATCAAGGAACAGCAACATAACTCATGCAGAGGACATGCAAGTCAGAGGACAATTTTGGGGAGTCAGTTTTTTCCTTTTCCTATGTGGATCCTGGTAGCTGGACTTAGGTTGTCAAGCTTGGTGTCAAGAACCCTAGCCTACGGAGCCACTCTACTGCCTTCCATGTGTAAAAGAAACAAATCTTAATTCAGAAAGCAAAGGAAAGCAGTGGATTGAAAAACCAAAGGCCTTGGCTATCCATTAATTATACCTGTTAGAGATGATAATCTTTTCCCGGACCCTCAGCACTTCTGTTCAGCTGGAATCTGAAGATACTTAAAATACGTACTTAAGTATGGTTAAAGTCACAAACAAATCACTGAAGCAAATAGACTTTTCCGTGTCTGCAGAACTGCTTAATGGCTGACAAATTGTTCTATTAGGCCATATCTTAATTGGTACTTGAACTTTTTGCCTTGAGCTGATTTGGCTCATATAATCCTTTCTGTCTTATCAGCTGTCGTGGCCAACTCCTTTAAAATGGACTACACTATGCAGCAAATATGTTTCTCAAGCTTATATTTCAGCTTTTTGGCCATTTCCCCCAAATGACTGGGGGATTTACTTCATTATTTGTCATAGGTTCCTTCACTCTAAAGTCTCCATGTAGGGAGATGCTCAATTTCTTAGTCTTAAAGTCCATTTAACTTCGTAAAGCTCTAACCCTTGTGTTCTACAACCATCCATACACCTAGAGAGAAATATGGAGATGTAGAGGTATATGTACAGTTGTTATCATAGACGATTTGGGTAGTTATATGAAGAGAAGTCTTTTATCGACTCTCAGAAAATAAATATTTATCTGCCCAGGTTGCATAATAGTGGGTGTAAAATAGAGAAAAAATAAGAGACTTTTGTTCCTTTGGCTTCCCAATCATTTTCAGTTTAGTAAAGCATTTGAACTTAGGAACTTCAGTGTTATAGAGCAGCTGACCACTAACTGCCCCAGGTTCATCCTATTCTGGTCCATCTTTCTGAATCCAGGAACACCCCTGTTCTTCCTGTCCAGAGCCACTGGCTGTGCTTCCCCTTCCTCTGATTTTTTTCTCTAAGCTAGCTTTGTCGTGGTCTTTGCTATCTATTAAGACACTGCGTACTTAGCTGATTGGCTTTGTCGAGGTCTTTGCTATCTGTTAGGCACTACGTACTTAACTGATTGGGCTTTTGCTGCCATTCAAAAGCCTCTTGATCCTCACCATCAAGCTAGGTGAAGTGATATTTTTACACCCTGTTTCTTTCCATTTGCTGTAAAGAGATCTGCTTTGGGGAGGGATAAGCATGGTAGCTATACTTACTTGTGTGTATAAGAATAAGACTTTGAATATAATAAGGAATTGTGCTGATCTAGCAAGGAAGATGTAGCAGATTCTTTTCTAAGAACTGTGATATCACTTGCAGTGGCAAGGTTTGTAGTATCAGGAACAATTTTCCTCTTATTGGGTGGATCTAAATTCATTTTGAAAACTACAAATAGATACAATGAAGAAACTAATGGATGGTGGGGATCACAGCCCCAGTGGCATCACTATGGCCTCTAAGGCTGGAGGAACTATGGAGAGGAGGGAAGGGACAAAGAGATTTAAGAGTCAGAACACCAGGAAGTCTACCATGAGGCAGTTTCTCCAGGAAATGGCTACATAAACAAGACTGGAACAATGGCTGTATCAATGGACATGCCATCCTGGATGAGAAAAATTTCACAGGTCCCACTCCTAGATAAAGACCTATGGGCAAGGAATGGGTGCCTGTAGAGGGAGAATGAACATCTCCAAGAGAAGAACTCCCCTTATTGGTTATCTGAGACTCAGTGGTCAGCCCTGAAACCATTAACACACAAACAATAATAAATGGACTCAGCAGGTTGTATTTATATATCTGTGCATACACACACGTGTGTGCACACCCCATATCTATGTTTACTGTCTATTTATATATGTGTATATGTTACATCATCCTCATAATAATAGAAAAAAGAGGTTATTCGCTTGAGGATTTGTGGATGTGGAGGGGCTGGAGGGAGGAAAGGGAAGGAGGAAAGTGATGGGATGTCATACTATTTTAATTTAAAGTGTATTAAAATCAAAAGCTAGAAGGAAAGAAAAAACTGTCAACATTAAGCTGGATGCCAAAAAAACACCAGGCTTCTAGGCAGTGCATTTTGAGAATCACTCCTTCTCCAAGGAGTGAGAGAGCGGAAGTCCAGGCTGGAGAGGAGACGCTGAAGAGAAGACGCTGTGCACCATCTCTCAGCTTTCAGGTTGTTAAAACTGAAGTTTCCCAGGAGTCCCAAGCTGGGCTGCAGAAAAGCCAAAGGCATTTGCTGGCCAGAGGAACTTGCCTCATTTGCCTATCTCTCAGTGAAATTTACATATGCATAATTCTTGGGTTTTGTTTAATCTTTTCTAAGACTGTTAAGGGAAAAAACAAGTGTTTCCTCTATTTGAACAATTTCTAAATAAATCCATGTTTTTCTTAACATATTCTGTTTCCTATCTTTCAGTTGATTCTCAAGTTGTTAAATGTAGTGTGTGTGTGTGTGTGTGTGTGTGTGTGTGTGTGTGTGTGTGCGTACATGTGTATGTGTACAGCAGCTTGTAAAAGCTAAAGGTCAACCTAACATATCATTCCTTCAAATGTTCACCTTCTTTTCTGAGAGATTTCTTCTTTAACATGGAGTAAGCTGGGTGTTTTACTGCCTAGTGAGTGTGTACAGTTTTCTCTCCCAACCCAGTACTGGATTACAATGCTTGCCTTTTACATGGATTACAGGCATGGAACCCAGGCCTGCATGCTTGTGCTGCAGCGTTTTTCTGAACGGAACATCTCTCTAGCATGCTTCCTAGCTTAAAACACAGGGAAACCTGGCAGCAGGTTAGCAAGCCTTGAAGGAAAAAATAAGAGCCACTAGTGTTCTTTATTAAATTTATTTGTATAAAATCATTCTGAATTTAGTAAGATATTATTTATTTCAACTTATTAAAATACATAACAGAGAATACACAAGCCACAGATGAGTGTGTGCGAGCACGCACACACATGTGCACACACACACACACACAGATAGAGACACATTTCTGTATGCAAATAATTTGTATAGGTGGTATATTCGTATATATAATTTATGGGTTTCTTTTAGTTCTTAAAATAATTCAAATTCTCCTGTTACATTAATTAGGCTATTAAATTACATTTAAATTATGTAAAAACTAATTATTCCCTTTGTCTTGCTTTGGGTTCAATAACAAAATCTAAAGAAAGTCTGATAAGCCTTACTTCTTAAACATTCAAAGCAATAATATGTCTAACTTTAATATTTCAAGTCAAATAAGTTGGTTTTTCCTAAATAGATAGTATAATGCTTTATGTATTTTTATTTTTCAGTTAGTAAACTCAATGCAATAAATAGAAATAACATGGGCTTTCATGCATTTTCATCCCGTCAAGCAGAAAGATGTTTGAATGAGCTAAGCAATGCTGTGGAGCCTACAGAGAGTCTCCTGTATGCAGTATATTTATTATTCTTAAGTCCATTTCATATTCTGTTTGCATTAGCACTAGTAACACATGAGTTCCCTATGCAACAGTAATTTAATGGTACCTTATTCTTTGCTTGAAAAAGAAAAGAAATATTATCAGGCAGTTTCATAATAAGCTAAACCAATTACCTTCTAAATGATTTTAATGCAGGCAAAATACAAGAGTCATCATTTTAACACAGCGAGATTTATTAAGAGCACAATTCAAAGCTGTAAGCCAGGCTTACATCTGGCATCACTTTCCATTGTGCTTCAATTAATGTTTTGAAAGTTTTTACTTTATACTGTAAAATTTCCAAATTGTCAGAGCCTAGCAGATTTTGTGTAAAGAAACTAATAATACCTCATAAGCCATTTGGTTTGGCTGTCAGACATACGCTTTCAGATTCAACATACACCTTGCAAATGCCATTACTGCAAGAAGCCAACCCACAGATGGTTTTAAAAATTGCTCCCATGTCCACGATTTAAGAGAGATACAGAGAAGCTAAACTGATATGAATCCATATCTATAGATGAGTTCAGACTCCCAAGTCATGATTTTAGTATGCAGAGCCTTGCCAATTTGAGGCAACAGTGGCCATTCTTCTAATAGACAGTTGGTATTGTGAGTCAGGTAGTTAGCCCCTCTGGAGTAGATCCTGCACTGCCCACAGAGACACTGAAATTAAATGAGTCCTTTCCTGCCAAGGGCTTTGTGCTATGTGGGGATAGAATAGAGGTAAATCATGGGGTCCTTCTTCACCCTCTCCTTGCTCCTGCAGTTGAGGTAGCCTTTTTTTTCTTTCTGATTGCTATTTTGGCAATAAATATGCTTTGGCTGGACAATTCCAAACAACCAAAAAGAAAAAAAAATTAGTTTTTAAAGCAAATAAACTATTGTCTCTCTCATTAAAAGAAAATATTTGCTTTCTATGCATATGAGCACTGAATTAGGCTCCCCAAATGCTACAGGCAAAATACAATAATAGACTACTTGAATAAGGTTGAATAAGCACACAGCTATATAAAAAGTAAGCTATGGCCCTGTGTTGGGTCAATAGTCACTCTATACTAAGACAACAAGGAATTTGGGCATTCCAGCATTGAGGCAGAGTCAAAAAGATGGCTGTTAAGGAGTAACAGGATAACTTGCAACATAGCAAGGATAGAGGAAGTGGGAAGAAGAAAAAAGAAGGAGCAGAAAAAGAGGGAAAAGAAGGAGGGATGGACATTATAATTTAATTACAACATTTTATCTTTCCTTCCTGCAAACCTTCCCACTACATCCTTTTCTGTTCTCCTTCAAATTCATGACTGCTCTTCCACTAATTATTATTGCATGCATACATATTTATATATTATATAAATATCCATATATTGTTTCTAAATATAACCTGTTGCTTATAATGCTACCTGAATGGAAAGCTGGAGATGGGAGAGAGACCTTCCCCAGAGGAGAATGCAGCAGTGACTGTTCAATACCAAATGGTCATACCTCAAAGAATTGCAATTCAAGAGTTCAGAATGGTTGGTTTGGGGTTTGAAAATTATAAGTTAAAAAACAAAACAAAAAAACAAAACAAAACCCCACTCTTTTGTGGGGAGAGTGGAAGCAGGTAGGAAGGTCTACTGATATTTATGAGTTATTTTTTAATTTTCATTTAGTAATAGGTAATTTCATACTTGATGCAAATCATTGTTGTAGAAAAAATGATGAATCTAGAAACAGAAGTGCAGAGCCAAGTTATCCATCTCAAAAAAGGATATGAGTTACACACACACACACACACACACACACACACACACACACAACCAATCATATGCATTTCTCTGTACTACCTCATTTATTCCCAAAAGATCTAATAAAGTAAATATTCATAGAAATCCACTCTATTGCAGAGAACCTATAAAATGCATTTTTCACTTATGTAAACTATGTCCAGGATCCAAAGCCAACATTGCAAACTTCATTTTGCTCATGCCTCCTACCCACTCTACCTGGCTAGCAAATCAGGACACACATTGTAGGTGTTTTCCAGATGGAATCCACAGTAATAAAGATCACAGGCTAAGGACTCATGTCTGAATTCATACCCCAGATCTGTGTTTGCATAATCAGTAGGCAGAAGTTATCCACACCTGGCCTCAGGCAAAGCCTTGTCTCACAAGATTAATGAGGAGACATTGCAAAATGCTTAGAAAAAAAACATTCCAGCACATGGAATGCCCTCAGTAACCTGAGTTATTACATACACACATTCTTTCTTTAATCATTTATTAACCTCTCACTATGAGTGACAACCTGTGCCCCCAAAGATATCAGAATCTGAAAAAGAATTTTGCCTATCACTGCATACTGCCAATATTGAAGACAGGGCAGTTGCTGAAGGAATCTAAAAGATGGACCAGAGGATGCTTGATGGCTGGATGAAGGGATAAAGGGCTTTAATATATAGCTTGGAAGAGCAAGTAGATTTGGAAAGCCAAAGGCCAAGTGACTGGAAATAATGTTTTATCTCAGTACACAAAACTGTAGGAGAATCATAACATCTCTTTAAAAAAAAAAAAAAAACACTTAGACACTTAGAGTCTTTCCATTTTCTAAAGTGAAAGAACACAATTTAACGCAGTAGGCTAGGCTTCTCTGGACAGGCATAGAGGATATTTTTATGTACACAAAAGAAAACTCTCTTTTGTAAAGAGAAAACTGAAGTCAGGCATTTCAATCTTCACAGTTTATCCACGCTGCGAGTTGCCAAGTAACTAAGATTTCACTGCTTTAATAATGGAAGGAAAACTACCAATACCTACTGTCTGACATTAGCTTGCATGAACTGTAGGAGAAAAAGTCTGGTCTTCAGAGGACAGGACAAGTTTGAACTTTGTTGGATCTTTATGTCTCACCTCTAAAGCCCCATCTCCCTGGACTGTACTTTGACAGAAGCTTGCCTTTCCATTTACCACATTTGAGGATGATGAGTGGAGTACGAGGCTGTTGGTCCAAAGCCTCCTCCCTTTCAAACCGGATTCTCCCTCACCAACCTATCTCTCACCCTTGCCCTGCCACCAACCCTGTCAACAACAACATTGCCCCCTTGCTTGGCTCACAGTGTGTGACTTAAGATTCAACTTTCAAAATGTCACAAGATTGTTGGATGTAACCTGTTATTCTGCCAGAGGAACTACTTACTTTGCAATTTGTCTTTTAGTGCTCTGTACATTTCCTTCCCAAGTCATTGTAAGTGCTGAATAAGTTCAAACTTCCACAGTGTAAGAAAGGCTAACTATGGTCAAAGTACATGATGTATTGGTATAAGAATGTAATGAGTTGACGCCATCATTTTGTTCAGTAAGCATATACTACCCATTTTGGGGCTATAGCTCACCAGATAAAGAACTTGCCAGAGTATTTACAACCCATATTAATAAGAACAAGAACACAGTGTATATTGGTGGGCATTTGAAATCTCAGCACTGTACAGTCAGATGGGGTTATGGGTCAGTAAGAGACCCCTTCTCAAACAAAACAGGTTAAATAGCATTGAATAGAAATATTGGAAGTTAATCTCTGGCCTCAACACACATACTCACATATAAAACATAAATGTGAACACATACGCATGAGCTTACACAGATACACACATACACACACACACACACACAGAGAGAGAGAGAGAGATAGATAGATAGATAGAGAGAGAGAGAGAGAGAGAGAGAGAGAGAGAGAGAGAGAGAAATAGAGCATTTTTAAAAAGAATTTCTAAAAGTAACATTTTCTCTGCTGTGAATTTTTTTTGGATATTGTGTTTTTCAGAGAATAGAGTGTATTAAGTTCAGCTTGCCTTTCAAAGCTTTCTTGAACTGGGTCACTGAGATCTACCCCTCAGCTTTGCCCTTTCACTGCCCCCTTTTTGTTGAGACTTTAACTTAAAAACGGAATACAGTGATTCCCACTTAAGCAGGTCACTTGTTTTCACTTGAATTCTTTAGGAATTCACCACATTGTTGAAAACTCACCTCATCTTGATTCTCTCTAGGAATTCCTTCATTCTCTAAATTGTCATATTTTTTGGTACGTAACTGCAGGCAGGTATGTTAGCACACTCTAACTTGCATTTTAATCACATTGATAGCATTCTCCAGACTCACCATTTTTACAAATTTACTTACAAGTTCTGCTTTTTCTGCTTTCCCTCGGTGTCTAGCACACTCTTGAAAACAAGCAAGTGAATAAATAAATAATCTGTGGAGAATGAAAACAGACAATAAGAGAAACAGCAACTTGTCAGTATGTCCCAACAATATTCACATTCTTCATGTAGACTTCATTTCTCAATTCTCTGATCATTTCATACGAAGACAGCTGTACCATAAAATAGAAGTTGAATAAGCAGGCAGGCTTGTTATAAAACAGGAAATACAGCAATGATCATTTTCAAATTATAGATCTCTGAATGTTTTTGAAATAAAATTAAATTTATATTACAAGATAAAACTAATATTTTCACTTTAAGTATTTCTAAACTTATAATGGGAGCAGCAAATAACACATTTTAAAACAAAATGCATAAGTTTTTTTTTTTTAATTTTTTAAACTTATAATGAGGGCTTCTTAGTTACCCATGTAGAGGTATCTGTAACTGCGTGTAGCAATTATTTAAGGTTCATTGTTAGAGTCAAAAGGTTTTGTGACTTGAGTGTGGCCAGGCTGTTCAAAATACAAAATTTCAGAGTCCTTCTAGATCCAGACTGAGCTTTAGAATTTAAAAGAAAAATCATCTAGATAGTAGCATTCAAGTAATAATGAACACTCATTCTTAGTATGATGTCATAGCACACACCTACTGTTTCTAAAGTGATTGAGGGGAAGAGATGCAAGATTTGGAATGAGCTAATTTCATTCTGCTTTAACTCTTTTGATAGCTATAATAATCAGTTGAAACTTAAGTCAAAACCATCTTTAATAAACTTACCGACTCTGAATGAAATATATCTTCTTACATAATTCTCTAGACTGATTTGTGTGCATGCTTTCTGGAAAGACAGAATTCTACTGACTCACACAATGCATGAACACAGTTTCGTCTTGAACTCCTCTTCTTAGCTTACATTTATTGCAGGTCCACCCTGAGTTGCACTGTACCTACAAGTCACAGCTGCTATTAAAACACAAATAAAGGAAGGGAGAGATGAATTCATTGTTAAACAGAAGGATCTGTGTCAAAGCCATAGAAGTTAACTGTGATGGATAGTTTGTCATCAATCACTGGGGAAGAGAGTTACAATGAGGGATTCTCTGGATAAACCCTATAGACATGTCTGTGAGGGATTGTCTTGATGGTGTTAAGTGTGAGAAGATCCAGCCTTCTGCAGGTAACAGCATGCCCTGGACATAGAGCCCTGGACTATATAAGTGGGGGTTGTGGGGGGGAACAAAAACAAAAATCCCAGCAACAAAAAACAAGCTAAACACTAGTGTAGAGCTATGCCTAGGTTCATCTCTCTATGCTTTAGAGAATGGATATGAATAGCTGCCTGACAATCCTGCCTTAATTTTTCCCCAAAGATGGACTGTAACTGGAATTATAAGCCAAATAAACTCTTTCTTCCCTAAATTGTTTTTGACAGGGTAGTTTTTATCAGAGCTACAGAAATGAAACTAGAATATAAAAGCTGGGCATCTCTATAAACCCAGTGAGGCTGACATAGGAGGAAAAAATAAGCAGGTCACTGCGGTCCATTGGCCAGCTATGCTAGCCTACTTGGTGAAATTCTGGGGCAGAGGAGGATCTCTCTCAGACAAGAGGAGGATGGTCTCAGTGGAATGACTCCACAGATTGTCTGTCCATTGACCTCTCACATGTGTACATGCATCTGCACCCCTGTTGTGGATGGCCCTGGTGTTGTTTGTATTTTGATGTTAATTCTGCTTTTCTGGGAGGGGTTGTCTGGAACAAGGAATGAGTTATGTACTCAGGTGGCTTCTTGGGAACCTTCCTCTAGTGAATAAAGAAACCATTCACAGGGCGTGTAGACAGGACTTCCAGGTTGGACAGAGGAAAAGAAGAGGCAGGAGATGAGATGGATTTTGGACAGGGCAGCAGGAGGACAAGTTGTAGCTACTAGTGTTTCCCGGTTTAGATGGTGCATTCACCAGGATTAGCCACCAGAGGATTTAGATTTAATATGGCTTACAAGATTAGGATTATAGTTGTTGCACCCAGTAATTGAGTTACCATTGATTCTAAACTAAGTTTGTGTGATGTTTTCCTTCACACAGCAGCTCTACTGGGTTCCAGAGAAAAAGGTACAGTGGCAAAGCATCGGGTTTCCAGAAGTGCACCCCAAAAGGCCATGGGAATTTTGAAGCATGAGGCTAGCGTGGTAACAACCCGCCAGTGGGAACTTTGCAACCTGGGTGTAGAGATTTTGGAGCTCTGAGTTAGTCTCCACAAGATGAGAATAGACCAGCCATGCCCACCAATGCCTGGCTGGTCAGCCTGCCAGGGCCTGATGGCATAGCAGGAGCTGCATATTTTTAATCCCACCTATATATACGCACATATACTCATACAAAAGAAATGTGAATTAAGGTATATACCATGTTAAGTGTACATTTGTGTTTTGAAATTTGTATATAAAAATTTCATTAATGATTTTTCATATTGGCTACATATTAAAGTGATAATACTCCAGTTTAAGTAAAATATAACATTAAATGAATTTTGGATGTTTCTTCTTTTCTAGGAGTACCTTTCATCTTATTAATTAATTAATTTACTTTATATCCCAATATCAGTCCTCCCCCTGTCCTCCCAGTACCTCCTCACACAGGTATGCCCCACATTCCTCCCTCTCCTTCTCCTCTGAGAAGGGGTAGTTCTCCCACACTCCCAGCATGTCAAATCACTAAAGGACTAGGTGAAGCCTTCCCCACTGAGGCCAGACAAGGTGGCCCAGCTAGGGGAAGCAGATCCACAGGCAGGCAATAGATCAGGGGACAGCCCCTGCTTCAACTGTTGTGGGACCAGCATGAAGACCAAGCTTCTCTTCTGCTACATATGTGCCTAGGTCTAGTCCATGCTTCTTCTTTGGTTGGTGATTCTGTGTCTGGGATCCCCAAAAGTCTAGGTTAGTTGACTCTGTTGGTCTGTCTGTGGAGTCACTCCCCTCTTTGGGAACTTCATGCCTTCCCTCAACTCTTTGGCAAGACTCCTTGAACTCCGACTAATGTTTGGGTGTGGGTCTCTGTATCTGTTTCCTTTGGCTACTGGGTAGAGCCTCTCAGAGGACAGTTATGGTAGGCTCTTCTTTGCAAGCATAACGGAGTATCATTAATAGTGTCTGGGATTGTTTCTTACCCATGGGAGGGTCTCAATTTTGGCCAGTCATTGGCTGGCCATTTCCTTCGTTTCTGCTTTATGTTAGTCCCTGCACATCCTGTACGCAGGACACATTTTGGGTCGAAAGTTTTGTGGGTAGGTTGCTATCTTTATCTCTTTTCAGTGAGTGCTGCCTAGCTACAGGAAGTGGCCACCTCTGGTTCCATATCCCGCAACCGCTAGGAGTCTCCACTGGAATCCACACCACAGTGCCTCCTTATCCCCTGTCTCAAGTCTCTGGGTGTTACAGGCCCTAGAACTGGAGTGACAGATGGCTGTGCCTGCTTGATATTGGGAATTAAACACTGGTCCTCTGCAAGAGCAGTCAGTGATACTAATTACTGAGCCATCTTCCAGTCCTCTAAATGAATTCTTGTAACTAGTATGCCTAATGCAATCTATGGTACTTAGTATGTGTTGAATAATTATAAGCCGTGGATAAGTATTATGACTCCATTCAGTACAATAGAAAGCAAAGCCCATGAAGGCTTGTAGACAGACATAGTAAAGTGATAGAACTGCACTTCAACTCTCGAACTCTTGATCCCTTATTTTCTCTCATCACACTAAAGCAAGTCAAAATTTTATGTAAATAAAAAACTGAGTTTTAAGTAACTTTGATAATATTAAAAATAGATTTGTAAATTACAGCAAGCAACATACATGGTATCAGGATTTTGGTCTAAATTGAATAATAAAATAATATACAAACAATTAAAACTATCTTATAATATAACAGTTATCTATTATTAATATTTATTTTGTCTGTTAGCAAAATAAGAAAAAAAGACCAGTTTGTTCCATGTCTTAGTTCTGAGATTAATTCCAAGATTAGGCATTATCTAATGTCATCCTATTTCCTAGATAAGGTAATGGAGCAAGAGGTCAGAGCTAAAATCAAGGAGAAAGGAGGAATTCCTACTCAGCTGGCGAGGCTCCAGACAGCCTTCTCCAGCTCTCTCTGCAATGCTTTCACCTTTCTCATATCATGCCTCTAGAACAATAAAAGATGGGTGAGCACTCAGCCTTTAGTTGGCATGGTTAACCCAAGAATACAAAGGATACTGACTTCTGGTATTTATCAGTAACAAATTTTCAAGAAAAAAAAAAATTTTAAATTGGCATAAACAGTACAATAGAACATCTCAAGTAAATTTTCCTTCCAAGAGACCTCTTTGTAATCCTTATAAACTCTGTGTAGGCCATTAAACCCTCCGGTGTCTTGGGGATTGTGTCCCTTTAATTGGGCTTAATGTAAGAATAAATTATCCTGCATGTCATACCACATCAGGCCTAGTTGAGCTCAGTATGTGACTATTAGCTTGTCATTTCAGAAGCCAGCACAATAGATCCTCTGCTGATGACACTTCCAATGTTTAAATAAAACCAGACCCAGTTTGTGATTGAAGGAACCATCATCTTTCATTAGAATGAGAGAATAAATTTTCAGCACCAGGCTACTAACATGTTTGAATGGTTCAATTCATTTTCTAACAGGTCACAGCCAAAATCCATTACAGAGCAGTCTTGTTGGAAACATTCTCCTAAAGAATGTACTTTGTCTCTATGACAAAGAGATGTGTTCTCCCTTGACGAGAAATAAGGGGAGGGAGAAGAGAGAAAAGGTCTGAACGCACTAAATATTTATATTGTAGGGTTTGGCCTGTAACAGCCTTCCCGTGAGAGTGAGAAAAGGAAGTTAAGAGTAAGAAGGACCACGGGTCATTATCAGTTAAGGCTGGATGCAGGTGGCAGAAGCTATTGAAACCAGGATCCATCAACAGCCACAGACATCCACCAACAAAGAGGGCCATCACACCAAAGCCTGGAATACAGACTACACTCTAACTCTTGTCACTGTCTCTGTATTTGAGCATCTCACAGTCCTGTGTCTGACATGGGCTGGTAGATGAGAAAGATCAATTAAATGACCAGATCATTTTGAACCTACACAAGGACATTTGAAATCTGTACACAGTACAGAGAATTGGGGGAACTGAAAGAGCTAGAATCATATTAGAGTGTGGATGCCCCTAGGAGCTACTGTCCTAGAACTTGGAGATGAGGCATGTGACACTCTTTAACTTACAAAGTGGTAAACTATGTGCATGGTTCTGATTTCCTAACAGGGAACTTAACTGAGAAAATGCAAGTGACTTTTTGACTAAAAGGCTTGGAAACATTTGAAAGTGTGGAATATGGAAATGGTGTGGGGATATGCATGTAGTGTTTTAAGATCTAAATGCATGTTCAGTTTTATTTGGGGGAAAGGCAATAATACTGAGAATAGCCTGGAAAATAGAAAAAAATAGAGGCTTTGATAGATCTGTGTTGTTTCTGATTGTGGCAGGGTATGGACAAACTTATCATCAATGAGGATGGGCTGATTTACCCCGGAGCTTGAAACACTTGAATATGCACTGAGTATTGTAGGCATATGTCATTCACTTACCTTCTAATAAGCTTAACAGACATCACTTGGTCCCCAGGGAAAATACCAAAAGATGCACAGGATGCTGGCATCATAGGTAAACCTGGTTTACCTATGGTTACAGGTTTTTTGTTGATGATACTGGAAATAAGCAAATCTGCTTTCTGATGGGCTTCCCACAATAAATCAGCCTCAAGAAGTCTGTGCAGCTATTGATGAAGTCCAATATTCTAGGACATCTTATACTTGCATTTCTCATCCTAAGTTAATTAATATATAGTCTGATTGTACTATAGCCATCACATAGAGATTCATTCATATGTATCCCTGGGAAATGGATATTTATGAAGGGACAGGCAAGATGTGATTTAAAACCACATCCCGCCAAGGGTTGAAGGATCAATTCTTTCTATTAAAATGAGAATAATAGTCCAAGTTCCATGTGCTTGGATAGATGCAGTGAATCCTCATTTACCCCTCTGAATCTTTCTTCTTAGGTCCTATAGTTTAAAATTACACATCTCAAGCATGAGAAGCAATTCAGTCATCAAGAGTGCCTACACACTCCTTTTCCAGAGGACGTGAGTTCAGATTCCAGTACTCATGTCCAGTGGCTCACAACCACCTGAATCCAGTTCCACAGGATCCTACAGTATCTTCTGCCCACCTCAGATACCTGCACAGATATGGCAGGCCCTCACCCATTCACCCACACATACATAAATACTTACATACATACATACATACATGTATACATACATACAAATGAAAAACAATTTTAAAAATAAATAATTGTAAAAGGGAAGTATAAAATGTATCCAAAATTTTTGATGGAACTTAAATTTCCTGAGATGGGATTAATACATGAGACCATTTGGGAGGTAAATATCAAAGCCATGGCCTTCTTGAATGTGATGGTGACTTTTCAGAAGGGGAAATGGTCTTGCTGGACCCTTGTACACTTTTTATTCCCTTTGTACATATGAGGACATAGAAGTCCTCCCCTCTGGAGCACAAATCAGGAAGATGCCAACTTAGAGGCAAAGAGTAGCCCTCAACAGGCAAAAAACAAAAACAAACAAACAAACAAAAAAAAAACCACCTGCTAGCAACTTGAGCTTGTCTTTCCCATCACTAGAATGCTAAGGAAGTAAATTTCTGATCTTTATAAATTATGTAATCTCTGTTATACAGTTACAGCAGTGAGGATAGACTAAGATATTCAGAACTAAGACATAGTTATATATCCTGAAAATCCATCCCACAGTTGCTTATCATTTTGCCTAGCATTAAGTTTCTTTGGGTTCCTTTCTCCTTTTTAATCAGCACACCCAGGTTTCTGCACAGGTTTTCTTATATCAAACTTACAAAGATTTGAGATCAAACACAGTTTGTTAAAGAATGGGATTATAAGAAAAATAAGCCTAATAGGAGGAGTAGAGATAAAATCATTTAGAAATTGGACAAAGGTTTGTTGAAGTCTTAACCCTATGGACCTAGGAATGTGGCAGTTTTTTGGACAAAGGATTTCTAAAAATTCAGCCTGACTTAGAATAAAACAGATCTCAAATCTAGTCAGATGGGTGTTGTTTTAAGAATTGGAAACTTGAACAGAAACAAATGTATGATGAGTGCCATGTGCAGTTTCTTAAAACTCTGTTTTCCTAAGAACCATCAGAATTCGGGGGAGATGTTGAACTCATCCTGCTCTTGTGCTGTGGGTAGGCCCATAGTTCTACTTCTACCTTGGCCTTGGTCTCTGGCCCCAGAACTTGGAAACAACACATTTCTTCTAAATAAATCAACATGTTTACAGGACATTTAAAACAGCAAGTCTAACAAAGCAATGCAAACATAGTGGCTCCTTGAGTCTTCAGAGTTGGCTTTGATCTGAAGAGGGAAACACAGCCTGACATGGAAATGAGTTGTGCTCTTCAGATCTCCACTTGGATGTGTCTGGGCTCTTCACTTATGCCATGCAAGAGAATGCCAGATTGATGCCAAGTTGGGATTTATTAGGAGAAATATAAGGCATGGTTGGATTACAGTGTGAGTCAAAGAGAGAGGAGGAGAGAGAGAGAGAGAGAGAGAGAGAGAGAGAGAGAGAGAGAGAGAGAGAGAGAGAAGAGAGCAAGGAGAAAGAAGAGAGAGGAGAAAGAGAAGAGAGAGAAGAGAGAGAGAAAGAAAGAGGAGAGAGAGAAAAAAGAGGAGAGAGAGGAGAGAGAAGAGAGAGAGAAAAGAAAGAGGAGAGAGAGAGGAGAGAGAGAGGGGAGAGATGCCTGAGTACCTTAGTGATAGCTAAGTATATACAGATTTGTGACTTTCGACACTAAATTGTTGAGAGCATATAATGCATAAGCTAGTTTAAAGTTTAAGCAACATTTTTAAATCATGTAGAATTTAGAAAATGAAATATGGACCAGGCATGGTGGCATCCATCTTTAATGTCAGCATTTGGGAGGCGGAGGCAAGTGGCTCTCTCTGTTTGTGGTCAGCCTGGTCTGCCTAGTGACTTCTAGGCCATTTGGTGTGACAGAGTGAGACCCTGGGTCAGAACAGTAACAACATGGATAAATTGGAGCCAGCTCAGTTATTTATCCAATGTTAATGAATTCCCCTTTGTAAATGCAATCATAGGGTAGGTTGTGAAGGATCTTCTTCAAGTTCACAGTAAGAGTGAAATGCTAACAAAATTACATTCAAGGCCTTCAGCCTTTCTCATGAACTGTCTCAGCACCTATTCTTGAGGAAACAGGATTGCCTCTGTGAAGGCAATCTTCATATTGGTTTCTATCACTTATGTCAGCATCCTTTATTCTCAGCCAGCAAGAAATGCAAATGAAATCCCAGGGGATAATGGATGTCTCAGCAATACTCTCTGTCTTTTCATGCATTTTCACTCACATGCAGTCTGTTCAGCTGCAGCATCCAGCACAACTTCACATGACAGATGAGACTAACTATACATAAACATGCAATATATCCTAACAGAGATAAAGTCTGGGTCCTACGACCAACTTCTTTACAGAATCAGTATCAGATTACAGGACAGCAAATAAGCTGACTTTCTAGCACGTTAAGGTCTGTTTCACAGTCAAGGGCAAAATGGTACAATTCTGATCACAGTAAGGAAAGTTATTTCAAATGTCACATGTGTACCTGTTTAAAATCTTCAATTCTGTTTCACTTCAGAAAAGAATTATAAAATAGTTGCCTATGTTCTTTCTAGAATTTAGATTTTAATAGTATTATTTCAATGTTCTTATGCCCTTGTCTAGAACCTGTGATATTAATGAATTCAATATGGACAGGACATGGATTCTTAGGGCAGTATCACTTTTGGAGGGCTCTTTGCTGTCATTTTCTGTGGGTGTTTTCTATACATGCTAAGGGCTTTAGTCAGGAGGGTTTGCCTGAGATTATTGCTCTGCTCTTGGCGTACTTGGTAGGCTAGAATGAGGAAAACATGAGAATATTTCCTAACAGTGCAAAAACTGATATGTTCAAAGAACTGGTGACAGTCAGTGCTGTGACTTGAGTTACAGTCCTCCTAAACACAGAACGAAGCTATAACTTATAGTTATTGAAGTGCACATTAGGTCAAAATCCTCATTTTGAGGGATGCCCAATGGGTTAGTCTCAGTCACCCATCCCAACAAAACCAATCATGGACATAAGCACCAGAGAAGATAGGAAAGGAGCTTTATTAACTGTGATCACACTGGGAAGGACAGAGGTCTAATGACCTCAACTGTGTCTTCAAATGGTTTCCAGCAGTCTCAGTAAAATATAGGAAGAAGAAATAAAGTGGAGAATTGGACATTTCCATGGTAACAGTCCAGGTCATTGTGGCCTGGCTGGGTCATTATCTCAGGATCTATTTTGCCTCATTGATGTCAAGAAAATCTTCATCGTTTCTGAGGTAGTTTGGGTTCTTTGTCTTAAGGTGTTGTGTTGGGATTGAAAGCACTACAGTGGAGAGAGAATTCAAGAGGAAAATTGAGTGACAGAATAGGTCTGAAATGAGAACTTGCCAAGCCAGGTGTCCATCCTTCTTTCAGTATTCATGAATTGGGCTTTCTTTGTAAATAGTTTGGTTTTTTGTTTTTGTTTTTTGTTTTTTTTTTTCAGATATAAACACTTTAACAAAAGGTCATACTGGGGCAGGATGACTCGTACCTTCAGAAGATGAAGGGACAGAGTTCCATAGAGACAGAGGAGGAAATGTATGTGATGCTGAGATTGGGACTCTACAGCTATGCCAGGAGCTGTGGAGCTGGGAATGCCACAATCTCCAGTCAGTGCCAGGGCTTAGCCTCCAGACTACAAGACAGTATGTTTCCCTTATTTAAAAATCTGAGGTTTCTGATGCTATATTAAAGCATCTCTAGGAAACCAGAGCTTTTTGTAGAAGTTTGGATAGGCAGTGCTATCAGGCACTAAATCTATGCTAATGCAAGTGATGCTGCAAAGCTTTAATAATGTGGTAAACTCAAAGTAAAGGGAAGGGGATTAACATCAGTAATACATCCGGGGAACCTCCACTGGCAGTCCATTGCCTTAAGAACAAAGACTGAAGTTTCCTGGAGAAGTTCAACGTAAATCCAGTAATTATCTCTGGTTTTCGATGTCAAGTTGTCTTAAAGATTTAACTCATCAGTCAGAAGTACATGAGCCAATTCATTGATGTTCTCCCTATTTCCTGCTCTCTCTCTCTCTCTCTCTCTCTCTCTCTCTCTTTCTCTCTGTTTCTCTCTCTCTCTCCTCCATACATTTTGATGGCATCCCTTCAGAAGTAGTCTTAGATTGTTTAAGCTATTCTTCATTTTCTCTAGGACCTTAGCAACTCAACATCATTAAACTAGTGTTCTCATTTTCCTAAAATGACTTACTTGATGTCTCCCACGCCGGCATAGTAATGGGAAAACTTAAAGTGAGGTCTTAGGTCATCAAAATCCTATCCCAAAGGTCCTTTCTGTTCTGTCTTGATGTATTTTTCTGGTCTTAGGAAAACCTGCAAACAAACTACTGGATAGCCTGCAGCCAGCCTTGGTACAAGAGTGAGCATGTGAGTGCAGATGTGAGTGTGTACACATCTGGCTTCTAGACTTTGTGAGACTTATTCATATACCCCAGCCCTTTCGTTCACCAGCACATAGCCCTCTCTCTCATTCAGAGCAATGTGGCAGTAACAAGCTTCAAAGGTAACCATTTTGTACAAGGAAATAGAGGGTTATTAAGCTATTAACACTCAAGAAAAATTGCCCTCCCAGCCTCCAGCTTCCTGACTGACATTGATTCTGTTGAAAAGCTACAGAGAGGTGGCTGTTTCACCTCCATTTAAAATAATTATAATTACTGAAGGAACGTCTTATTGCCCTCCTTATAGCTAGTTCTTATAATTATCATAAACTTCTGAGGAGGATAGAGACGAAACCCAGCTTGACCTCTGTGGACCGGATGAGAGTAGCAATCAACCAGGGAGCACAGAATATCCCTTTCGGTAAGTTTTTCACATTTATTTTTTCACAAAATTGTGATCTTATTCATTCACTATAGTGTTGAGGAAAATGTAAGGTTCTGAAGCTAGGAGCCTGATCAAAAGCTATCATGGCAGCTCTACCCAACAGCCTTGATCTTGGAAAACAGCCTGGAACCTGGGTGTGCTAACCTTGCTCCTGAAATTTCAATTCTAACAGATGCAGTACAAACCACCAGTGGATTCCAACCAAAGTCCAAGGGAAATGGGTGAATCTACCCTCTGTCTGTGGCCCCTCTGAGGCATAGCATACTAAGAAAAAGCTAATAAAAGGAAATCATTCTCAAATCCGATAGAAAGAAGTTAATATTTAGAGATGTTTTCTCTCTTTTCATTGTATTATCGTGCTGATCCACAGAAAGTGGAAAGTCTTTTCTAGCCTGGCAATGGCTGCCTGTTTCTTGTAGAACTCCCTCCTGATGAACTGTGTCCAGAGACAGGCATTACTCTGCAAGTGTGGCTTTTTCAGCTAAAGATGACTGCTTGGCACTCAACCAAGGAAGCAGGGTTACTACTCTGCCCGTTTGGCTCCTGGACTCATGAAATCACTGCAAGATTTAGAACAGAAAAAGATTCCAATGAAGAATGCTTTCATGAAAATAACAGCTTCCATTTTCACAAATGCCACCTAGATAGCATTATTATAAGTCTACCTCAGAACAGTAAGCAGTACAGGTGTTTAGAAGTCTGTCCCCCAATTCTTGTGCATTTTCTTTGTCCTTATTAGTAGCGGTGGCTATGACCTTTCCTGGGATGGAAGCAAAGAAGCATTGTAAATGATCAAGTCTAAAACAGTATTTCCTTAGTTTGAGCTGAGATTCCCCCATCAAATATTACATGTGTCTTTACTGATTCAGATTCACTCATCTATAAAGTAGAAATAATAGTAAGATCCTCTTGGGCCCTCAGGAGGATAAAAGGAAACCATGTTTCCACATTGAAAATGGTGTCTTGTGTAGAACTTGGTACTGTGCATGCATTAGCTTTTGTTAACTGTACCTTTTCTAGAATTGAAGTGCCAGCACCTTCTTACAGCTCAGATTTCCATTTCTATAACTGAAGGTATTTAGTTCCTCTAGAAAAGCATTGAGGAAGAAATGGAAAGGTACATGCTGGTCATTGCCTTCTGATTAGCTTGGAGAGCTCAGGTAAATTTCATAGATGGCCCCTTGTTTGCTAAATAATGAATTAGAATAGATAATCTCAAATTTTCTTCAGTCTTAAAGTATAACTGTTGACTTTTGTGCAAAGTTTCAGGTAGTAATAGAGGATTGATATTCTTGACAATACTTATACCTACATAAGAATTCATATTTGAAAGTGAAAAAAATTAAACTTCCTTCACCACCAGAACAAAAATCTATTCTTTCCTAAATGCTTACTCAATTATCTGTTACTTTTATTACTGGACAGCGAATCTACTGCATTAATGCTAATTGTACTCCTTCTAAACCTCACTCTAGGCAGTAAATATCCATGTCTTGAATCACATGTCTAGGAAGCATCTAGAATGCCCCCTAAGAAGCTGATTTGAAAGTGTCAGTGCCACTGTTAGAACAACTTCATGCCACAAGTCCAGTGTAAAACCACACAGCAGTCCACGCATGCGGGCTGAATCTCAGCCAGCAGCTTGTTAACCAGCAAAGGTAGGTGGCTTAAATGTAATTTATTGTTCAGAAGTTTTTGAAGATCCAGAGAGCAACTTCATAGTATAATCAGCAATTGCTAAAGTGTTTTTATTACAACAAGTTCTGTATTCAAAATGGAATAAGCCACTCTACATTCATAGGAGAGCCAAAAATCTTAAACATACACCATGCTCTTCTCTCAGTAATAATGGAAAATAATAAGTCATATTGAAACCAAATGCAGAATGTCAGAGGTTATGTTTGTGATGTTGATGTGCTTCCTGTCTCGCACAGCACACATGTTCTGGGACACATATCCATCTGATTTTTCCTGGGTCTATAGTATTTGCATGGGAGATGGACTGTTCACACTTGAGAATGGAGTACCATGACTTATAACCTTATATAGAAATCCTCCTGTTCACCAACATACAGAGGGAACAACAAAGCTTTATTGGGAATGCTAAGACCAACTCTGGATGATGGCAGTTAAGATTTTTGATGCCCTTAGGACAGGCAAAACATAACTGATGATTGTTTTTCATTTTGTATCTCTCATAAAGTTAATTTTTTCAAATGGTAAAAAAGAAAATTATGGCAATAGTTAGGAAGTCTATAGGTTGTGACTGTCTGACAGAACTGCAAATATGGCAGGGCTCCAGATGTGCATTTTCTATCCACTTTGGGAGTTGTGATGTTTATGTAATGATTGAACCTTATCCAATGCCTGAAATGTGGCGAGAGTGACTTAAAAACTATTTGCTTAATTTAAATTATATAAACAATAGTTAGTGATTAACATTTTGGATAGTTCAGCAATATGGTCTACAAGTCAGGAAACCTGAGTTGTTACTATTGAAACAAGGAGCACTCTAACCAAGGCACATGGCTATGGCTGTTATTTCTGTTTGTTTTCTTCAAAACCAATTTTTAAAAAAATATTACCTACAACACACCACCAAACTTGATATCAAGCTGAGCTGTCCTGCACAAGTCCAGGCTCAAGGTAAGTTATAAGATATATGTTTTTCTCTTCTGGAGTTTCTGAACTTCAGTTTTCTCCTTTGATACTTGTAATTTCTTAGATTTTTTAAACTTCAAGCACTATTCTGAGAGCACCCACCCATGTTTTATTCTCCCTCGTAAAAGCCACATCATAAGTTTATAATGCACTCCCTGGAGCATTGTAATATGCTATTTCTGAAGACCAAACAATGTCTTTGAACCTCTAAATAGGTTCAAGAACTCTAGCCTTAAAGCCAACTTAGATCTGAGGGAAACATGGGTTGAAACTTTGGTTCTGGAGACCATACCATGTGAATTCCTCTTTTAAAACATTTACGGAAGAAGAAACAAAGAACTTTCTAGTTAAGGAAGTAAGGACACAGAATCTGGTTTGAACATCTAGTTCCAGTCTTTACTAAGTGCTAGTCTTAAATGACTGACAAAGCCTCTTTGTACTGTTGCCTTCTTTCCTGAGAGATGGGAAAATTATAGTCCTCAGCTCAGGCTATTGTGAGGAAAAAACTCCAGTTGCTGAATACATGAGGTGCTTAAAAGAGTGCTTGGTGCATGTTACATACAATACTAATGATTATTTTTAGCAAGCAACTAGAATGCTTTTTAATAGCTTATGTTTTGGAATTCCATGCTAAACTGTTCCAAGGAGAGCAGTGTAAACTGTAGAAAATAGAGAATCCAGTTTCTGCCACAATAACTCCTGTCTTATGTCTCTGTGTCCTTGGATGTAAAATAAGATTGTGATATTTGCTGAGAGATAAATGCATATAAGAAACAAGTGTGAAAGTTTACATTTTTGTGTAAAGCTGCAGTATGGTGTACACACGAGGATATCAGATCAGGGTTCTGAGTAGAGAGAGATGCAGGGGTTGGGGGATAGTGGTTGGGCGGGCTGACAATATAACAGGGCATCACACTTGAGGAAGTGCAAAAGCAAGAATCAGAGTCACATGCACAGGAGAGAGGATTGGGCCCCTTTCTGAGTGCAATTCACAGGGAGTTGTGTTTATAACACATAAAGACATTCCTTGGGATCATGGTGCTGTGCCAGGCTATAAAGCCTTCCATTTCTTAAATCACATACACCTGCCAATCAGGACAGGCTCATTTTCCCTGCCAGCGAACTGGAGTTAAAGCTTTGTTGATCACCATCCTGGCAGCTAGAAAATGGATCACATCAGCAATTTATTCTGGAAGCAAGAAGCTCTTTGCCTCTGGGAGAGATTATAAGATGGAGTCATTTTACTCCTGACACCTCCAGAGTCAGCTATTCCTTGTGGGAGACTCAGGAGCCACACTCTGTGCCTTTGGCAAGGAAACATTTTCTACAAGCTACTGCCTAATACCGCGCAGAGGAGTTTCATTTAAGGTCCCTGTGGGACTAGAAACCAAACCCCAATAAATTGACACTTTCTAGAGAACACAAAATACCTCAAGGCTGGAGCTGGCAGACTCCTTTTCTCTTCCTGCATGTTATAAATCACTATTGTCTTAAATGGATGATTGAACTCTGAAAATAATGCATGGTAACTTTGACATTTTTCTACCCGCTCAATTTCTGAAAGAGATATGTCAACTAATTCATCTTTCACTTTACTTAGATGGCATGCTGGTCTCTATTCTATTAGAAAAAAACCACATGTGCTGCCTTTCTGTGATAATTTTTAAGAGTTATCTGTGCCTCTCATTTAAGAATTTTTCTATGAAATATGAAGGAACTTGCATTATAAAAGCTACAGTCAATCCAATTGCACAGAATTACTATCTGTTTCTAGAAACCAGCTGACTTCCAAGATTCCCTTGGGCACATGTGTAGGAAGCTGCAGAATTGGCACTAGGGGACAAGAGAGCTCTGGTAAGTTCTGAAATCAAAGCACACAAGGCACTGACACTTTGGGGAAACCCTTACTTCACCCTTATCATAAATTCTACCATTAACAGAAAACACCCAGAAGTCTTTTTTACACTGGCCTCTTCTTCCTGAGTTTCATGGTTCCATGAAAAC
Source organism: Mastomys coucha (assembly GCF_008632895.1). Classification (NCBI taxonomy): domain Eukaryota; kingdom Metazoa; phylum Chordata; class Mammalia; order Rodentia; family Muridae; genus Mastomys; species Mastomys coucha. The sequence continues at coordinate 65,441,194 of NW_022196897.1, read as the reverse complement.
AAATTTACTAGAGTCTAGTGAGATATAGGAGGGTCAGTGGAGCACTCAAAAAGTACAGGTAAAAAACTTTGGTGGTTGACATGACATATATGACATATATGTACTCACACAGAAATAGCCAGCAAATATATTGCTATTTATCTATATGCCTTAGACAATGTAGAAATTGAAGCTTGTAAGTTTGTTTTCTTAAAAGACTTTATTTAACTTCCATTATACAATATCATACAAATGTAATTGAACAAGCTTATTCACAAACAACTCTTGATTTAACCTCCTATTTCTCCACGCCTTCATGTTTCTGAAGTATCTTGTCTCTCTGGGGATGGCTTTGTAGCTTCCAATGGCCATGAAGGACTGTTAAAATTTCCATAGATGGGTGATCCAGGCACTCATAAGACTAAAGCATATGGAGCTCTACAAGTTGAGGCCAGCTTGTCTACATAGTGAGTTTCAGTCCAGTCAGAGCTACATAATGAAACACTGTCTCAAAACAAACACAACCTCTGTGGCAATATCTTTTATGCACAAAAAATTATTACATATATTGTGGAAGATTGTTGAATATTATGTCTATCCATAGATACCAAGAAAAGTGAACTTAAATCAAAGCACTACATTATAGTATATAGTATATCTTGGATGGATTGACTTTTAAATTTATCTAACTTTAAATTCACAGTGTGTCTGAGAAATTACCATGTTGATACTCATTTTTCTCATCTTTGAGATGAAGCTTATAAATATGCCTATTGGTTCCACGTTTTGTACGGATTCGGATGTACAAATACTTTGGAATAACTCAGAATTTTGATAGAATTATGCTGAAATTCTTACCATGACAAGAATCATTTAAAAACAAAAACAAAAGGGATTCAACAAAACTGAGAGTTATATTGTTGGCATCTTTCACTGTTTCATCAGAGATCTCCTATATAGACTATATAATGGCCCAAGATGCAGAACAGCATTGCCTATCCAGTGCCACTAGGCCACAGGCAACACAGGAGACTGAAAAGCATTGGGACAGATGACAAAAGGGCCTGATGATTATGGCAAACCCCAGGACATCTCTCCAGATCCATCCCAATCATTATGTAACTCTCCACAGAGGATGAGAGTTACCTGAGAAGAAGAGAATAGGTAAGAATGGTCAGGTCTAGGTATAGCCTGGCAATCCACTCTGCCAAAGATCAACATCCTCCTACAATATGGTCTGTCTTCAATTCCCAGAAGCATTAGGAGCCATATCCTGGGCTTCGTATTTCCAAAAATAAAGTTGACAGAATATCTGAAGAACATCAGTTCCACAAACAAAGGCAGCAATGAGGACTACTGATGCTAAGTGGTAATTCTAGACAAAACTATAAACAAAACATAATGTTCTCAAAGGTTTAAGATAAAATAATAATATTAATAGGGTTCAGAAGCAAACATTTACAAATTTGAGTGCATAGGCACACTTGGTCTTGGTACATATGTATCACTTGAAATAAAATATTAGTGTATTGGATGAGTAAATATAAGGGTAGATCCCAAGAATGAAACAATGCAACTGTGGAAATAGGTTAGTAGAGTTCCCAAAGTTTACTTTGAAAGAAGAAAAAGAAAGTGAAAACAAGAGATTTGGAGTCAGTAACAGAAATACATAAATATTTTTAAAAGAAATCATACTTGAAAAATTTATATGAATAGGAAAAAATTCAAGACTGTGTCCAAGAATTTTGACAATTAAAAATATTGTTTCTTGTCTCTTAAATATGTTGGTTAACCTGTTTCCATTCAAATATAAATGTATATATTTTTCCTTTTGCACTAACACTTTCTATGAAGTCTTTATATTCTTGTTTAAGTGCCAAGGGAGAAAAGCAATGAATAGTCCTACCAGCTGTAAAGCCTGTGACTTGCAACAATGACTAGCCTGGCAAGATATTCCCAAGGGTATAATGATGACACTTTTCCTTTGGGAATAAACAAGCTATTTAATTGGACTAAAGGCCAGCTCAACATGAGAGAAACCATGCATGGCACTGTAAACCTAGCCAGCGACTTATAGCTAGTGAGATCATAAAGCTCTGAGGAAACCTACTACTGACATTTTCCTAAATCATTATAACGCATTCTAAATAGTCACCTTTAGACCCAAGTATAAGTATAGCTCTCACTCTTCATCAAAGGTGCTTATCTTTGTTTGACAGATGGAGATTTGCAGAGATCCAAAACAGGCCACAATGGAAAGAATAAGTGACCATAGGTTGCTCAACCCCAATTGCTACATCTGCAATGTAGTTCCTACAGCTAAGCTCAGGGAAAAATACAGAAGAGGGGTTAGAAAGAGTGTAAAAGCCAAAGGTCCAGGTTATCTGCCATTATGTAATATCTTCTAGACATGAGAGCAAAGCTACACCCATGAAATCTCAACAATATAGTTGCCTAAATAAGAACTGAATAATGACAACACCAGATGACATGCCAGACTTATGTGGGGGAAAGGTCACAAAGTATCCCATATAGATGAGAGCTATAGGCAACCAATGCTAAGAGGAAAAAGCCAGTTTTCTCCAGAGATGAGCTCTCTGACAAGTTATTCAACTTCAAGTAGGCAGCCCTAAGTACATGTGCAAATGAGAAAAATTAGAGTAATTCATATATATGTAGATATGTTAGATACCAAGGTTATATATACACTAAGGCTTTATGCTTTCCATGCCTGGCACTGAGGGATTTGGTAGTCTATGGCTTTGAAGAGTAGCATTATAACTCCATGTGATGTAAGCCCAATTAAAGTATATGATTCCCTGTGGCTTTTTCAAATATCCTTAGTATCAATATGATGTATGTTTGTTTGTTTGTATGTGTGTGTGTGTGTGTGTGTGTATATATATATATATATATATATATATATATTTAAATATATATATATATAAAATACAATAGTAACTAAGGACATACAGGTAATGATTTTTAAAGTGAGTATGAGAGACACATAAGAGGGGAGAGAAGGAGGGGTTGAAATGGTATAAATATAATAATTAAGAATGAAATTTTCAAAAAATAAAAATTAAATGCAAGAGATAAAGGTACAGAAAAGTTGAAAATCTAGGTAATATTTAGTGATATTGATTTAAATCATATTGCTATTGATGTCTTGAAGTAATATGCCAGTTTGTTTTTTGAGTACTAAAAGAACTATGTCTGTGGCTTAAAAGTGCTTAATATGCACATTACACTGTTGAAATGTTTCATGGGTTATTCATTGGCTCATCACCATGAGAACTGGAAAGGATCCCATGTTATTGTCACCGTTAAAAGGATTTGTGGCCACACTCTCATAATCAAAAGAAAGGTGAGACCTTACAATTAGATGGAAGCAGAATTTATATACTAGAGATGAGGAGCTGAGTCATGAGATTAAAGCAGATGTTAGAAAGGAACAGATTGAAAACTTGGGTGCAAACAGTTTCAGGAAACGGAGTTGATAGCAGTGGAATTAGTTAGTGGATTTGTGTTTCCAAGGTAAGTGCTTGTGTTGCTCCCACATGCTTCCTGTACAGTAGTTACCCACCTTGAATGTGGGTAGCACCACACTACCATTTGCTGTCATTTTCCAGGAAAGCCTAATCGTTTGATGACTTCAAGTTTATTCTTCATCTGATAGGATCACTCTGAAGTAACACTAGGGAAGGCTAGTAATTTAATGATCCCTTCCAGAGACCCTCCATTCCATTAATCCTCCATTTAACCACCTAAACACATTTTAACCTATGGGTTTATACATTTTCTCTATTTTCCACCCCATTACTAAAAACAGTGGTCACAAAGCATCTGTGTTGTGGTCCCTTAAAAAACTAACACACAGATCCTTAAAGAAAACTAGCTGAAAATTGACCCCTTTAGTGGTGTTCTGAGATCTGAGATCTTTCTTCTGCTTGAAGTAAGTTCAATATTGTGATTTTAGTGCTATGAGTGGTCACAGAGAGACACATAAAAGGATACTTTTGTACAATTATGGGAAGTAAACACTGTTCCTTTTTTTGGGGGGGGTTGAATTTTTAGAAATTTATTTATTTACTTACTTTGCATCCTGACCATAATTTTCCCTCCCTCCTCCTCTCAGTCCCTCCCTCTCATATCTCCCTTTCCCTATCCTGCTTCCCTTTCTCCTCAGAGAAGTGGGGGCCTCCCATGGATGCCAACTAGCCTTGGCACAGCAAGTTACAGTAAGACTAGGACCATCTTCTTCTATTGAGGAGCCTAGAAGAGGTAGCCTAGTAAGGAGAGAAGAGCCCCAAAGGGAGCCAACAGAGTCAGAGGTGGCTCCTGCCTCTGCTGTTAGGAGTCCCACATGAAGACCCAGCTACCCAACAGTCACAGATATGCAGAGGGCTTGGGTCAGTCCCATCCATGCTCTCTTGTTGGCCATTCAGTTTATGTGAGTTCCTATGGATCCAAAGTAGTTGATTCTCTAGGTTTTTTGGAGTGTCCTTGACATGACTGGTTGCTTCAATCCTTCCTCTCCCTCTTCTACAGGATTCTCTAAGCTAAAGTCAGCCTAATGTTTGACTGTGGGTCTCTACATCTGTTTCTGTCATGGCAAGGGTCTCAAGCTAGACCAGTCAATAGTTGGCTATTTCCTCAATTTTTGTTCCTTCTTTACCCTTGTACGACTTGCAGGCAGGATATTTTGTAAGTTGAAGGTTTTGTGGCTGGGTTGGTGTTTCAATCCATCCATTGGAAGTCTTTCTTGATTACAGGAGTTGGACAGTTCAGGCTCCATATCCCCCATTGCTAGTAGTCTTATCTAGGGTCACTCTCTTAGATTCCTAGAAGTTTCCATTGCCATGGATTTTCAGCTTGTCCCAGAGATGCCCACCATCTCAGTTGTCACTCCCAGTACTCTCTCCCTCCATCCTCCCCTTACCTGATACGTCCAGTCCCCATGCCCACTGCCAGCCCAACCCTACCCATTACCCTTTCCTCCATCCGCCAGGATGTCTATTCTATTTCCTCTTCTCAGTGAGATTTATGTGACCCTCCTTGAATCCTCCTTTTTACTTAGCTTCTTTAGTCCTATATATTGCAGCATGGTTATTCTTTACTTTATGGCTAATATCCACTTATAAGTGAATACATAGCATGTTTTCACTCTGGATTTGGATTAATTAACTCAGGATTATCTTTTTCTAGCTCTATTCTTTTGCCTAGAGATTTAATGGCGTCATTGTTTTTAATAGCCGAGAAGTATTCCATTCTATAAATGTACCACATTTTCTTTATCCATTCTTCAGTTGAGAGACATCTAGATTGTTTCCAGTTTCAGGCTATTGTGAATAGAGTTGTTATAAGCATAGCTAAACAAGTGTCCTTGTGGTATGGTGGAACATTCTTTGTGTATATGCCCAGGAGTAGTATAGGTAGTAATATTAGAGGTGCATCTATACATTTTTTTTTTTTTTAGAGAAACCACTAAATTAATTCCCAAAGTGGCTGTACATGCTTTTACTCCTACCATCAATGGAGAAGTGTTCCACTTGCTCCACATCCTCACTAGAATGTGCTGTTGCTTGACTTTTTGGTCTTAGTGATCCTGACAGGTGTCAGATGGAATCTCAGGGTCCTTTTGATTTGCATGTTCCTGATGACTAAGGATGTTGAACATTTTTTAAAGTGCTTTTCAGCCATTAGAAATTCCTCTGCTGAGACTTCTGTTTAGATTGGTACCCCATTTTTGAATTAAGTTATTTTGTATTTCTATATCTAGGTTTTTTAAAAGTTCTTTATATATTTTTGGATATCAGCTCTCTGTTAGATGTGGTGTTGGTGGAGATCTATTCCCATTGTGTAGGATGCCATTTTGTCCTTTTGATTGTGTCTGTGCCTTACAGAAACTTTTGTAAACACTATTCTTTAACTATTGATTTAGTTGACCATTTCAGGAGCAACAATCAATAATGCATGAATTGAAGGAGTCATGATTTATACTTTCCTTTTAAGAGAAATTTCCTCCAGGACAATTACAATTAACAAGATGAGCATTTCTTTTACTATTTTAACAAAATATTCTGTCACTCCAGCAAAAGTCCAATGCATTTAGAATATTCTATGCCTACTCAAATTAGAATTAGAAGAGGAATCTATAGCAGCATGACAACTGGGCTACAAATGATCAGATGGTAAGGGCTAAAGAAAAAAGCCATAGAGTTCATACAGTAGTTGATACTATTGAAAGGGAGTTCGTTTTTCATTAGATAAAAATACTCAAAATCATCTTAAGAGTAAATGAGAAGTTGGTGTCCAGGATACTCAAGAGAATATTGAAAAATTATTCACTATGGGAAATAATAGAAGGATCACAAGATGTTCTGATCAACAAACATAATCTTTCTATTCTCAAACAACTTACCTACTTCTAAAAATGTAAGCCACTGTTAATTTATCATCTGCTGCCTCATGGATTTTGCTTAATAATAAAACACATGGTGTCATAAGCTACAGATGTTTGGATTGAGTTTTATTACTTTTCTTTATATAAAGCTTAAATATATTTGCTGCATTTCTTCTCATTTCCTCTGTCATTTCCATAAGTAAAAATTTTCAGCATCCTCAGGCTGTGTTGCACTTGATTTGCCATTAAAAGTTTAAATGCTTGAACTATATATAAATCTCTAAGCAAATAGATTAACAGAGAGAGAGAGAGAGAGAGAGAGAGAGAGAGAGAGAGAGGGAGAGAGGGAGGGAGAGAGAGATTGAGAAAGAGAGAGGGAGGAGAGAGAGAGCACAAGAGAAGGAACATTCAGTATCACACTGCAATGTACTGGCAGGGATGCTTATTTTCCATCAGAAATATTACTCATAAGTCTGTAATAAGAGAGAGAGAGAAAGAGAGAGAGTAAGACAAAGTAAGAGAGATAGACAAAGAAACAGAGGGGAGAGAGTAAGATTAAATAGAGTCACTCTTGGATTACTTCTTTTGTAATTGTTTGACAGTGAGATCCCATAGACCCTGAAATATTGCAAGATATTGGCATGGCTCTTGCTTAAACTTGAAAACTTACTAATATGGTGCTATTGTTGAAGATACCATATATATGAGTGATCAAACATGGAAAAATTGGAATGTACTCATCAAAGGTGTAAGTTATATAACTACATTATGGTCTCAAAAATAATATTTCTAATAAAAAGTTGCATAGTAGTTGAAAAATTAGTCTTAGATTTCATATGGAAACAAAAAATGTTTAATACAGCTAAGTAATAGTAAACAGTGAAATAACTATTGGGTATCAACATCCTGAATCTCAAGAAATGCTACAGCATGGCAATGACATGGAAACAGTCACATTTTCCAATGGATGGATTTTCAGTTTTTTAAAAAAATGCACACATAGCTGTTTGAAACCCACATGCCCGGTGAGTACTCACTGCCTCTGAGCTGCACAGTACTTGGGCACCAAATGCAGAGAAGAAAGCTTTGTGAAGGAAGGGGAAAGCAACACCTGGTGTGCCTAGTCACAACCATGACGGAGCAGAGGGAAATGCCTGTGGGTTCTTGGAAGACTGTCAATCAGTATGGGATGATAAGTTTCTTTTGAATATATTTACACTCTGAATATTACATAGAAAATACTTGTATCAGAAAGTAAAGTAAAATTGAAGGTCCATATATAAGCGCACATTTTTAGAACCACCTGATTTTTGACAAAGAGTTTAAAAACACTGATTGGAGAAAGGGCATTATTTAACGCTAGTATGTTATATAATATTAATGAGACTGTATTACCATAGAAGAAAAAATGACTATAGTTAAGCATACAGTATTTTAACACATAGCTTTTTGCTATTCTTTAAGTGGCAAGAATTGTGACCAATCTGAGACTTTAGAGTTTTAGAAAGCAAGTTATGCCAAGTGTCAAAGATCCTGCTAGGGAATAAGACTCTGCTACGAAAGACAAGGATTCCATGAAGCACATCACTGCAGGAACCATGAACAACAACATATTTTTTAATCAGCTTTCCTCACTTCCAAGTCTCATGATAAGTGAAAGAAAGGAATATAGGTAAACAGC
>NW_022196897.1:65403128-65430628 GCF_008632895.1 Mastomys coucha | reverse complement strand
TTGCACGAAAATCTAGACCCAGCCATATACATTCATAGGCTTAACCTACTTGCTTATTAATAATTCATCTGTCATACATCAGTCACCATTGTGCTCCTACTCAAGTAGCCGTTGGACAGTGCAGCTCCCAACATACAAAATTCTTTCTTTTGTATGCCTTATACCAGATACCATATTACCCCTGTTCAAAGTGAAAAGAAAGAAAAAATCAAGTCCTTAATGCTTTAAAGTATATGGCACTAGAATAGTTTCATAGTGCTGGGAACTGGGGAGGGACAAGAGGAATTGTCAATGTAGGAGAGGGCCAAAGATAGAACCCATCAAGTCTGTGTCTTTCCCTGCTTTCTTATGGTCCGAGGTGAGTCAAGTTCCATCGGTAAGGCTCACAATGAGATAGATTATTTTCTTTCTGACATTTGCTTCATCTATAGAAGAGCCAGTTGTGATATATATATATATAAACCTGATCTGACAGAAAGGAAAACAATAGGCAACAAGAAGATATAGTGAAGGGTTCAAATCCTTGAAGAGCATTGCATGGCTGTCAAAGCCACACTTGACCCCATCACGTCCTCACTTTCGACCATTTTCTCCTATGGCTCCCTACATGTTCCCCACACTGTCCTCCAGAGGTACTTCTGAATATATCCTAGACCTAGTCCTGGCCTTCACCAGGAATTTCTTACCCCACATAGCCACAAGGCTGATTGTTCATCCCTTGTAATTCAGTCTCTAGGAAACCTAGTCTATGTATTCTATTTAAAATGTGATGTCCTTCCCACCACATGTACTTGGCATTCCTCCAGTCTACATTTTAAGCATTGTAGAACTAAACTTTCTAATAAAATTTCTTTTTTTTATTGCCTTCCTCAATACCCCAGAGTCTAATATTTATGAAAGTGTGGGTTTTTTCATTCTGATATATTCTAAGGTTGTAAGTAATGTTGGCACTAAATAAATATTTATTGAATAAATGAAAATAGTATGTTTAATATAGTTTCAGAAATGGACACATATTGATTGCTGAGGCTTCAAAAGGAATAGGAAATCATTAAAAGTTGAGATGATAGAATTGTAAAGAGATGCCAGTTTTAAATTTTGATGTTTAGTTATCATTGCTAAAATGTGTGGGAAAAGAAAACAGGGAAAAATACCTATACAGAGAGATTCCCTTTCATTTCATGCCAAGTAAGAATAGTGTACATGGATATGGTTTTCAAATCAGTACCATGGACTTTAATATGCAGCAAAGAGCTAGACCAGAGAACTAGTCAATAGTAAATGTGTTTACCTTCATTTGAGTAGATGTATCTTACATCAATCCAAAGATGAAGTTCAGAGAGCCCTAGGCTTGAGAGCACACATCTTCCTTTAGAAATGCCATATAACTAGATTCATAAAATGATTGCAACTGCAAATATATATTGCTTCTATAAAATTCTATATAACATTTTGCTTTATATAAAAATTTCTTTTATTTCAAGATAAAGTGTTTCCAAAGATGCCTGTATTTTACTTAAAGCTGAATGATAAATAAGTCAAAGGATAACTCATTAAAATTACGCTGAGCATTGTAGCCTTGGCATTTAGAGGATAAATTCATACTCTCCACTTCATTTTCATTTAAAATAATGAAATTTATAGTATATTGCATGCGTATGGGTTACTGTGTGATGTGATTGATTTGTCGATGTGACTCACAGGAAAGTTCAAGTTCCTATCTTCAGACTCAGACTCTTTAGCTCCTGAGTCATTTCCATATGGCATGAGGTTAATTGTCAGAATCATTGTACACAAAATTTTTCACCTGCTGAAAATTTTAAATTATGAAACTTTCTAACTAAAATGAAGAACAAATCCATGGCTCACCTCACTGCGAAGTTTTAAAAAACAATTTAAAACTAATAGTGCCAGTTAGGTTCATCATTTGACTTTTTACAGATTTTCTTTGAAAAGACAGGAAATACAGAATAAAAGCAAAGGTAAAAATTAAGCTTTAATAACAAAAAAATCCACTTTATTTTAAAAGATTACATTGTTTTAAAAACATGAAAAAAAATGGTCCATTAGGTGAGTAGACTTCAAGTAGTGTCATTTTTATAGCTATAGTAGATACAGGAAGAAGACACATTCATTTTAGTCCCTCCTCTGTGGCATATAATGATATGGTGAAGATGAGACAGGTTCTCCCTTAACAGCCAAGGCCGGCCTCCATTTGAGATCCTCTTGCTTCAGCTCTGCACCACTGTGGCAACAGCTGTGTACCACTGTACCAACAAACATTACATTACTTTAAGGCCATATTCACCAAAGTATAACTTATAAAAAGCATCATTCACATTTTTAGTTTTATCAAATTTTTGTCTGTGTGTAAGTATCTTCATGAGCATGTACCTTTGTGAATGGGGACCAGAGGAGTGCTTCCAAGTCCTCGGAGCTAGAGGGATGGGTATTTGCAGAATGCCCAGGCTGGCTGCAGGTACTGGATTCTGAACTCTGGTCTTCACAATTTCATAAAGTTACCTGCTGTCAGGATCTCTCCAGCCTCCTACCCACACCTTTAGTTGTATAGATCTATGACTTTTGACAAATGTATTTATCTATCGTCCCTTCAATAATCAAGACATGCAATCAAGTCTCCACGTGTCATATGAGTCTATCTGTAAGCATAACATTCCACAAAGCTTTGTTAGACATATTTTTCATTTCATTTAATTCAAGACATTTTATAATTTCCTTTTTACTTGCTTCTAGATTTAAGGATGAGTTAGATGAATGTTGTCTAATTTCCAACTGTAAGTACATTTTCCAAATGTCTTTTATGCTTAATTTCTATTTTGTTTATGCTACAGTGTGTTAGAAACAGAATACATCGTATGACTTCAGTTATTTCAAATTTGTTAATACATGCTCTATATATCAGTGTATAAACTAAACTGGGCAATAGTTGGTCAACACTTTAAAAACATGAGTATTATCATTAAGTGTGTCATAATTGCTCAATGGATGAAACTGGCTGATGATGTTCCTCAAATTGATGTTTTATCAGTTCATTTGGGGTGGGTCTACAGTATTGAGAAAAGAGAACTACAGATGACAAAATTAATTGTGGATTTTTCTATTTCTCATTATACTTCTATTAATTTCTCCTGGCTACTGAAGTATCATTTTTCAAGACACATACATTGAGGAATAGTTTGCTTATTGGTTAATTACACTCTCACTATGTAATGTTCATATTTTTCTCTGGTAGCAGTCACTGCTGGGTCTAGTTTGTCTCATATTAATGTATCACTCCAGCATTACTCTTACAGGTTAGTTGTTTTAATTTCTGTATTTGTGTATGCATATGTGTGTGTATACACATGCAAGCAAGTGCCATGACATGCACGTGAAGGTCGTAGGATAGCATCCTGTAGTTCTCTTCTTCTATATCATGATAGAACTCAGGTAGTCAGCCTTGACAACAGCACCTTTACTTGATAAAACATTTCACTAATTTTTATTACAGCATCCATTTAATTACTTTGACATAGCATCTCTTTTCCCCTTCTTTTATTTTTAATCTATATTTGTCTTTATATTTAAAGTGGTTTTATCTAGACAGAGTAAAGTTGCATTTAATCCAATCTGGCAATCTCTTGTCTTTTAATTAGTGCATTAAAACATTTCATAAAGTATAAATATTTATACAGTCAAATTAAAATCTACCATCTTGCTATTTGTTTTCCATCTGTTCTTTGTTCCTTTTTTCCTTTTTTACCTAATTATAATTGAGCCAATGCAGTTATATTTCATGACCACGAACGTGTACTATATTCATCTTTTTTAAAAATGTGTGAGTTGCCACAAGGTTTTCTGTGCACACAGTAAGAGTGTACTTTAAATATATTCCCTTGTAGAGTACAAGCTTTCTTCTGCCTGTTTCCTCTCAAGCTGTCGTTTTGCTGTTGGGAATCAGTGTGCCGACATCTGGCATACACTCTTAGCACATTGCCACTAGGCTTTTGTCAGATATTCAATGACCTTACACAATCAAAAGTAAAGGAGATATCTCTCACATTTATTTTTGTCTTCATTATTTATAGAGGTCTTCATTTGTATGCACTTGTCGAGACCCAATTTTCATTTGGCATGTTTTTTACTTAATGGCTGAATGTTGTTTGCAAATCTGCAATAATATTCATTTATGTAAGTATGATATATCCAGGCTCTGAAATCCTATTCCACCTTCATTTTTGAAAGCTATGTCTAGTATTTCTGTTTAACACTTTGCTGTTTCTATTTTTGTCTCTTTGATACATTCTTTATCTATTCATGCCTATTCAGCATGATTTCTATTAGAAATTATAGTTTGATGATCATGAGCATTTAAAATTCCCTTTCTGATATTTTCAACATCTAGGTCACTTTCAAGACTGTCCTCCTAACCTCCTTCACTTTTGAGAGTGACTTCATTTTTGTAGCTGTGCCATGTGAATGAATGACATATATATGTAAATGTCATTCTGGCTTTCAGAAAATGTTTATAAAGAAATATATTCTGGCTCTCTGTTCACCCAAATCTAATTCCCCAGTATCACCCCCAGCTCTGCAGTAAAACCCTCTTGGCAGCCTTCCTTGTCCCCTGTTCCCTCTCCTCTGGATCTCAGATTTTCCTCTTCTAACCGCCTTTCCCCAGTCTGCTTTGTCCCAGACCCCAACCCCAGCAGGTGCCTCCTGTTAATCCAAGAACTGCTTGCTCCTCCCAGGGCAACAAGAATGCTGAAGTCAGACTCACACTTCTTCTACTGCTCCTGAGATCCAATCTCCTCAGTCTGGTCCTTAGATCTGTAACAGGAAACCCTGCTGCTCTGAAGTCTCCCTTTCCTCTCTGACCCCATGTCCAAGGGATCACAAAGATCTCCCCAAACTTTCCTTCCCCCAACTCTCGCCATTATCCCAGCTTCCAACTCTAGCAGACACTTCCAGTGAACCCAGCAGCCAAGCAGGCTAAGGAGACAGGCAATAGGCAGCCATTACATTTTGCAAAAATCCAGAGAAGAAACAGAAACCAACGAACAAAAGATCTATCCAACAAAGGCAAATCCAAGAATCATTACCTAGACTTATAATCAATCCAGATGCTTAAAAGCCAATGTAAAAATACATTCAATAACAGCCAGGTTAATATGCCTTCATCAGAGCCCAGCTATCCTACCACAGCAGAACCTAAATATTTCAACATAGCTGAAGCACAAGAAAAAGATTTTAAAACCAACTATAGGAAGATGATAGAGGTCCTTAGAGAGGAAATGCATAAGTCCCTTAGAGAAATCCAAACAACTGGAGGAAATAAATAAATTCCTTAAAGAAAGCTAAGAAAACACAGTTGAAGAAAATGAATAAAACTGGTCAATACATGAAAAAGGAAATAGCAAAAAACAATATAGGAAATTCTAGAAATAAAAAACGTAGAGAATCCTACAGGAACTACGGAGACAAGTTTCACTAACACACTACAAGAGAAGGGAACAAGAATCACAGGCATTAAAGATATGATAAAATAAATGGATACATTGGTCAAAGAAAATGTTACATCTAAATATCTTCTCATCCAAAACATCCAGGAAATCTGAGACACTATGAAAAGACCAAACCTGAGAATAACAACAATAGAGGGAGAAAATCCCAACTCAAAGGACCAGAAAAAATTTGAACAAAATTGTAGAATATTTTTCTAACCTAAAGAAGGACATACCTATAAAAGGACAGGAAGCATATGGAATATCAAATAGTTTGTTCCAGAAAAGAAACCACCCACCCACACACACCACATAATAACCAAAACAAAAAACATACAAAACAAAGAAAGAATATTAAAACTGCAAAAGGAAATGACTGATAACATATAAAGGCAGACCTATTAAAATTATACCTAACTTCTCAATGGAGACAATAAAAGCCAGAAAGGGCCTGGATACATGTGTTGCAGACTCTAAGAGACCACAGATGACAGCCCAGAGTTCTATAACCAACAAAACTTTCCATTATCATAGATGGAGAAAATAAGATATTCCTTGGTAAAGTCAAATTTAAATAATATCTATAAATACAGCTCTATAGAAGGTGCTAGAATAAAACTTCAATTAAAGAAGGTTAACTACACCTATAAAAACACAGGAAATAAATAATCTCACACCAGCCAAATGAAAAGAAAGGAAGCATACTGCTGCTGCTGCTGCTCTTGCTGCTGCTGCTACGACTACTATTACTACTGCTACTTTTGCTACTAACACCATCATCAGCAATAACTACAACAAAATATCAGGAACTAACAATCATTACTCATTGATATCCATCAATATCAATGGTCTCAATTCTACAGTAATAAGACACAGACTAACTTCCATCCTGGTCCCTGACTGCAATTCAATGGTTGGCTGTAAGTATCTGCATTTCTCTCAGTCAGTTGCTGATATAGCCTCTCCAAGAACAGCAATAACTGGCTCCTGTCTGCACATATAATATGGCTCAGTAATAGTGTCAGGATTTGGTGTGCACGTGTGGTATAGATTCCAAGTTGGGCTGGTCACTGGGTAGCCTTTCTTTCAATCTCTGCTCCATTTTTATCCTTGAATTTCCTTTAGACAAATACAATTCTGGGTTAATTTTTTTTTAATATGGGTGGGTAGCCCCTTGCCTCAACTAGGGGCCATGTCTACCTAGTGAAGGTAGTTTCTTTCAGTTCCATCACTCCATTGCTAGGCATCTGGGCTAATATCAATCCCTATTGAGTCCTGGTAGCCTCTCACATCCCAGGTCTCTGAGACTTTCTAGAGGTTCTCCTTCCCCCTAACCCCCCACTGCTGCATATTTTCATTCATTCCCTGGACCTCTGGGCATCCCTCCTGTATCTCCCCAGAAATAGTTAGAGGAAGGACTGAGAAGATGAAGGGTATTGCAACCCCATAAGAACATCAATGTCAACTAACTCAGACTCCTCAGGCTCCCAGAGACTAAGCCAAAACCCTAGGATCATGCATGGGCTCATTCATGGCCCTGGGAAATATGTGTAGCAGAAGACTGTCTTGTATGGCCTCAGTGGAAGAGGATGCACTTAATCCTGTGGAAACTTGATGTCTGAGGGAAAAGTCATGCTGGCAGAGCACCCTCTCAGAGGTGGGGAGGAGGGATGCGTTGAAGAGCTCAGGGAGAGGGATCTCAGAAGAGGGGCAACTTTTGGAATGTAAATAAATAAAATGATTTAATACAGATTTTTGCATACATGCACACACAGAAAAAGAGAGACAGAGAGACAGGCAGAGAGAGAGAGAGAGAGAGAGAGAGAGAGAGAGAGAGAGAGAAACTAACAAAATGCATGCAAAAAGAG
Organism: Mastomys coucha; assembly: GCF_008632895.1. Taxonomy (NCBI): domain Eukaryota; kingdom Metazoa; phylum Chordata; class Mammalia; order Rodentia; family Muridae; genus Mastomys; species Mastomys coucha. Next base: position 65,423,256 of record NW_022196897.1, on the reverse strand, counting down.
GATCCATCCTCTGCTGCATCCAAGAAACACACCTCAACATCACAAATAGACTTTTTCTAAGTGTTAAGATTTGGAAAAGAATATTCTGAGAAAATGGGCCAAAAAGAAAACTGGTACAGCCATTTTGATATCTAACAAAGTAGACTGTAAACCTAAACTAATTAAAAGAAACAGGAAAGGTCACTACAGTCAACAAAGGAAAAGATGGCATTTCCGTTTTTAACATCTATGCCCCAAACACAAGAGTACCCATGTTTGTAAAAGAGACACTACTTCAGTTTAAATCACATATTGACCTTCACAAACAGATAATAGAAGATTTCAATATTTTATTCTCACCAAATGGGCAGATCATCCACACAAAAGCTAAACAGAAAAATACTAGAGTTAACAGACATTATAAACCAAGTAGACATAGCAGATACTTAAAGAACATTTTAACTGAACACAAAAGAATATACCCTCTTCTTTGCACCTCAAGGAACTTACTACAAAACTGACCACATTCTTGGACATAAAACAAATCTTAACAAATACAAGGAAATTGAAATAATCCCCTGTATCCTACCTTATCACCATGAAGTCACACTTGATATAAGCAACAACAGAAACAATACAAAGCTTATAGACACATGGAAAATGAACAATACACTACAGGGAGAAAGAAAGAAAGAAAGAAAGAAAGAAAGAAAGAAAGAAAGAAAGAAAGAAAGAAAGAAAGAAAATAAAGATTTTCTAGAATTTAATGAAAATAAGCACACAGTTTACCTAAACTTAAAGGACACAAGATAAGGCTGGGCAGTGGTGGCGCACGCCTTTAATCTCAGAACTTGGGAGGCAGAGGCAGGTGGATTTCTGAGTTCAAGGCCAGCTTGGTCTACAGAGTGAGTTCCAGGACAGCCAGGGCTACACAGAGAAACCCTGTCTCTAAAAAAAACAAAAAACAAAACAAAACAAAAGGACACAAGATAGCAAGGCTAAGAGGAAAGTTCATAACACTAAGTGACTATATAAAATAATTGGAGTGATCTTACACTAGCGATATCACAGCACACCTGTAAACTCTAGAACAAAAAGGAGTAAACACACACATGAGGAGTGGATGAACAAAATTAATCAAACTGAAGTCTGAAGTCAATAAAATAGAAACAAAGAGAATGATACAAAGAATCATTCAAACAAAAAGTTGGTTCTTTGAGAAAATCAGCAAGATAGACAAGCCCTTTTCAGAACTATTTAAAATGTAAAATGGGTATCCAAATTAACAAATCAAAAATGAGAATGGGAACATAACAATAGAATCTTAGTAAATCCAGATAACCACAAGGAGATACTTTAAAGATTTACCACAGAGATGCAGGGATGGTTCAATATGCAAAAATCAATAAATATATTCCACCACAAAAACAAACTGAAAAAAATACCACATAATCATCTCATTAGATGCTGAAAATGCCTTTGACAAAATCCAACATTCTTCATGATAAACGTCCTAGAGAGATCTGGGATACAAGGCTCATATCTAAACATAGTAAAGACAATTTACAGCAAGCTTATAGCCAACATCAAGTTAAATTAAGAAAAAAATCAAAGGAATTCCACTAAAATCAGGAACAAGAACAAGTTATCCACTCTCTCCATATCTATTCAATATAGTACTTGAATTTCTAGCTAGAGGCATACAACAACTAAAGAAGATAAAGGTGATAAAAATTGAAAAGGAATCAGAGACTGGACCTAAAATAAGACCAAACACTACTGGAATAAAAATAAAAGAAATAAAAAATAAAAAATCTCGATATCCTGAACCAGCCCAGAAGATCTGCTGCACTCAAAACATTTGGTAAGAATCCTCCAGAAGTCCCACAGCTGTTGCTGGGAGCCCAGTGGACTCAGAACTCATCACCACCAACCTCCCTACCCTTGCCAAAAACCTTCTGACTGATCCATTCACTGGGCAGACTGTTAGCTAGTCTGCTCTTCTGGAGACACCATATCCTGACTCAGTCCTGAAGATCCACTGCACTCAGAGCCTTTGACTGCTAGCTACTCTACTTCCCTGGAGACACCATATCTTAAGCCAGCCCAGAAGATCCACTGCACTTGGTGTAACTGACACCACAACCTGAGGCATCATAGGAGATCCACTGCCCACAGGGCAACTGACACTACAGCCAGAAACATCCAAGGAGATCCACTGCCCACAGGGCAACTGGCATCCCAGGAGATCTGCTACTCACAGGCAACTGAGCAACTGATCGCTAGCTTGTCTGCTCCCCTGAAGACACTACAGCTTGAAGGCATCCCAAGAGCTCCTCTGTATGCACGGCAACTGGGCAACAGGCACCAAAATATGAGGACTTGCTGGGGAAGCTGTGACATGCAGGGCAACTGACCCAACAGATTGAAAGCCTCCCAGGAATTCTGCACATAGGGAAACAGAAACCACAGTCCATATGCTTCCTGGAGAACATCTTCAAGACGGACAATAGCTTGACTGTTCCACTGAAGATCTAACAGTCTGAAGACCACCCAGGAGATCTACTGTAGCCAGGGCAACAGATCAGTAGTTTCTCTGACCCTCCCAAGAGGCCCCAGTTAGAAGGTCCCACAGGTGGTCTGCTATAGCCAGGGCTACAGGTCTACTGGGAGACCTGAAGCAACCAAGGGACAAAAAAGGCAGACTCCAGAGAGAGTCACCCAGACCAACAAACACCGGAGATATCCAGATGGCAAGATCAAGCACAGGACCATAAGCAACAGAAGCCAAAATAAATAGGCATCATCAGAACCAAGTTCTCCCACCACAGCAAACCTGAATATACCAAGTGCATCAAGGACTTCAACATAAAATCTGATACACTGAATCTAATAGAAGAGAAATTGAGAAAGAGCCTTGAACTCATGGGCACAGGGGGAAATTTCATAAACAGAACTCGAATGGCTCACACTCTAAGATCAAGAATTGATAAATGGAACATCATGGTAAAAGACATAGTCAATAAGACAAATCAGCAAGCTACAGATTGGCAAAAATCTTCACTAACCCCACATCCAATAGAGGGTTAATATCCAAAATATATAAAATATATAAAGAACTCAAACAGCTAACCACCAAAATCTAAAAACCCAATAAAAAATTGGAGTATAGAACTAAACTGAGAATTCACAACAGAGGAATCTCGAATGGCTGAGAAACACCTAAAGAACTGTTCGAAGTCCTTAGTGATCAGAGAAATGCAAATCAAAAGGACCCTGAGATTCCACCTTACACCAATCAGAATGGCTAAGATCAAAACCTCAGGCTACAGCACATGTAGGTGAGGATATGGAGAAAGAGGAACACTCCTCCATTGCTGATGGGATTGAAAACTGGTAAAACCATTCTGGAAATCATTCTGGAGGTTCCTCAGAAAACTGGAAAGAGATCTAACTGAAGACCCAGCAATATACCCACTCTTGGGAATATACCCAAAAGATGCTCCACCATGCCACAGGGCCAGGTGTTCCACTATGTTCATATTGGCCTTGTTTGTGATATATAGAAACTGGTAACAGCCTAGATGTTCCACAATGGAAGAATGGATACAGAAACTGTGGTTCATTTACACAGTGGAATACTTCTCAGCTATTAAGAATGAGGACATCCTGAGTTTTGCAGGCAAATGGATGGATCTAGAAAATATCATCTCGAGGGAGGTAACTCAGACCCAGAGGACATGCATGGTATATACTCACTAATAAGTAGATATTAGCAAAAAAAAATGTACAGAATACCCAAGGTACAGTCCACAGAACTCGAAAAGAACTCAACAACCTGAAGGGCCCAAGTGAGGATGCCTTAGTCCCACTTGGGAGGGAGAAGAAAACAATCACAAGGGGGGCAGGAAGGGACCTGGGAGGGAAAAAGGATGAGGTGGAGCATAGAGGGGAGCATGATTGGGTATTGGGTGTGGGAAAAGGACTGAAATCCCTGAGGGCCAGTAGAAACAATGGAAACATGCAACCTCAGGAGGTAGGAGGTGGGGGGACCCTCTAGAATGTACCAGAGACATGGGAGGTGAGAGACTCTTAAGATTCAAAGAAAGGGACCTTAGATGAAATGCTCTACAGTGGGGAGAGGGAACTTATAGAGCCCACCTCCAGCAGAAAGACAGGGCATCAAGTGAGGAATGGGGTTGCCATCCCACAGTCAAAACTCTGACCCATAATTGTTCCTGTCTGAAAGAACTGGGGGGATGAAAATGGAGAGGAGCCTGAGGAAAGGAAATTCTAGAAACAGGCCCAAAGTGGGATCCAGCTCAAGGGGACTCCCCAAGACTTGACACTATTACAGAAGCTATGGAGCACTCAGAAAATAGGACCTATTATGACTGCCCTCTGAAAGACTCAACAAGCAGCTGAATGAGTCAGATAGATGCAGATATTAGCACCCAAAAAACAATGGTCAGAAGCTGCTGACGACCCCTGTTGTTGAATTAGGGGAAAACTGGAAGAAGCTGAGGAGAAGGGTGACCCTGTAGGAGGACCAGCAGTCTCAATTAACCTCGACCCTTGAGGTCTCTCAGATATTCGAACACTAACCAGGCAGCATACACCAGCTGATATGAGTACCCCAACACATATACAGCAGAGGACTGCCTAGTCTGGGTTTAGTCAGAGAAGATGCACCTAACCCTCAAGAGACTGGAGGCCCCAGAGAGTTTAGAGGTCTGGTGGGTTAGGGGGTGGGGACATCCTCATGGAAACAGGGAGCAGGGAGGAGGTATGGGATTTGGAACAGTCGGATAGTGGAACAGGAGGGGAGTAAAATCTGGAGTTTAAAATAAAATAAAACATAAATAAATACATAAAAAATCTCCTAATAATTCTACTGTATCAGTGCCTTATCTAGTCATCATTGGAAAGGCACCCTCCAGCAGCAGATGGGAACAGAGGCAGAGACTCACAGCCAAACATGCGGAGAGAGAGAGTCTAACTGAAGGTTTTCATTAGGTCTGTCCCCTTGGATCTCAGGTAGTCTCTGAGGAGGCAGAGGGATTGTGGACCCAGAGTAGATGGAGGACACCCGGAGAACAAGACCCTCTGAATCAGCTAAGCAAGAGCCATATGAACTCTCAGTGTCTGAGACAACAAGCACAGGGCCTACATGGGTCTGAACCAGGTCCTCTGTATGTATATTGAAGCTTTTAGGTTGGTGTTCTTATGGAACACCTGACTGTGATTTCTCAGGGATCCCTTACTCTTCTGCCTGCTCTTGGGACTCTTCCTCGTGCTGGGTCACCAAGACTGACTTTTATATAATAGTGTGCTTCATCTTATTATATGTATTTTGTCATGATTTGCTGGTATTCCTTAGAAGCCTGCTCTCTTTTGCCGAGACCAAGGGGAGTGCATAGGGAGGGGAAAGAAACTGGGAGGAGGGGGAGGGAAAACTAGAATTGAATGTATTCTATGATAGGAGAATCTATGTTTAATAAAAGGAAAATCATTAACATAGAAGTAACACAAAGAAAGAATGAAAGAAAGGAAAATATATTCTATAGATTGACACATTTTATTTTCCTGTCTTCCTGCACTGGTGCAAGATGTCTCAGAAGTGTCTACAGGAACTCCATGGGGAAAAAAACAACACAAAGCTAAACAATACGAATGCAACTTTTGCAGTTTCTTTAAAATTTTAGTAATATTTTAAATCACTTTTTCATTTTCTGAATTGTCTCATCTTCTTGAAGATCCTTTTTAAAAAAAGAAAGAAAGAAAGAAATCTATTTGCTTACTCTGTGACCTCTGAATCTTTGGATCTAAAATTGTATATTTATTCTGCTATTTGTGCTGCAGTTGTTACAGTGAAAACAAACCTTTGTTGCACTTACAACATTCTAAAGGGAGAGAGTAGAGCATGATTCTGGGATTGAAAGTGACGCCAGTGAGAATTACACTGAAGAGCTGAAGCGAGGAGACTCTATCCAGACAACCTGGGAAGCAGGGCCGTCCCTTCTTCATGGGTGGTTGTTTCAGTGCCTTTTGCTGCTCCCTTAACATCTTTATATAGAAGGCCCTTGTTTTTCTGGCAAAAATTCCATTTTATGTTGCTTTTCATTTTTATTTTTTTAATGAAAACAGTAATTGTACACAGTTAATGAAGTATAGCATGACATGTCTATATATATATAATGTGTAATGATCAAATAATGATAATTAGCATATTAGACTCCTTAAACATTTATTATTTCTTTATGGCAATAACATTCAAAATAATGTCATTGAGACATTACCTTAAGTGCAATAAGCCAGACATGGAAAGAAAAATGCCCTCGGTTCTTACTTATGTATAGAAATTTAAAAATACCGATCTCAGCCAGGCAAGGTATTATAGACCTATCATCTTGTATATGACAAGCCAAGGTAGGAGCATGGAGGGTTTGACATAGATTACTATAAATAAATAACAAAAAATAATAAAAAATATTTCATAGAAACAGAGTCAAACTTAATTATTACTATAAAATTATATACCAGGGAGGGGAATATGGTCAGTTTAGAGGGAGGAAATGGAAGGGAGAAAAATAACTACATTATAATCTCAAAATGAAAAATTACTGCTGAGGATATAGCCAGTATAATACATGATATATTTTATGCATTTCTTATAGATGCTCACTTGAATAGATGGATCTGATCTGATTTAGCAAGCCTTATCTATAATTTTTGCCTCAAATTTTCTCTGAGTATAAGTGATACAAATATATTCTTCACTCTTCTTCATAATTGTGGTTTATTGTGGCTATTAAAAATTCCAATGAAAACATTAGTAGGACATTGGAGAGATGGCTTAGGAATCCAGAATGTCTTCTGCTCTTCCCAAAGACCAGAGTTCAATTCCCAATAGTGATGTTAGGCAGCTTACAACTGCCTCTTATTCCAGAGGATCTGACACAGGCTTTGGCCCCCTTTTGTACTATATATCCATACACATATAACACACACACACACACACACACACACACACACACACACACACACACACTTAAACAAAACCAGAATGGCATTGTTATGGTTTTCTGGTTTGTTTAGATTTATTCTAGATACTTGTATATAAAATGCTAGTCATGTGACCAAAACATTGGAAATATCTGTCCTTTGGGATAAAAATACCCATTCCATAATATACACATTTACTGAAGTGTGTATTTCACACTACTGGTCATCATGAAAATTTAAACATTAGAAAGGACTTGCTTAGGAACCGTGACGTCATCCTTTGCTCACCTGGAATTATTCTATTTGGTTTTATTGCATCATCTTTAGAAAGTTTTAATTAAGAGTAGGTTTCTCAAAACTCATGTATATCATAATTTGTTTTTCTTCAATTTGCAATACAGAATATAAAATTATAATTTGTTACTTCTTACATCTTACTTGTCCATATTTTACACTCTAAGTCTTAGAGGATTTAAGCATTAATAATGATGTCCGTTGTGCTTTGTGAGAGATGGGAACTAACGTTTTGAGAACAAAGAGCATACATGGGGTGGGGTCAACCTCAGTCCTCACACACATATGTAGCAGATATAAAGTTTGGTTTTCATGTGGGTTCTGAACAACTGGAGTAGGGGTTATCCCAAAAGCTGTTGCCTGTATGTGTGATATGTTCTTCTAGATGGGCTGCTTGTCTGGACTCAGTAGGAGAGGATGTGCCTAGACTTACAGAGACTTGATATGCCAGGGTGGGGAGATACCCAGGGGGCCCCTACCTGCTCAGAGAAGGGTTTAGGGTATGGGGAAAACATTTGGGGGTGAATGGGAGGCAGTCAGTTAGCAGGATGTAAAGCGGTAAGTAAAAAAAATAAATTACATACATACATATATACATACATATATGCATGAAAAACAAACAAAACAAAACAAGAAAAAACAAAAACTCGAGGCTCTGCTTTAGGAGCAGAATGCTTAACCAGTATGTGCAAGTCCCTAGGTTTTATCCCCAGTACCAAAACCATTTTAAAACTTTAGCCTAAAGCATAACACAAATTAACTTATTCTTACGTTTTTTTTTCTTTCTTCTTTGAAACTTTCTCCATTCAATAGACAAATCTCTTACAGTATATTTCCCACTACTTCTGGCACCAAAATTTGGTAAATCATTCATGTTATCCTTTAAAATGTGGCTTCAAGTTTAATAAAGCTCTGGTGATATTTTCCCTACATATGTACTTTAAAATGTAGATGGTTCCTTCTATAGTTTGGTCACATTTATGGTTTTGAAATAATGCCCTAAGTTTTTCCAGTGTGTGTTAGAAGCAGGCATGAGAGCAAGGTCCTCATTTCTGCCTCAGGAGTGCTCACACTGACTTGGTTCCACAGTTTTCTCAGACATCAGGAAGGAATAACTGCCCTTTGGACTTCTTCAGAAAATCAAGATCCAAGAAAAACATCAATTGATCTAGGTTACAAGTAATTTCCTTTAACAGGCATAAGTTAACACTGCTTTTTCATGTTGGATTGGAAATATCTGCCATAATTCCATTTTTCTATCATCCTTAAAAACGAAATCAGAGTTCTAGCCAAAGCAAGTTTTCAAGTATTGCTGTAATTACATTCCTCTAAGTTCAGCCTTTGAGCAACAACACATTAAGAAAAGTTTCTCCAGTGATGGCTTCTGAGTGGAAGCCTACTTCTCCCTTGAAAACTTATATACATAGTATAAATATTCACGATGTGGATATACTTTATATGCAACTTTAAATTACAGACACTATTAAAAATCATAGTTTAGTGCTTTAAATATAAACCCCAAAAACCAACTGAAAAATTTAAGAATCTTCATATTACTTTCCATTCTGCATTTAACTTCCATTTGCACCACACCTCTGACAATACAAATATGGCAACTCTTGAGTTTCTTTCATTCTTCTACAAGAATACTAAACCATTTTTAACTTTTTTTTATAAAACAGGATGGACGAAGAAATTGTATTGTCTCATATTTACACACACACGTGCACACACACATGCACACGCACACACACACACACACACACATCATATATACCATAATTCCATTTGTCTTTCATCAGTAAAAAGAAAAGTCGGAGTTTTAGCCATATATGAGAGAGTGTGTGTGTGTTTGTGTGTGTGTGTGTGTGTGTGTGTGTGTGTGTGTGCGTATGAGACAATGATTCCCACAAGAGCCACAGACTATCTAACCTTACAAACAGGCCTGAGAAATCTCCATTCAAGTTGTTGGCCAGTATAGTTCATCTGAAACTCAAAATCAATAAACAATACAGGCTATTGCTGTTACGCTTGGTTACCTCTCAGAGGTTGAAGGTAAACCCTTATTGTTGGAGACACTGTGTACTTCAGACATAGGACTCAGAAGATTCAAGCTGTTTCTAACCTGAAAGTCTTATTTCTGTGGTATTTCATAGTACTAGAAAATCGTATATAAGCTGCCAAGAGAGTAAGTCAATCAGAAACCCTATCCAGCTGTGCTGCCTATAGATTACAGCAATGATCAGACTGACAAGATATCACTGAGGTACAATAATGTCACTCATGTCTTGATAATAGCCAACAAATGTCTAATTGAACTTAAGGCACATTCAGTATAAGGGAAATCATAGTTGGTACCAAAACCTAGTAAACTGTCAGGGGCTAGTGAAGCCACAAATATTAGAAGATAACCTATGATGGTCACTTTACTAGATCAGCATAACTCCAAACTGCATTCTGAAACATCATGCTACCCACAGATAAGTGGTGTTCTCACTCTTCACCAAAGAAGATTCTCTTCAGAGCAAACAGAGACCTTTCCAAAAATCTGCACTTGGTCATAATTCAGAGATCAGTGGATCGTGGGTAGGTAGACCTACCCCACTAGATACATCTACACCACAACTCTTGCATCTAAAACACAGGGGACATTGCAGATTGCAGAACAGGGGTGGAAACATTCTAAGAGCCAAAAGAGCAAGAAGTCTGCCATGAGATTGTGATTCTTAGAAATGACAAGACAGCTACAGTCTTGATACCCCAACAATATGGCTACCTCAACAAGACTTGAACAATGAAAATATCAATAGACATGCTAATGTAGAAATAGAAAATATCACAGAATCCTACCCAAACACAAAGGACTGCAGTCAAGTAATAAAATGAGAGATGATTCACCTGGGGATGGACCTCCTAATTGGTGTCCCAATAGTGGTGAACCCTAAACAGGGGGCACTGGAAGGATTGAAAGAGGAGATTTGAGAAGTGTTAGATGGGAAGGAAGGAAAGGTAAAGGTGATTTAATTATATTTTAATTAAACCATTTTTATAAAAATATTAATATTGTATATGTGTGTATATATGTGTGTATGTGCTTGTGTTGGGAGTGGATGCATGACACCATCTACATATATGGGACAGAGGATATTTTGAGACTCTCTCTTTTTTTTTTTTTGGTTTTTTGAGAAAGAGTTTTTCTGTATAGCCCTGACTATCCTGGAATTCACTCTGTAGACCATGCTGACCTCGAACTCAGAAATCTCAACCTCCCAAATGCTGGGATTGAAGGTGCCACCACCGCCCGGCTAGAGTCTATTCTTACCCTTCCACTCTAACTTGTATTGTGCAGAGAGCAATAGACAGCAAGTCAAGTCTCATGCAGCAAGTCATTTTGCCCTCTGAGCCACCCCATCCCCAACTTAGTCGCTCTTTTTCCATATAACCACCATAAGCTTAAACAATTGAGGCAATGGCAGTAGTATTCATTTCATTTCTATCTCCAGAGAGCACATGAAAGTGTGCTAGTTTATGATGACATCACATAGAGCTCCTATTTAAATCAATATCATTCAAGAACCAAAGGCAGGGAGCTTGGAAATTCGGTTAAATCAATAACAAAATCATGGAATGCTAGATACAAAGGATGTTTAAAAGAAGCCAACTCATGGAATAAAAACTGTTACTTCTTATCATTGTCCCAGGTAAGAATAGCTTTATTCTATTATTTTACCAAGTATGGTAGACAAAAATAAATCCCTTAATGAAAGATATCCAAGACCCAATTTCTGGAAGGTGTAGTTATTTTAATGCGCTTGACAAGAAGAAATTTGCAGATATTATTATGTTAAAAACCTTGAGATCACAAGACTATCTTTCTTTATCCATGCTAATCCCAAGAGTCTTAAAGAAAGAGAGAAGTAGAAAAAAGAATGGGAACGAAGGACATGGATCAGTGGCTAGAGGGGTGCGAGGCTGCTACTTTGAAGACAAAGGACAAAAATCAAAAGCTAAGGCAAGCAGACCCCTGTTAAGGGGGAAATGCAAAGAAAGGGATTCTTTGTCCATCTTTAAAGAACACAGCGCCATAGGCATCTAAATATCCTAGTGAGACCATGTCAGACTCTTGACCTACAAAACTGTACAAAAGACTTAAAATAAGTAATAATTTGATTTGATAAAAACAGTCCATCAGAGTTATCAAACTTACTTATGTTCTATTGCTTTTTTTGCACGAGTCTTCTTTATCATTTTTTTTTATTTCTAGTAGTCTACCTTGACTAAAAAAACTAATTTTTTGAAAGCTTCTCCTTTTACCATCCTCTAAGATTTTTCTAGACTCTTCCATATAAGAATGATTTTCAGTTACCCCTGTTGATAAACAGAAGGTTTGATAGTATGCAACACTGGGGTCACAATCTTAATTTGTCTTTCATCCTCTGATCTTTGGTTCATGGCTCTTCTCTCAGTTCTCTCTCATATTTCCCTCGTTGGCTCCTCTGAACTCATTTCCCAACACACACCTTTTTATGCTATCTAAAACTTTTCTTTCATATGCATGCATATGGCCTATTCAGAGGCCTATTCAGACCTCTGTTTTTCTCTGCTCTACTTACAGTTTTGTCTATTTGTTTGCCTCAAAAGACAAATTTTGGAATACACTTTCATTAATGTTGCTTGGTTTTATTTTTCTTCTTATTTACTTCTTCGTTTCTTAATATCTTACTTATATATGATAGCATGCTGCTCCCAACCCTCCTTCATGTGGATAGCTTCACCCACTTTATTTATTTATTTATTTATTTATTTATTTATTATTTATTTATTTTTGGTTTTTCGAGACAGGGTTTCTCTGTAACCCCGGCTGTCCTGGAACTCACTCTGTAGACCAGGCTGGCCTTGAACTCAGAAATCTGCCTGTCTCTACCTCCCAAGTACTGGGATCAAAGGCGTGCACCACCACTGCCCAGCAGCATCACCCACTTTAACATACTACAAGCAGAGCACAGCTGTAGACCAGCTCTTTGCCTGATTTGTGCTCACCACTAAGGAGACTTGTGTAACCAGTGGGAACATCACCATGGGTTTCTCTAGGGAACTACAGAAGGTAGCGGGGCTGGGAGAATAGTGGAGCCTTTTGGACAAGGTCTACCACAAATGATGACTAGTGCATTGATTTCCCTTTCCTTGGGTGTATTCCTCAAGTACTTCACACAAATTTCTCAGTTTTTTTTTTTTAAAGTTAATTCCTGATTTTTTTCTAATTCTTACTAGAAAATGTGTAATATATTTCCCATTTCACTATTCAACTGTAAGGGGCAAACTAGACATGAATACTCAAATTCATGTTACCAAAAATCAATAATTACTCATAAATAAGTCTTTTTTTTTCTTAAAGGTGTGTGCCACCACTGCCAGGCAGTGGTGCAGACTTTTTTTTTTTTTTAAAAAAAGATTTATTTATTTATTATATGTAAGTACACTGTAGCTGTCTTCAGAAGAGGGTGTCAGACTTCATTACAGGTGGTTGTGAGCCACCATGTGGTTGCTGGGATTTGAACTTAGGACCTTCAGAAGGCCAGTCGGTGCTCTTACCCACTGAGCCATCTCACCAGCCCAATAAGTCTTCTCTTCTCATGTTCTTCTTATACTCAATAAAGAATTTTGATTTTTTTATTCAGAATCAGTCTGTTTCTGCTAATAGTATTACAATACTTCTGTGAATGTGAATCTTTTTCCAGTTTTTAAGGTTCTCATATATTATTTCTACAGCATCCGAACTTATATAAAGTCTAGTAATTTCTAAAAACACTTTGCTCTATTAACTTAAAATCATCTTGCCTTGCTTCATTACCATATTAATGAAAACTAATGCAAGTTTTATATCCATTGACTTTTGTTTTGCGATTCTTATCTGAAGCTACTGCCATTGTAAAGCTGTTGAGTCTTTAAGTAGGCAGTTACATATAGTAAAAATGAAGTCATTCAATAAGATGAAGCAATCTAAAACACATAAAACATGTTTTCAAGGACAACTCCTTCCAGTTGTAGCTGAACAGATGTTGAATATGTTTTCTCTGTTAAACATTGTCAGTATGATGTGTTCAAATAATCTGGCTTTCAATTTTTCCATTTAAGCCACGGAAAGTAATTGTTCTGTGATGAAGAATTTTCATTTGAGATCATACTCTGGTTTATGAGAATCACTTCATTTTCCACAGCTCTTAATTCCCTTTCTGTGAATTTCTGCTAAAAGCCAAAGACTCTGAAACAAGCCTTACTGCCCATTCCTTGCTAAAATCAATTATGTGCAGAGTACCTAGAACAACATTACAAAGCTGTTTCTAGTTGTAAGTAGAAACTCAGCGGAAGCCTGTGCTGGATGCGTGATGTGAGGGACTCCAACAGTTAAGAAAGATTTACATTTTAAAGTTAGAAAAACATATTTTGAGCTCTTCTAGAAAGGTGGAATTAGCATATAAAAATAAAGTTGGCATTTTCCCAAGGAACTTAAGCTAACTTTAAAGAGGCTCTTCCATAACCTAATGGAAAGATATATGTCTACTGACCTAATGATGGATGTGTGAATTACAGCTTTTTCCAGCTTTCTTTGCTTTGTGTGTGGGTCTTTGCTTTTTCTTTTCTTTTACCACTCCCTATAACTTCTTCACTACCCTCCTCTCCCTTCCTCTCTGTCCTCCTTTCTCCCCGTGCTTCTGCATATTGATATACACTGGAAGAGGAAACAGCATTTCCAGAGACATGCAATAGAGTAAAGAAACACAATACGTTAGATAATTTTGATTGTATTCTTTCTTTTCTTACAATACTCCTGGGAAAACTGAGATGTTATGTCTTGTCAAGGTCACTGTGGCTTCTTCCTCAAATGAAAATACTCAAATTCCCACACCTTTGAGCTTTTGAGGGAGACAATCCTTGCTCTGTGTTTTCTGAAGACCTCATGCAATATCTTCAGTGATATTTGTTTTATTGCTTTCTTCTGAGAAAAGTTGAACTCCTTGATAAAACATAGCCTGGTCAGATGAGAATATGAGTTTTACTCTTTCCTGTTCACCCTAGTGGTCTTTTTCAGTAATTTGACTAAGAGATGAATGTTTGAGAAGATAGTAAAACTAAAAATCCATGGCTATAGACAGGATAACAAAGCAAATAGCTTTAGTAAAATAATTTTTTTCACACCCCCACATATCCAAACAGTCAGCAGGATCTTTAGTCCCTTAACTCAGTGATTCTACAGTCTTTTCTCTAGCTCCAGGACTCTGCCATTGACTTTGCCTATAATCTTGGATCATCAATTTTGGTTGTCTACTTGGTTTGATTACGAGCAATTAAAATATTGGTCAAGCATTAATAGGTTTGCTGGTGAAAGTGTTTCCAGAAATGATTGTTATGTAGGTCAGTAAAACAAGGAAGAAATGCTTACCCTGAATGTGAGTGGCTGTGTCTAAAAGGCTGGGGACCAGGACAAAAGAAATATCAAAAGAGTTAATTTTGCTTTCTCATGCAGAAAGCAAATTTTTCTCTCCATTGTTTTTGGGTGACTACCAGTCATATTTTGTAATTGTCATGGGCCAAAGACATCAGACATCCATAGTTTTCAGACATTGAATGTAGATTTGCACTCGTCAACTTCATGGTGTCTACAAACTTTCAGGCTCACATTGGAATTTTACCATTGATCCCATTTGTTCTAAGACTTCCAGAGAACTTAACTGAATAAATACTGGTTTTGTTAGTTTTCCAGCATGCAGATGGCCATATTGGAATCATGGAACCTCAGATCATATAGGCTAATCTCAAATCCATCTTACACATGTTATATATATTATATGATATCCAATATATGTATCATCACATTTTATCCTCCAGACAGCCCTGCCTCACATACTCTTAGGATCACTCACAGGCCAGTAGTTTGCTTATCATCTGACAATTAACCTTCAATCATCTCCTAAAGTGCTGAGTGAGATTCAGGAAAGAAGATATGACATCTACACTCTTCTGCTTCCGTTGATTCTTTCTAAGGATCTTTACTACTTTCTGGATAAAATCTAAATAGATCAACTCTCAGTTATGGGACACACAACAAACCTATTGCTCTAATCCCACTGGCCTCTGTCCAAGCTGATGTGTCCATGTATCTCCATGACACAAATTTTGGCTTCCTCTCATTCTCCTTTCAGTAGAGTACTAAATGTTCACTCAACAAAGCAGACTAAAGTCTTTTTGTCCCCAGCAGATGTAACTTGGCTCCTAAATACAAAGAAAACTGTGTAAAGGAAAAACATGAACATGAGCAATCCAAATTTTCCCATGACTCTAACCAGAGCAGCAAGGAAATATTCTTACTTTTGGAATAATGATTAAGCAGAATGGCAAAGTATGCATTGAGAATCTCAAGATTAGGAATTGTTCTTTCTGTTTGACTGTTATGCATGTTGCCTAGGCATTTAGGAATTTTCTAATGCAAAGAATAGCACTTGTAACTTCTTGATGAGTGACTAACAGCACCACAACCTGCCATTTCCAAGTCATCTCTTTGAAGGCTACAAGGGCTTCATGCATATTCATTCATGTAATCTGACACCTTCCTCGGCTATATTGGGGACTGAGTTTTTCTCACTTCACAGGCATGAAGAGTAAGTTGCCTGTCATGTTTCAGGGAGTCAGTGGCAGTGTGGTCTTCTAAATGTTTATTTTTAATCATCCTTTTAGCAGAAATAATTGCAAATATTTTTATACTCTTAATCAATTACCAAGTTTTTACTATTTATTAAGCAGCTGTGTGGCAATGCCATTTAGAGCCAAGGAGGCATTTTTAAGCAGCAGACACAGCCCCTGCCCATTTCCCTAATCCCCATATCATTAAGCTTGCACTCTGCAATGTTGCTTCCCACAGAATGGCAGAACTTCTTTTTTAAACATTATTAACACATCATAATTATGCCAATTAATCACGGGGATGTTTCCGTACATGCATATATTATTATGTGATCAGTATATGATATCATATATCAAGTACTGATATACTGATATACAAGTACTGATCCACCTTTCTTCTAACCTTTTTCCCATTTTCTTCTTCTTCTACCTGACTTTTTCCAGCTCTTTACAATAACCCCTCTAAGGACTCAGTCACAAAAGAACACACATGGTATGCACTCACTAATAAGTGGATATTAACCCAAAAGTTCAGAATACCCAAGATCCAATTCACAGACTATATGAAGCCCAAGAAGAAGGAAGACTGTGTGGGTGCTTCAAGTGCTTCTTAGAAGGGTGAACAAAATGCTCACAGGAGGAAATATGGAGACAAAATGTGGAACAGAGACTGAAGGAAAGGCTCTCCAGAGACTGCCCACCTGGGGCTCCATTGCATATACAGTCACCAAACCCGGATGCTAATGTAGATGCCGGGAAGTGCTTGCTGATGGAAGTCTGATATGGCTGTCTCCTGAGAGGCTCTGCCAGAGTCTGTCAAATACAGTGGTGGATGCTCTCAGCCAACCCTTGGAATGAGCACAGGGTCCCTGATGGAGGAGTTGGAGAAGGGACTGAAGGAGCTCAGGGGTCTTGCAAACCCAGGGAGGGAGCAACAAGTGTCAATCGGCCAGTTCCCCTGGAGCTCCTAGAGACTGTACCCCCAACCAAAGTGTACACATGGAAGGACCCATGGCTCAGGCCGCATATATGGCAGAGGGTGGCCTTGTTGGACATCAGTGGGAGAGGAGACCCTTGGGCCTAAGGGTATTCAATGCCACGGTGTAGGGGAATGCCAGGGCCAGAAGACTGGAGTGGGTGGGTGAATGGGGGAGCATTCTCACAGAGGCAGAGAGAGGGATGGGATAGGGGGTTTCCATAGGGGAGACCTGGAAAGGGGAAGACATTTGAAATGTAAATAAAGACAATATCCAATAAAAATGAAATAAAAAAGAATATTTTTATTCCCAAACAGAATACTTTTCCAATGTGCTCAATAGATAAGAGTATGTTATTTCAAACCACAGAAACAACTGTGGCTAAACTGAATAGAATCTAAGTACATTGGAAACATTTTGCATGGCCCTCAGCATGCATACAAAGTATGGAGGATCAAACTCTGCAAAGAGAGCATAGCCAGACTCAAATTATAAACATAATCTTTTCAGAGCACCAATTACTGAGCCTTCTTCACATCTTTCGTTCAGTCCTGCTTTCTATCTTTCCCATGATCCAAGAGCCAGGTTCTCACTGTACAAACACCCTCAGGACTCTAGTTTCTCAGGAGCCAACCTCGCCTAATGTTTACCATCTAATAAAGGGGAAACCTAGGATCCTCCTTAAAATGGAAAATACACTTCAGAGCTCAGTGAAAAATTAAAAAACAAAAAGTAAAATTTCCCATGCAAAGTATGAGGCTAAACCAAAAGATGCAGATGTACAGACACCACTGTTGAGTGCTGGGGGAAATGTTGGCATCAGTTAAGAAGGAAGTCTTCGGTGAGTTAATCGTTAACCTAGAGGAAAGATGATGGAGATGCTTGTAAAATGGTCTCAAAACAGGGATGGACTAATAAAACTAAAAGGAGAGAAGAAAAGAGAAAGATGAGAATGTGCTAATGGAGTGCCACCTATGACACAGCTACTATAATAATGCTGTAGACTGGATGGTTTCAAAACAGAAATTTACTTCACATGGCTCTGAAATAGCAAGTCCAAGGGCAAGTGCTGATACTGTCATTGTCTAGTGACAGCTTGATTTGTGGGTCATATCTGACCATTCTCTCACTGTCTCCATTTATATAGGAAATGCAAGAAACCTCTCTGGGTTCGCTTTCAGGTCACTGATCCCACTAGAAGATTTGTCTCCATGACCCAACAACTTCCAAGCATTCTGCCTTCTAATTCTAATTGAGCAGTGGTTTTGGAAGCATAGGTTTTAGAGGAAAGCTAGTATTCAGTCTACAATATTATGAGACAAGGAAATGATTAAGGAATGTAAAGAGAAATAAGATGTAGAGAAGAAACGAGAAGGTCAGAAGGGGTGCACAAAGATAACTAGCTAAATAAGCTTTCATAGCCATGAGATGTAGAATCTACATTGTATCATTATTAATAACAACACTAATGCGCAGTGATAGTAAGCAATTCCTAAATATTATGGGACTATATAATTTGTTAGATAACAGCAATTCTGTTTGTATTGTACCAGCATGAGTACAATGCGAGGATTTTATAGACAAAAGACAAATATTATCCATTTGGTTCCATTCATGATTTTAGAAGAGATGATTTATGAGTTATCTATGAAAACATTACAGCAATAACTATGAAGAGTTGTGTGACACTTCTTCATGCAGTAGCTCTGTCTAGTCATGGTGACTTCAGTTCAAAACTCCCGGGGGATGATTGAAAATCACCCGTGGTACTAAGTACTGTGCATACTGTTTTGTCTAGTTCTAGTCATAGTTACTCATAAGAAAGTGTTATTTATAGAGTAAGCATGGTAAGATATTAACATTACCTAAAAATACAGTTACAAGCCAGGCAGTGGTGGCGCATGCCTTTAATCCTAGCACATGGGAGGCAGAGGCAGGCGGATTTCTGAGTTCGAGGCCAGCCTGGTCTACAGAGTGAGACAGCCAGGGCTACACAGAGAAATCCTGTCTCGAAAAAAAATACAGATACCAATATTCTGTAATAAAAACCATGTGAATGTGCTGTATCTCCCCAAACTTGTGCTACCCATTTTAGGAAACTCAGCATATAGTTTTTTCTCTTTTTTTTTTTACTGAGAATGTTGCCCCTTTTTAATTACAAAAAAGAATATATAGCTTCATTTTGGATAGTTTAGTTTCTGAATATTTTCACTCATGTGCATTAGACATTATTAAGTACAATAAATTTTACTTAAACATAAACATTGTAATATCAGGAATTCAAGATAGCTGCCAAGTGATTAACAGGAGGGCAGCAAATACAGCATGGATACATGAGATATCAGATGAAAGGATAGCTAGGAGGGCAGGGGACTTCATGCTGCTACTCAAAACAAAACAGACTTTAAGAAGTATGAATTGTTACTTCTAAAACCTTCCAGTTAGTACTTTATACCTCAGTAGGCCATGAAACCACATGGGGAAAAGTACAGAAAGGGGGCACCATGTACTCAAATAGCTTTAGTTTGTTTCATTTTTTCTTCATTTCTTGCATTTTCACCTGGTGACATATAATTCATTTATTTGTGAATACTTGATGTAAGTACTTATCTTTTTTATTTTAGAGTACACTCTCTAAAACATCTGAAAGCTAATGCTAGAACTTAAACTACTCTTACTTTTGTGAGCCTGGAGTAGAGATAGTTGGAATAAAGTAAATTAGGATGGCAGTAATCCCAATGAAATATACATAACTCATATTTATTGGTTAAAATAGAAAAGAATTATTTAAGCGGCAGTCTTGTCTCACTAAAGTTTTGAAATGCATATCATTTAAAGAGAAATAAGATACTATTCAACTTATAGATGAGCTTATGTCCAGGTAAACTTAGTCTATAACGCAGAAGCTATCTCCAATTAACAACAGCTTGCAAAGGGAAACTTTGTACTTTCTGATCAAGTTCCACTGGGTAGGTATCTTAGCCACACTTAAGGGCAGACCTACCTCATGCCTAGCAGTAGATGACTACCACAACACAAATTCAATGGTATTTTTGTAAAGTTTTACCTCATATTATTTTGTTTGGACAGTTTTCATCTAACTGGTCTTTATAGGTTTTTTTTTTAATTTTAGATATTTTCTTTATTTACATGCAAATTTCTTCATTCCCAGTTTCCCCTCCAAAAAACAAAGA
>NW_022196897.1:65371970-65402635 GCF_008632895.1 Mastomys coucha | reverse complement strand
AGAGGCTCTGACAGTACCTGACTAACACAGATGTAGAGGCTCACAGCCATTCATCGAACTGAGTATAGTTTTTGATTTTGTGTTTTTATAGGTTTGGTTTGTGTGTGTGTGTGTGTGTGTGTGTGTGTGTGTGTGTGTGTGTGTGTGTTATGTGTACATTTCTTGTGCATTTTAAAACATTTTTGTTTGGTTTATTTGGCTATTTTTCTATAGGGAGAAAAAGAAGGCATGGAATTAGATGGGAAGGTAGAGAGAATCTAGGAGGAGATAGAGAAGAGGAAACCATGATCAGAATATACTGTATCAAGAAGATATTTTCAATTAAAAAAATAAAATGTATTTTAAATGGTATTTAATCTACACAGGCTACTGGGCTTCACAGCTGAGCCGCAGTACACTGTAGACTGACTGTTTCCTTTTATGATTACTGGCTGCCAGGAAGCTGCAACCCACTCCTGTTGCCCAGAATTATGCCCATACAGCTAACCTGGGAACAAATTACACTTCAAAATTCAAGATATGGTTTCTACCAGTCATTTATTAATTCTCACTATACTAAGGCTGAAATAGCCCTAAACCAAACAATCATAAATTGAGAACCATTTAAATTTTGATTAACAAGATGAAAGACAAATACACCAACACAGGCAAAAGGCTGCTGGATTTTTTTAATGATCTTAAAGATAGCTGGCATAATATTAAGATACTCATTGCTAGAACGTGGGTTATGTTACTGGGGGTCCTTATGTTATAAGAAATGCACCCTCAGGCTCATATATTAGGAGAGCGGTTCCCAGCCAGCTGATGGGGTTTGGGAAGCGATGCCTCTGCCCTACAGATCCATTCCTTGATAGATATAAAAGATGATGGCATTTAAGGAAGGTGATGGGTACTAGGATGTGAGGCTTCCCAGAGTAAGTAATTCACTGGGGGGGGGGGGTCCAGTATCTCCTTTTTCTCACTTTCATATCCACTATGAGGAGAATAATCTCTTCTGTCACATATCCTTCCTGCCATGATGTCTTATCAAACTATAGAGGACTAGGTGAATCAAATCCCTTGAAACCATGAGCCACAATAAATGATTCCTCCTTTGAGTTGTTTGTGCCAGGTTTTGAGTCAAAGCAACAATAAAGTAACCAGCAAGGGCTCTGACTGGGCAAGCTGCCTGTGGGGAGCAGCTGACACAGAGATACACAAACAAACCTTCTAGATCCCTAAATTAGTTTTTGGCTAAATAATTAAGCAAACTGACACAGAAAATGCACCACTGCAAGTGCTTGGTGAATGGGAGGTGGAGGTGGTGGCTTCACAGAGCTAGATTAACAGTTACTAAGACACAGAACTCTGAAGGTGACAAATGGTGACCCAAGATTAGTATCAGGAGCAGCTTTCTGAACTCTAGTGTTAGGTCTGAGAAAAGCAGACTGTTTTAAGAGGGAGGAGAGTTAAAGAGGGAAGAGCAGAACTGTCTGAGAAGCAATCCTTGTTGAGGAATTAACAACAAAAAGCAGGTAACACCCTGTTTTAGGTTCTGTGCTAAATATACATTCATTTGATCTCACAGCATCCTCAAAGGTAAGACAATCAGGTCCCCTTCATAGCAAAATAAACTCAAGCTTAGAGAGTTCCTCTTTCGAGAAAAATAATATTTATAAAATAGTTAATAATATATTAGACATATTCATCTGTCTCTATATCACACCAACTTTCTCTTATACTTTTACATTTATTTTATGTATGAAAGCCAGAAAGTTTAAGTAGCAGATCTTGAATTTAGTAACAAACGAGGAGTGATTCAAAGAAGTTTTCTCCCTATTCAAAGGCCATATTTTCTCCACTGTACAGTATAAATAATCATTTTTTTCTCCTAGGAAAGTTACTGGGATATAAAACAGAAATAATACAAAATATTAAGGGGGAAAGACAGAATAAGGAATAAAAAACAAAGTTCTAACTGGCCAGGTACAGGAAAAGATATGTTGCTGTATATGAATTCAAGATTCATGTAAAGTTATCACAAACAAGCAGGCAATGACCAGAATGACTGTAGAATGAATATAAGTATAATTTTAATTTTTAAATGCTATTTTAATGATGGTTTTAAAACACTTTAACCTCTCATTTAACCCACCAGAGGTAGTGGAAAAGAAAGGATATGGGGAGTGGGGAGGAGAGGAGTCTTGAGGCAAATGCTGTACCCTTGAGCCACAAACCAGCCCAAGCAGGGAATGGAATCACAGTGTCCCCAGCTAGAGGAAGGCATTGAAACAAAAGGTCTAAACCAGACGTAGTGATGCCTGCTTAGAATACTAGCACTCAGGAGGCAGAAGCAAGAGGATTGCCAGAACTTCTAAGCCAGTCTGACCTACGTAGTGAGTTCCAGGTCAGCCAAAGCTATATGGTGAGATTTTGTACCAAAGAAAGGTGAAGAACAATAAAGGAAGGAAAGAAAGAAGGAAGAAAGGAGAGAGGAGGAGGGGAGGAAGGGAAGAAGGGGGAAGGAAAGAAAGGCAGGAGGGAAAGAGGAGGGGAGAAAGTAAGGAAGGAAAGTAGGTAGGAAAGAAGGAGAGAAAAGAAGGAAATACATAGTTTGCTCCTTTTTCTAAAAAAAAAAAAAAAAAAAAAGGACAGTGGCTACAATTGAGTTTTTCTATATCTCTAAGTTTTGTATGGGCTTTGCTAGCTTTTATTAGAAAATTTTAATTGTCTGTGATAATGTTGTGTTAAAGCTATACCCTCTCCTGTTTTTCTTAGGAAAATGGATCATATTGACTTTGGTCTACATAGATAAAAATAAATATTTCATACTATGTAAAGACAAAACAAGACAAACAAGCAAAAACCAACCAAATGAACAAAACCCAGTAACAACAAAACAATGAGATACAAGCATTTGTGATTACCCTACCCTCGGTAAACAGGAACTAATACAAGTTTATGACCATGCTATCCATTTATCTGTGTTTGGCCAGTATGAATTCATTCGGGAAAAGAGATCCCTCGCAACTTCCAAGAATACAATGTTTAATATGGAAATTACTTTGGTGAGATATGGACAGAGCTGGCTATTCTGTAGGCCACAGCTTGAAGAACAATCACTGGCAACAGCAATGTGAAGCACTGGGAGGCTAGAAAAGCTGAAGCTCTGCTGAAATCTCAAATTACATCATGTCTGGCCAGTGGACAGCAAAGTAGGAATGGTGGAGTTCATTCCCAGGGGCTGCCCTATTTGTCAGCCTCCCAAGAATCATGGCTTCCTCTTTGCCTTCCTCGGCTCCTACAACAGCTGACTGGGGTTTGCTGTGTGCTCCTCAGGGGGAGAGGAAGTGAGAGATAAAACCTGAGGACCACAAATTCCCTACATGATGAGATACTTATATTCTTGTGTGTTCTTGTAATTAAAGAGTGAGCACAAGGCATCTAGACTAAAATGTATCCCTTCGTGGCCTGATTGCTTGAGGCTGGGGTAGAACCATGAGAAATACAATAAATGATCCAGCTGTGTCAAGGCAATGAGATTCCTTTTCATTCAGATGAGAAAAGGCAGGGGGCTACCCCTACAGGGCCCCCTCTAGTGATATCTATGACAGCTTCAGGGTAGCAAGGAGCCTTGGTCACTTCTTCCCCTGCTGCGACCCCATGTGGGTAGCCAGCTAGAATCCCAGGAGCCCTTCCTGGCTCCTATCCCTTCTACTCTGACGCTCGAGAGACAAGGCTGCTTTCTTTCACTGCTCTGAACCAGCACTGAAAACCAGGGCAATTAACTCATCTATGAAACTAGTGCCTGAAAGTAAATCATTTTAAAATAGCACTATAAATTCAAAGTATGGTCCCTTACACATATGAAAAATTAAGACCTTTTAAAATGAGGCAGTATTTACTTTTCAAGTGAGGCAGATTGCCCATCACTATTATTTAATATTTAATGAAGGCCAACAGTGTGCTAGGCATTGTATATCATGTTACACACAAAAAAAAATGTGTGTGTCTGTGGTGTGTCTATGTGTGTGTGTGTAATCCTATAGTGATAGGGTCATATGACATCTGAATGATCCCACAAAGGGCAGGTGAGAATGCTTCATCATAATGGGTTTACATATTTCATTTCCATATTCTTGATGAATTACCATTTATACCACACTTCACTGCTCATGTGGGACTTGCTAAAAGTTATGACCACTTGAAAAGGAGTTCAGTTTTTATTATTGCATTGTAGTTTGCCCTAAGACAGAACAGCTCTTTGCTTTTGCGTTTATCTCCCTATGTGAAATAATTCTATTTCTATTGGGTTTTTAAGATGTCAATACAGTACAAACTATTACAAAGAGGAGCATTCCTAGTTTTCTTTCCATTGTGGCAAACACCACGACCCAAAGCAGGGTTCATTTCATTTTACAGATTTCAATCCATCATGAGGGTAAGTCAGGACAGGAACTCAAGGCAGAGGCTGAAGCAGGGGTAGCAGGAGAACTCTGCTTACTGAATTGCTCAGCCTGTTTTCTTATACAACCCAGGACTACCTGCCTGAGGATAGCACCACCCACAGTGTGTTGAGCTACCCCATAAAAATCAAGAAAATGCCAGCCACAGGCTTGCCTACGGACAATCAGATGGAGGCAGTTTCTCAATTGAGAGTCCTTCTTCTTAGATGACTCCAGTTTGTGTCAAGTTGACCAAAACAAATACAGATCAACCAACCAACAAAAATAAACAACAAAGATCCTCAGAGCAGTAACTACATCAGACCTGATACTTGTTCTAAAGAAGAAAGCCGTTCTAAATTGGAAAGACTTTGCAAATGTAAAAAAGACTGGGAGCTCTGTTCATTACAATTTTAACTCCACAACTAGAGTTTGTGGCACCTTGAAAGTACCCTGTTAAATATAGCGGGCATAGTTTTGAGTAGCAAAAATCTGGTGTTTACAGAGAGATAATATGTGGAAAGAAAAGATTAAAAAGTCGTAGCACAAGCACACCAGAAAGCTCTTAGTAAATGAAACGGCCCTTCCAACAGCTGTTCAGTGCCATTCTATGAGATTAGTTTTAACAACAACAACAACAAAAATGTCACAAAGTTTCAGCTCATTAGTCTTGATGCCTGATTTTAAGAAGTGCTTATCTATGAGGCTAATCTGTAATGGGGATTGCTAAATTTCTATTATTTAAGGTACAGTTGCGATAAATGCCCTCATGCCCAGGTACTTGGAAATTTTTTATGCTATAACAGTTCCCAGTTTACTAATTGACCCTCAGACAGTTTCAGCAACTCCCTCAGCTGTGGCTTGACATAATAAAAAAGAACCATGGTAGCATCAGGAAAATAAACAAGAGTTAATGGAAATACAGTTGAACAGAGGGAGTATTTCCAGTGTTTGGCTAAGGGTTCAATTTCACACTCGAGAACATTCTGTTCTGTCCTCTTTTCCCTGGTCTGTACCATTCACACTTCAAGAAAGGATGAAAACAAACAAACAAATAAACAAACAAAATGTCGAACAGGGAGCAAGCAGGGGCTTTGTATCTCTGGAAGACACACAGCTGCCAGAAAAAGCAAACACGGTTTTTATACAAGCATTAGCTAACAGAGCATCTGGGGACACCTCCTTTCGTCTCTCTTTTCTGTTTACTACAAGATACAAAGTCATACATTAGCCATTGGGGGACTGTTTGTTGAACTGAGTATTCTACAGATACTGTGGCTTTAGGAAACTAAATGGGTTTCTCAAGATGTCCCTGGAACTGGGCTAACAGATCTGGAGATGAAGTTTGATCGCTTAAGCAGATCCTTTCTAACCTGAACCAAGAATGTTAGGGTCCCCCCTTATCTTTCACGAAGCCTGCCCAAGATTAGTGATTGCAAAATACTTTGTAAATATCAAGTATTCAATTACCCCCTCTCCCACTTCCTTCAAGACAGCTATTACTTCCCAGGTCTGTTTGAATTATCCTTCAGCTGTATAAAACACATAACAACCATTTTCAGAAAGCATTCCTGAGATGTGTATTTCACAAGTTAGAATGAATTCAAGGTATCTTGAATCAGCCCCGATGAATGACAATTTTAATCAGTTACAAAATCACATCCTTTTCTTCTCCCTAATACTGCGCATGCTGATTGATTGTTTTTACTATTATAAAATCACTATAATTTTTATGCTTCTATAGGTGACCCACTAATTTTTCAAAGATAATAGAAAGCTCTTTTGTTTTATCAAATATTTAAACACCAAAAGGTCTGGTTATATCTTTTAAAAATGGTTTTAATTAAAATTAATTAAATTCAATGTTTTAATTAAAACCTCTCCTTTCATTGCTCCCAGCTATCTTCCCTCAAACCTGTCCCATTCTCAAGTTGATAATCTCATTTTAGACTTTTGCTTTATAAGGAAATAAAATGTGATTGCAACACTCAGTCCAAATGAAAGGACCAAATACTGATTTGTTCACACACCAAGGTTGTATTGTTCTTATCAGAGCATTCAAAACCACAGGCTTCAGGGTAAGGAAACTGTAGATGCAGATGGAACTGCACAGTTGATGAGTTCTCAAGACTTGATGTCCCAGATACCACAGTTTGTGAATTTCAAGTATTGTTTACCCAAATGTTGATGCATTTTCTGCCCTAAAATTTATCTACTGACTGCCTCTAGCCCCCAAATCATATAAATATCCTTTCCAGTTGAGTTTCTCTCAAAATAGTCCATCCCTTGTCCAAGCATTTATGAACAACTAATATCCATCCATATATGAGCACAAGCAGTAGCCAGTTTTTTCCCATGTAATTCATCAATTTTATCAGAAAATTTTCTACATACCTCTTCAATTACTTTTTGAAATATTATGTATTATATTTTTTCTTTCTTTCTATTTATTTATTTTTATTGGCTATTTTATTTATTTACATTTCAAATGTTATCCCCTTTCCCTCTTTCCCCTCCGGAAGCCTCCTATCCCTCCCCCCTCCCCCTATCTTTTGTGGTCTTTGGGCTAAGAGTTCAACATGAATTACTTTAAGCTTTCCCTGCAGGATGAAAGACTGTGTTTTGCTTGATTTCACAAGCTTTGATTGTCTTGCTTGAACTTAAAGAACGTGAGTGGAAACAAGGTTGAGTCTTTTACAACTTTATTCAGTCTTTTATAAAATATCCCTTAAAACTGTATTGAAATTTTAAATGTCTGATTTTTTTTTTCTTCTCTGATATGTTAGGTAGCTTGAGGCAGAAGTTGGGACTATAAGTACTCCCAGTCTTGAAGAGTTGTCCCTGGGCTTTCTTCCCACATTCTTTAGCCTCCCAGTCCTTCTGAACTCACAGCATATGCTAGGAACTGTGGTATCTGGGAGTTTGAATTTCTTTTTGTCCTTTGGTTTCAGTGGGGGAAATTTTTTAAAAGCCAAATGAAAAGCCTTAAACGCAGAGTTTTCTTTGGTAACAGTGGCATTCTGTACTTATATGCATGATCTTGGATACTGTTTCATGTACTTCTCACAAGCATTCCTTTTTAGCATGAGTTTGGTGTTGAGCAGTTAGGGCAGGGCATTGCTGACTGTCTTGTTTTCTGTTCCAGGCCTCACTTGCTTTCCTATTTGACAATAGAGGCAGACACCACAGATGCAGTTGTTTTCTTTCTAACTTCATTTGCTTCAAGTTGAGACTCCTAATAGATTATTCAGAAACATCTCCTTTTTCTGTGTCTATACTCTGTTGCTGTCTTGATAGATTATAGGATTCTACATTAAGCATCCTGTTAAATTTCTTTTAAAGTTGCATTTCATAGAAATTTCAGGGTACTATCATTTGAAAAGAGAACTACTCATCTCAGTGGAAATAAGGAAAAATCCTCCTCCTCCTCTTCCTCTTCTTCTTTGTGTTGGTAGATCTGAGAAACAGATTGTACAGACATTTTCTGAAAGTATAACTAGCCAACTTTATTGTAAGATTGTAGGCTTCATATTTCTTTTATTCATCACTTAATGTCAAGAAAGCCTACTTGAGACCATCCATTTTCAAATGTCTTCCTTTCATTCTGTAGTACAGCCAATATAAAAATCCCTAGAGGGGAAGACGACAACATGTTTGAGTGGATAGAGGATTTGTAGCCAGAATTCAAGAAGGATCTTGACAATGTGCGATCATCCCGGTATTCTATGTAATCTTAAAATATTCTCTTATGCCAAGGAATAGATTTACATCTAGGGAAATAGTTGAGTCAGTAAAGTACTTGCTTTGCAAGCATGAGGATCTGAGTTCAGACCTCCAACATCCATCACAAAGCTGGGTATCATAACACGCACCTGTAAACCTAGCTCTGAGGAGACAGTGATGGGAGGATCCTTAGATATCCCTGACCTAGCTAGTCTTGCTGAATCAGTGAACTTCAGGTTTAATTGCAGACCCTGTCTGAAAAAGTAAGATAAGAGAGACACCCGGCATCAACCTCTATTATCAACATAACCAAGCACATGCAAATACATACACCTACTAAAACCCATGCATATACACGACCACATACATACTGTCACAAACTGTAGACCCATCTTTCTTTCTATTGTCTGTCTAGCATCAATCACCATTTATATATCTATATATCAATCCATCTGTTACCTATCATCTGTCATCTATCTATTATCTATCATTTATCTGTTAATCCTTTGCCATCTATATCATTTACCTATGTATTCCCTATCTATATATCATGTCTGTCATCTACCTACTTATCTATCATCTATCATTTATCTATCAATCAGCTATCTACCCTTCTGTCATTTATCTACCATTCCTTCATCAACTATCTGTCAACCATCATCTATCTACCTGACATCTATCTCTATACTGTCTGTTTCTTATCTCTTATCTACCTATATGATACCTATTATATCATCTATTATGTATCTATTAATCCTTTTATTATCTATATATCTATCACCTTTGTATATGTATATCAATCTGTCTATACATCATCTATTAATCATCTATCATCTATTAATCTATCATCTATCTATCAATCATCTACCTATTATCATCTGGCATTTATCTATCACTTGTCTGTTCTGTACCTACATCTACCTTCAAGAACACAAACTTTTTGGGTCCATGTAGTATTTATTTTTTACCTCTACCATAGCAAACTAAGAAACTGTGAAACAATATTCTGAGTATGGCAGTCCATATCAAAAATGTGTATAGTTTCAAGCACAATATTTTGAAGTTCTTTTGAGTAGTAAGTTTATTGTGATTAATTCAATTAAAAAAGATACTTCCTATTATCTATTCATGGTTATTTTCCAAAGCAACCCAAGAGTGATCTAGTCAGTTTGCCACTGAGTGTTTGCTGCTGCCACTTAGTACAGGTGTTGAGGCTGATCCTTATGTATCTCTGTAAACATTGTACATGCAGTAGGGACCCTCTTGCTGGCACAGATTTTTGTAAGGGTCCAGAGTTATTCTTTCTTTCTCCTATCATTGTGTCTGGATGAAGATCACTTCGTCTAACTGAATAATTGTGGTCCTTTTTGTCCAGAAACTCTCTTTGAGGGCTATTTATGTGAAGAGTTCTGGCCATGAATGACCAGTGATAAATTTTGCAATGGGTCTCAGGAAGGGAGAAATTTAATAAAGCCTAAACTTTATCAGAACATCATTCCCCTACATACAGAGAATTAAAGAGCCCTTTTCCTGTGTTACCAGGAAGTGGGGATATTCATGAAAAAATGGGAAGGTTAATGATATCTGGCCTCAATGATGGACATTAAGTAGGCTTGGGATAGCATGAGAGATAGGAAAAAAAAAAAAGACCTACAGGTTTATGACAAAGGAGCTTCTGTTGGCACATTTGGTCATTCTGTAAGACTCAACAATACATTAGGCATTGAATAGCTTATTTGATTATTTGATTTTGGTCTTCACTTCAGAAAGCCACATCAAAAAATCATAAAGCCTATCAAACAAATAGATCATCCCCAGATTTTCCTATCATTATAAGGACCAAAGGTTTTATTCTACATGAATTAGGAAGCTACTGGAAGCTGTTGAGTACAACAGTGGCAGAGCCTGACTTGATTTTCCTTCAAAAGAATTATTTGTGGGGCTCTGTAGAGAGCAAGGAGCAGTGGCCACACAAGAGGCCAATTATGGTGGCTGGAAAGAAGCCCCAATGGTTAAGAGTAAAGACCACTCTTCCAGAGGACCTAAAGATGTCTTGTGTCTCAGCACCCACAGCAGGTAGTTTACAACTACCTGTAATCCCAGTTCCAGGGATCTAATGCCTTTCTTCAGGCCTCTGAAGGCGTTTGTACACATGTGTTCACACACAGAGACACACAAACACAAAGGCAACATTTATAAATATTAAAAAATAGTAAGAGCAATGGAAGAATAGTGCCCAATAAAGGTGATTTTATTAGGACATTAATAACTGAGGTACAACAAAAGTTTAGGTCCAGGTGCTATTTTAATAATAGACCCTGTAATATTAGAAAAGAAATCACTAAAAATGACAAAAATGGTGATAGTGGTTTAAGTAAAAATGTTCTCTATAGGCTTAGGTATTTGAAGACTTCAGAAATTTTAGGAGGAGACTTGAAAATTTTAGGAAGTGTGGCCTTGTTTAAGGAAGTATGTAACTGGGGTTGGCCTTTGAGATTATTGTATGTTTTGCTGTCATAAGTACAGGTTTTGAGATTAAAACCTCCCACCATTACTACCTTGCTTACTCTACTGGGTCTTAGGGTTGGGGATGTGAGCTCTCAGCTTCTGGTTCTACTTTTCCTATCTGCTACTCTGCCATCCTGGTCTCTTATCTATCTGGGCCATAAGCAAAAAAGACTCTTTCTTCTGTAAGTTCCCTTGCTCACAGTATTTTCTCATAGCAACAGAAAAGTAACTAATGCAAATAATAAAATTGTTTAAAATTCAAAATAATCTTCACAGATTTAGTCATTACATAGATACATTTGGAAAGACAGATTAAGTCCACTACACTGCAGAACCCTCATTTTTAATTTGTTGGTTGAAGATAATAACAGTGTTTACCTAATTACTATACTGTGTCAGTGTGAGAACCATATGAATTACTGTGTGTCAAAATATATTCGGAAGCAAAATATGACACAATGATAATTATTATCTGAAGACTGACTTCTGAACATGTCTAAGAGCACCTGAAGAATCCTTCTTGCAATCTGATTTTACCCCCTATTATGAGTCAGAGGTCCCTAATAAACAGAGTAGACACCTATCTATTTGAGTCTCGATTTTTTTAGCGCCTTAAAGAGCACTTGCAGCACTTAGGCGCAGTTGTGGATGATAGCATTTTTGTCATTAGCAGTTAGCAGCTCAGTGGGGACTGAGAACAGTCCAGTAAAGTGACACCATGAGAATAATGCTCAATTTATGCTTTAGGAAAGGATACCTGGAGGGCTGATACCAAAAAGACAAGACTTCACAGTCTATAGTTTTGTAACTCACAGTTCTTTCCACAACCTTTAACATTTTCCATGCCCCAAGCCACATAAGTATAATTTTAATAAGAAGAAAACCACAATTTTACATTTTATAATTTTCAAGTAGAAGGTTCAGAGTGATTGTGATAATAAGAGGTAGATTATTTTATATAAATTGAAGAAACATAGGAGCTGGGGTTTATCTTTGTAAGTAAAATGCTTCCTGCATAAGCAACAACAGCCATGTAAAATCCAGATGTGGATGCACACATCTGTAACACCAGCACCAAGGACACAGAGATAAGAGGAAGCAGGGCTTCCTGATCAATCAGCCCAGCCAATTGGTAATCCCCAGGTCCAGTGAGGAATACTGTCTCAAACATAAGTGGAGAAAAGAAGATAACATCTGACATCAACCTCTGACCTACTTACTTCCACATACAAACTCACACACATGGATATATACATGCATACACAAAAAATGTAGAAAAGAGACAGAAATCTGTAACTTTTATGGTAAACTATAGTAGGCTATCATTACTGTGAGAAACTGCTTTTATGAGGAATGACTTATTTGAGCTCATGTTTTCAGTCAGAAGTGTTAAAGTGGAAATGCATGGTAGAGAGAAGTTACTCACATCATGATGGACAGGAAGCAGAGTGATAGATCAGGAACCTAGAATGATATGAAGCTCCCAAAACCCATTCCAGAGACCTACTACCTACAACTAAGACTCAGCCATGAAAGTTTACACAACCACCCAATAATAGCATCATGAGTGTAATTGAATCAATAAATTAATCTGTCGATTAGGTTAGAGTCCTCATAATCCACTCATGTCAATAGTTGGATACAACACCAGAAGATCAGTCCTTTAGTACATGAGCCTTTGAGCCTTTTGTGGAGAATCTCAGAGGTTGCTAGCCTAGAATTAACACGTATGATAAGGACAGGATCTACTTCAGTGAGTTTAAGACCTCTTTTCTCTCTGTATAACCTTTCTCAACTCTTTTTAATGTATGTTTAGGATACTTTCTAAATGCTACTTGTTGATAATACAGAAAATGCCAATACTTTGATATTTTCTATAATCTTCATTTAAATCATAAACAAAAACTGACTTTATTCCTGAAGGTCATATATTCAAAATATGATATTCATATCTTCTTACTAATTAATGAAATTATTAATAACAGTAGTATTTATTTAATACTACCTATGTGTATATATAAACAAATATGTATTTAATAAGATGTGATGTTCCCTAATATACTTATATATTATAAATATACATTATTTATTTTATATATAATAATCAGTCCCTTCATCACTTTTGTATATTACTAGCTCATTTTATAGATGAGAAGACAGAGAATTATTAGTTGGCAGCTCAGTGGAGATCCTTTCAAAAGTGGAAAGACAAACCCTATTCTACCCTAGTGGTGGAAGAGATGGGTAGATGGGGGGAAGGCTGAAAATCAGAGAAGTTATAGAGAGCTATTGAATAGTAAAATAGTTTTTAATCCAAACAATTTTAACCTCATAAACTATGAGCTACTTTTAGTACTATGTTTAGTGGAATTTCATTTGAAAATAACCATTATTTGTGTGATAACAATAATTTAATAATTTTTAAAATGCCATTCATTATGAGTGGTTTCATGAAATATTGAGGGAAAAAGTCAATTATATGTAGTTTTACAATAATAATATACTTTAGTTTTTAGTGTTAACGGTAAAATGGCCTGCTCCCTGAAAACACCAAAACCTCTCACCTTTAACATTAATAACTCATCTTACTTATTTCTTAATAAAGACAAAGGAGATATGCATTTCAGAAATGTTTATTATGTGCATCCTGTGCATCAGGCTGCTCTAGATGCTGTGGCTATACTGCAAAGCAAATAGCTAGAATCTGTTTCATGGGTTACCTGACAACTGTGGGATGATAAACTATACAAAGGAAGAAGTAAGTTCTGAGTAGTATTAAAGCAAATTAAAGAATCTCACTGTGGTCTCTCAATGTATTATCACAGTTAGTTAGTTGTCAAGACCTCAATTCTGAGCCATTCTTACTTTTGAAAGTTGTTGAGAAAGAAGTGGTTGATAGAGTTCCTCACTCAGGTAGCTTGGGGACTAAGAGTAAGAATATCATATGCGCTTGTCCATATATCTATCTCAGGCTAACTGAGTGACTTAAGGAAGTTCCTGGGAAACTCTAGAGAAGTTCCTGAAAGTTTTGATAGGTTGTTAAGTTGCCATGTCTGTGTGAAGTCATGAACTATATAAGGTGTCATGGGTCTTTGGCTTTCTTTCTTTGTCGTCTGAGCTTTAATACCTACTCAATATCATCTCTAGATTCTGTATCTGATAAGGTAAAACACTCAACAATGATAAAGCCATCTTACAAAGGAATCTAGACTTCACTGTAGTTAGTGAGAGCTCACACTGAATATCTTCTACATAATGTTTAGTCACAGAATTCCATGTCTGTATAATGTGGAGGATTTGAAATGCTTAGCTGGCTTTGGGGTAACTGATAATTCCTGGTGAAAATACTCAAGGAAGTGTTTCTGGTGTTGAAAAGAATAATTACAATGAAAGATACACTTAGCAGGCATGTAGAATGTGCTTCAATTTCTTTGAATTATAAATCTCACCACTGTAATAAAAACACAGCTTTCTCATGAATGGAGAAGCCAGTTAGAACTTCGGTCATCAGTTCTGCAAGATATTATATTCAGTAATTAATTTTATAATAACTGGTTCACACATATAAAGTAGTCCATTTGCATAAAAAATTACTGCTTAAATGACAAATCAATTATTGCACACAAAGTCAATTATTATACACTTGTTTAAAGTTGAATATCATAATTAAAATTTGAGTAATTTGCTGTTTTTCCTAATGCAACACAGTACAGTAATTAGTATTCTAGCACTGTGAGATTAAGCATCTCTATAAAGTCATTAAATAAAAATCCCTAAATCTAATGCACAGTAAAGCCTGGTAATTGTAAGGTTTCAAAGAAAGGTGCTGCTTTTCTTTTAATAAGAATGATCATTGAGTCTCTAGCCCGTTGCTACACTTCAAAAGGAGGTAAGCATGACAACTAGGTGGTGTACCTTATTTTCCTGAAACAAGCATGGGGTTAGGAACTGAAAGCATAAACTTGAGAAATAAGCATCTTTCTGATCAAAAGAAAGTCGCCCCTACCCTATAAAGCAAATTGTAAGTCTTGAAGCAAACATCAAAGAGGGGCTTAGTGATGAGTTTTCTAATTAGACATGCAACTCCCAGTAGAGATCAGCATTTAGTTAGTGTATTTAAATCCCTCTGAGGAAAGAAAAAAAAAAAACCACATTGGCAGCCAACTCACCATAGGTAAGCTAAAGTCCTTGAGCAACTTATAAACAAGCTTCATTCCATTCAGAAGGGAGCATAGCCGTATGAATTAGACAAACTACAGAGATTCAGTTTTATCTGAACCTGACCCTTTGGTGATATTCTAATAGGTTCCTAACTTTGGAAAAACAAGGCCCTAATTTGCTGAAAGAATAGCATTGCAGCATGTTCGAAATCATTCTTCTATGCCAATCCCTGAGTGGGTATCATCTCGAGCACAGTAAGTGTTTATGTCCACTATCGTCCTGAACCAGCAGCAATCAGGGTCCAAGATGGCAAGGCGTTGAGCAGGAGGGCTGAGAATGAGAAAAGAGACAGTGAGAAATACAGACATAAGCAATAGCTGATGGCTTATGCCAAGCAAGTTTTATTGAGACGTATAAGAGCATACATACTACTTTCAGGGAGAAAAACAGCCAAGGTCAGTAGAGAACATAGACAATATTGGCAAAGAGAATGGGATACAGCAGACGCAGCAGCCTAAGGAGTGATAACCACAGCCCCCAGCAGGGAGTTGGGTCCTCAGAAACCACACCCTTTACTCCTCTGAGGCACTGGCTCCAGTCCTAGAATGGCCTTGTTAACTCCACTCTTAAACAAGGTCACAGAACTAAAGCTTTCTTTGTCCTTTCATCAGGGCTTCTGAGAAAGTCTTGCATCAGTCTGGCTCCCTACATGCGATCACTCTGCATACTCTGAACAACCCAGCATCCCCTGCCCATTTCCTACTGCTAATTTATTCCCCTCATATCAGCCTGCCTGGCTGCCTTTCACCAGACTCTGAGCTTGTTCACCTGTGCTTTGCTTAGTCTGGAAAGCTTTCCCCATGCTCCATGCGTGGCTGACTCATTCCTTCTTGTCCCTTGTGTCTCAGCTCAAGTGCTACTTTATGATTAAGGCATTTCCTTTTACACTGTCTTAAAATGCCCTATCCTAGGGTTTTCCTTCTGAAATATATACTCATTGATCATTTTTATAGCTCTCTTTTCTAGCAAGAATTTAAATACCACTAGGGTGGGAACTATTTTTTGTTCACTGCCATATGTTGAGCATCCAGGTCAACAGTTAATATTTTGTAAGAATGCAGTTATATACTATTGAGTAAATAGATTGGCAGATGCATTCATAATATATAACCCAACACCACCTTCAGTGTATCCTTCCAGACTGGTAATAGTGATGATGAATGTACATTATTATGATCACCACTCATCACTTAGGTATTTATTATATATTATTACATGCCAAGACTTTTTTTTTTTTACAAGCACTGCAGATATAACAGTGAATAAAATTAATTTATATCATTGAGTATATATTTTATTGGTGATTATCAACAACAAAGACTATATAATATAATGCCCAGCAGTAGTGAAAGTGTAGCTGACAAATGAAACAAGATTAGAGGCTATATAGATTTCCAGATGATGTTCTGAGAGAGCTGTTAAGGGAAATCCTATCAGAGCAGGGCCCTGAGTGAGGTATGTGGGAGAGCCGAACTAAGTCCAACCAAGAGCCATCAGAAACTTGTCATGTGTTGAGCCCAATGTTACAGGTATTATCTTGGAGGAAAAAAGCCAACAGAAGTGGCGGTGTGGCAGTTAAGAAAGCTGAAGAGATTTCTAGGGTGTAGTTTTCTAGGGTCCCATTATCATGGGTCTCTCAGTTCGACTGGAAGCTACTGGAGAGTTGCCAGCAGAATCGTGACTTGAACTAACTTAGATTTTACATGATGAGTTACTGGAGGCTCTTATGTAGAAAACCGATGGGAGGGTGGGTGAGTGTGGAATCTGGAAATGCATCGATTTGTAAGGGATGATTGGTCTTTGCAGTGGTGGAATGTTACTAAGGTCCTCTTGGTAATTGGGAGCTGAATAAAAGGGCTTGAGCACTCATTACTCAGGTACATATAAAAGCAGATCATGCTGAATGGGTTCTGCAAATGTCATTGCCACACTTATTTAAGATGTTCAGAAGAGATGTGAAGAATTCAGCACACCCAGGACATAGTATTTTCAATATGTAAGACCCTGTGGAGCCTTAGTTTACCAGAGATCCCCTGAGTGAACCACATGGAGCCTGATTGATGCAAAAAAAGCAAGAGGATTTTTATTCCAGTGCACAGGGGCCATCCCAGACCTTAAGGAAAGGAGGCGATGACCCCCGCACAGCTTGTTCAGTGAGCTTTTATACAATTTTCAGGACAGCAGCCATTAGATACAATGTGATTGGTAAAACAGTGTGACTTTTTAAAGTGATTGGTCTTCAGGGAATGAGGTGGCAAGGACTTCCCATGTCTGAAGGTGGGCAAAGGTCCACCCTGTGGAATGTGTCCCCACCAACAGGTTGGTTCTCACCCTGTGATCTGAGTAATGTTAATTAGCTTTTCCCTTCTGGAGAGTTTCACTACCTTCCCAAAGTTCCTAGGCTTATCTTATTAAGGAAATTCCTGGCCTCCTGGTGTTTTTATGAGATGTCCCTGTTTACTCAGATCTTACAAATATTGGGGAAAAAGTAAGACAAGAAATACAGTCTTTGACTCCAAAGAAAAAAAATGGAATCAGCAGAAATAACACATGAAATTAACCACCCAGGTCAACCCATCCTCCTAGGAAACCTGTGGCCAGATTGGCCCCATTAGTCAATTGTGATCACATAAGTAAGACATTCATGGAGGAACTCAACCAGAACCCCAAAGGAGCAGTCACAATATTGGTCACAGCAGAAAGTAAAGTTTGGCTTTCTCTATCCTGGTGTGCAGTTTTCTTGTTTCTAACCCCCACTATTACATAAGTAGCTTGGCTTGCTCTTCAGTGAAGAGAATACTTTATGCTACTGTTTTGAAATCACTAAAAACCTTCCTACTTAATCTTGCCATCCGACTACCTGTGGCACACTCACATTCACTGTGGCTTTGAGACATATGAGTGAGTAACAGTACTTTAAAACCCATGGACCTATCAGATTTTGAACAACAAAGGATTGCTACTGATGCTTTTGAACAACTACAACTTAAGCTTCTGTCTAGAGGATGTACAATGCCACACACTATTCTAAGCTTTTCTGACTGTTTCTGGAAGGGCCTGTTACTCTCAAGTGGCTTAGCTGGAACAGGATCTCTTATTAAAACCATTTCATATGAATCATATCAAGTGTATGGGAAGGAAAGGCAAGAATCAGCTCAGGCTCTGAACTCAAACTGCCCAGACTTGAATTCAAGCTCTTCTAATTAGTAGCTATACAACCTCAGGTGATTTATTTACTCTCTGTATGGTTCAGTTTCTCATTATGTAAAACAAGGACAAACACTTCCTCCTCTCATATGAATTACTTCCTCATGCAGAATAATGATATGTAAACATT
The DNA here is from genome assembly GCF_008632895.1 of Mastomys coucha. Classification (NCBI taxonomy): domain Eukaryota; kingdom Metazoa; phylum Chordata; class Mammalia; order Rodentia; family Muridae; genus Mastomys; species Mastomys coucha. The sequence continues at coordinate 65,384,422 of NW_022196897.1, read as the reverse complement.
TATAACTGTGCCTACATCTGATAGATGTCCATCAAGAGTCATCATCATGACAACTGTGACTCAAGGATTGGGGGCTGTTTCAAAGGTCACCATGACTTTTGATGATGCCACTTTGGAAATGACTATGTCTACATGAAACATTCCAGGTCTTCACAAAGCTATCTTGCTTTGGTCCTTAGTCCTGAACTGAGGCAAAAAAATACTAATGGTCTTTGAACTCTGATTGTTCCTTGTCTCCTGTGTCCCAAACAGAATTGGGGCCCATCATTATAACCAATCTGTACCATATGCTGCATGGTTTTATTGGTTTCTGATCCCCCAGTGGTAAGTGTTCAAACCCATACCTTGAACCTACTTGGAGAAGACTTCTGGCCATCTCCTTCCTGCTAGGTTCTACTTCCATGAAAACTATATGGCATCCATTAATTATCTAGTGATCCTCACTCCCCACCAAAGAGCAAAATATACAAGAATAGATAAGAGTTTATCTCTATAGTCAGTATGTTCATATGGTTCATGAGTAAACCACATCTATTTGATATGTTAAAATTTTATCTGCTGATGTGGGTCATATTTAGATGGCTTACAATACCTTGTTTTTAAGGATATATTTTATTAATGAAATATATCAATACATATATCTTACATTTTTCCTTTATTTTTTAAATTTATGGGTGTTGTTGTTTTGTCAGCAAATACATCTGTGTAGTAGGTACATGAAGTGGCTTTGCATGCCAGAAGAAGAGGAAATAAGGTCTCCCGGGACTGGAGTTACAGACAGTTGTGATCCACCATGTGGGTTCTGAGACCTCAAACTCAGACCCTCTTGAAGAGCAACCACTGTTCTCAACCATAGATCCATCTCTGCAGCCTAGCACATGACTTTAAAACAGGAATCAAGTCTGAAAGGCTTATACTCAATGAGATGTGATTTCTTATTCAAGAAAAGTATCCAAGATGGTTGTTAACTATCTGGCAATTCTCCTCCACTCTATCATTCAAGGAGTGGGTTAGATTCTTATCCTTTGGATGATCTGGACCTTAAGCCTTCTAGATCCTCACTAGAAAGAAAGAGGACCTTGGTTAAGACAAGCCTGAATCCTTTAGTCTTTCCACTGATAGTCCATTGTAAGATGGTCATATGACCACATCTTATGTATAAAGGTTGCCAAAGGCATTCCCTAAACAAGATGATACCTTCTGACTACATCTCTAACCTACAAAGAGTAGGAGAATCTTTTAGTGAGTAGTTATCCATCTCTGAACATAAAGAAAAATTCCCATTTATCTAAGTCATTCAAAATGCAAAAACTTTCGGTTCAACTTCAGAACTGGCTTAGTCCAGTGTGAACTTCAAGCCCACTAGTGAATTACTATCAGACAAAATAAAATCTTTTAAAAGGTGTAATTTTAATGAGAATATTTACTTTTCCCACCACATTCTTTACAGTGAGCTACGGTTTTAAAAAGAGACAGTATTTTCTGACAAAGAATATTAGATACATTCTTACTTTAAAAACCATGTGTAGTAAAATTTAGCACTGAATGAAGAATAACACACTTAAAAATGGTGGCTGAATTCCCTCCTAAAAACACTTACAAAACCAATAATAACAACTTTTTATACTATTCAAATGATGACCAACATTAAGTCTCTCATAAATCCAGAGATGGTGGTAAATAAATGACTTCATGACATTCATTAGCGATATTTGAGAGGCTATTTTTAACTTTAATAAGCTAATTCAATTCACGCTCAGGAGCTGTTGAAATAACTGGATTTTAATGTGCTAAACAAATAACCCTAACTTGGGCTGCATCATTCCCCACATTACTAATGCATTACACATAAGCTTTCCTAATATTGGTGCCACTGCACAAACAGTTCTGTCACTTAAAGACACGTTCACCTCTTGTAAACAAATGATTCAATTTATAAACCTCATAGGGGAATAGTACTTTTGACTTAAAGGCTGCCTTTCGGAGATTTTGTTATAAGGGAGTCTTCACACTTCACAAGCCTGTGACCTACGTGCATTTCAGGACTTGCTAATGAACTGGCCAGCTGCTGAGTTGGGTAAATAGAAAAGGCCATTTCTCTTTGCTCTTTTCACACCTTTTAATTGGAAGAAGTATGTTTTGGTCTGATTCATTCCACTTTTATGTGCTAAGACTTGTGTGCATAAAAATTCGATTGAAATTCTACAGGCAGCAGGGGTCATATTTCTTAACGGGAGCAACAGTGTTACTCTGATTCTACAGGACAAGGATTAATAGATCCTGAGTGACATGATGGATTGGTTGGAGAATTACATTCCAACCTAAGTGAGTTTTAACTCCCATAATGTGTCTGTCCACATTTCTAAAGCAATTATTTTCCAAGTAGAATGCACAAGGTGGCCCAGGGGGGTCAAGAGAGATTGTATTAGTCCAGATTCCTTCCAGTTGCAAGTGGTAGAAGCACCTCAAAATGGATTAGGCAAACATGCAACGTTCAATGCATATCTCTGAAATGTCAGTGATTAAGTTGATTTCAGTCAAGGCTGGTATGTCATTGGGCATCTTAAAAATAAATAAACAAATAAATAAACAAGCAGGCAAACAGTGGGATACATACCCATGCATATACTCATATTAGAAAATAAAAGATCCATTTATTCTGACCAGGACTGAGGAAATTATGAGAACAGGGAGAGAGGTGAGCTTGTACAGAGCAGTAGCAGCAGAGAGCACATGGATGCCATTTGTATGACTGATACATGAGCAGTAAAGACTGAGTCTTCATTATTTTCAGGAAAATAACAGAGACGCTGACATTATCATATGAATGCACTAAATAGATAGCCCTTCACAGATGTAAGCCTAAAGTCATGTCGAAGATAACTCCACTCAACAGACTCTACTCTATTGATTCTCCCAAGATCCATTCTGTTCTGTGAAAAGTAACTTGTAACTTCTTTTACTTGGGACACATCCATTTGAGAATCTGAATGGTTATTATTTACACATCTTTTCTGATTCCACCAATTCAATCCTTTGGTGATAGTCTCTTCCATAGGTGGAAAACAGCTGTGCTCTCTCCTGAGAGACTTAACTAAGGAGATGGCAGCAGTAATACACTCTCAGCATTCATTGTGAATAGGGTTTGGAGAGATGGATGGCCCAGTGGGTAAGAGCACTTGCTGCTCTCCTAGAGGACCCAGGTTCAATTCTCAGCACCCACATAGATGTTAACAACTGCCTGCAATTCCAGATTCAAAGGCTCGGAGGCCTTTTTCTGGCCTTTGAAGGCCATGTGTGCCTGTGGTACACAGACATATGAGCAGGCAAAACCCTCATCCATTAAAGATAAAAGTTAATAAATCTTATCTTTTGAAAAAGAAATGGTTCTTGGGGCTGTTGGGATGCTTCATCATTAAAAGCTGTTGCTACTAAGCCTGACAACCCAGGTTTGATCTCCACAACATGGTAGGAAAAAACTGACTTTCTGCAAGGTATCCTCTGACCTCCATACATGTGACATTTGCCCTGGTAAGTATGACAACATGCATCACTAACTTAATGTCGGAAAAAGAAAAGAAAAAAACTAAGAAAATTGTAGAATCCTAGCGTTTACACATGGCAATTAAATATTTTTGGGTTTTTTTTGTGTAGATATTTGAAATTATACAGAAAATAGTTACTTTTATTTTTATAGTGAGGAAATTCCATAGGTTTTCTTAGGTTCTTAGATTGGTAGACAGCAAATAGTTCATGACTTCTGTAGCTCACATTCTTTCTTGTGCAAATACTCTTTTACATGTCTCACAGCCTTTAGGGAAACAGCTATAAAATGACTCATGAACAGCTGGGCTCAGGAGACCCCACCCACCCACTCCATCTTCTGTTTAGTTTTTTTTTTCCAAATTGTAAGCAGATAAACATAGAAAGACAAACATAATCAACAAAAAGAGAGAGAAAAAACATTTAATTTAAAATATCTACATAAATAAATGAGATTTTTATAATGATATCCTAGAAATAATGCTTATAAGGACTAACAAGAATAAAATATTGAACTTAAAATATCAGAAAAAATACAAATTCAATGACAGTCAGGACATATACATGGTCTTATAAAAACTAGTTATATAATGAAAAGAAATTTTCATAAGTATCTAGGCATGTTTGGTTTTCTTCTAGAGATAAGACCTGCCTCAGTCTTATTTTAAAATCAATTTATGTTCTTTCTCACACTAATTTTCAGTGTCTTTAAATAAAAGATGCAGCATACTACTGCCTACGGGACAACTAACATTTCATCCTTTTCATAGCTCTATCACCTGTGTGCTTACTAAATGTTAAATCAGATAATCAGGTCAACTGAAATCCCAGTGGCTAAAGGAGGTGGCAATGTGCAGGGGCCTAGCTCTAGAATCAAGGCAGAATTAAAAAGCCAAACTGAGGCAGTCAAGCACAGAGAGAGCTTAGCAATGCCCCCATGTGATTTATGCTTCATACATTCGCATTCTCCAATGAAGAACATAGCAAGCTAGGACTTCCCCTGCTTCAAGCTGTATGTACACCCTCTCCAAACAAAGCAATCAGGTAACCTCAATCTGTGACTACCTAGCAACCCAAAATAACTTCCCTTTTGTAACCATATACTTCTTAGAGTATATCCAGAAAAGAAAGGAGTAAGCCAATCCAGACTGGACTGATTTTAAGTGTATGTACTACAAGGCAAATGGTGGTCTCAGAATGAACTTTTAGGGGAATATCCTATTTACAGTTTTATTCCTATGTATGACTGAATGTGGACATAAAATAAAATCAAGTGCATTGTGGGAAAGTGCATATACAGAGAAGAAAGGCTTATCTATCCCAAGACTATCAGGAAAACACCCACATCTCGGTCTTAGCAACCAAGTCCTTCTTTTGGACCCATACAAAGAGGCAACAAGGCACTGCTCGTGAACATTCTAACTCAGGTAGCCTCTGGATGCTCTTTAGAGCATCTTGACTTTGCTTTTGAAAAAAAAACACACAAACAAACAAACAAAACAAGCAAACAAAAAACCTATGCAGCAGCTTTATAATTTATGTGCTTTTTCAACTCTTTGAGCATAACACCAAGAACTTACAAACATCTAGTCCACACTGAGACCACATTAATTAAAGCAGCTAGAAGCATACAGAGAGCACAAGGCTTCAGTACCTGGCTTGCCTGGGCACTTATCAGCATGAAGACATGAGAATCCAAGATCAGAAGGCCAGTCAGGTAGATGTTGGAGGTGAAACTGGGAGGCAAGCACTGCAAAGTTACAAAACACCACAAACTCAGACTTAGATTTAGACCCCAGGGCTTCATTTTCCATGGTTCTGGATGTTTGAAGCATTAGAGCAAGTTGTTAGAATTGTCTTCTTTGAAAGGTGGAAACAGAATTTGTTTATGCCTTTCTCCTGGGTCATGGGGGCTTGCTAATGCTCTTGAGGCCTTGCTGTCTACAGAATCTCACTGGTAATTTCCACCTCTATCTTCATGTGGGTTCACTGCAGGAGAATGCCTCTCTTTACATCCAAATCCCTTTCATCAGGTCTTCATTCACATCACAGCAAGAGCTTCCTCCCACTCTGGCAAAGTCTTTACCTCAACTGCTTCTACAGGAACCTTTCCCAACACATCCATATGCAGAGTAGTAGGAGCTAGGGCTGCAAATGTGAAGTTAGGGAGCATAATCCAATTCCCCCAGGACATACCCATTCAACAATCTCTTCAAATATACAACACTAATAAGGCCACTATTATCAGACCAGATTAAATGTCTTTGGCAGAGCAGAAGTAGCCATGATATTAGGAACTACACAAATGAGGAAGAATTGGAAACTGAAAGGAGAGGAATTCTCACCTGTAGATAATGGGTTTGTGACTATAGTAAAAGCGCAGACTCTTCTGCTCACTGCTCCTGGTTTACCAGCCGAGGATTGGGGATTTCTCCTAGTCCCTGACTCTGAGAGGTTGGACTTATAAACCTAGAGAATGAGAAATGGCTTTCTGAACCTCGTCCTTTTCTCTCCACTAAAGAAATGAACTAGATCAGAACACCTCAAGTTCCTCAAATGTTAGGCTTCTGAGAAATAATGTCTCAGATTTCCACAACAACAACAACAAAAATGAAGTAATTTAAGATGCTACTCTCTCTCTCATTTTACGGCAATTAGCATGCTGGAAGAGCTGACAAGTCTTAAAACAAACAAACAATATGTTTTAATCTTGTTGAACCAGAGTTTTTCAAACTTACTTTACCATGTAAAATAATTTTTCACTAATTGCCATTTCTCATGTTGTGTAGCTAATACTATGAGAGACCTATCAGGAAACAACATGGCAAAGCTTATTCTAGAAATAATTGTTTTTCTTTTAATTTCAGAGAGAGAGAAAGAGAGAGAGAGAGAGAGAGAGAGAGAGAGAGAGAGAGGATGTAAAAAGAGAACTAAAAGCTAAATAACTGAGTTTCATTCCTTACATTTTAAAATCACAGAGTCTGATCTGGAGTCCATGTTGCTGGCAGATAAAACTGGAAGACTCATGACAAGCTTAGGTAAGGCTGAGCTTCTAGAAGGAATTTATGTTAAATATAGGAGAGCTAATCTCCCAGAAGTGCTGACACAGGCTTACAGACCTACTGGAGGAACAAGAAGACAGCAAGAACATCTAACACCAGAGATCAACAGATGGCAAAAAGCAAACACAAGAATCATTCCAACAGAAACCAAGACTACTTACTTGGCTTCATCGGAACCTTGTACTCTCTACACAGCAAGTCCTGGAACACTGGAAAAGCAAGGTTTGGATCTAAAATCATAACTCACAATGGTGATAGAGGAATTTAAAAAGGACATGAATAACTCCCTTAAAGAAATACAGGAGAGCACAGGTAAACAGGTTCAAGCCCTTAAGGAGGAAACACAAAAATCCCTTAAAGAATTACAGGAGATCATTAATAAACAAGTAGAAGCACTTAAAGAGGAAACAAAAAGGAATTACAGAAAAATTAATGAATTACAGGAAAGCACAAACAAATAGGTGAAGGAATTGAACAAAACCATCCAGGACCTTAAAATGGAAGTAGAAACAGTTAAGAAATCACAAAGAGAGACAACTCTGGAGATAGAAATCCTGGAAAGAAGTCAGGAACCATAGATGCAAGCATCACCAACAGAATACAAGAGATAGAAGAGAGAATCTCAGGAGCAGAAGATACCATAGAAAACATTGACACAACAGTCAAAGAAAACACAAAATGCAAAAAATTCCTGACCCAAAACATCCAGGAAGTCCAGAACACAATGAGAAGACAAAACCTAAGGATAATAAGTATAGAAGAGAGTGAAGACCTCCAACTTAAAGGGCCAGTAAATATCTTCAACAAAATTTTAGAAGAAAACTTCCCTAACCTAAAGAAAGAGATGTCCATGAACATACAAGAAGCCTATAGAACTCCAAATAGACTGGACCAGAAAAGAAATTCCTCCCACCACGTAATAGTCAAAACACCAAATGTACAAAACAAAAAAAGAATATTAAAAGCAGTGAGGGAAAAATGTCAAGTAGCATATAAAGGCAGAACTAACAGAATTACACCAGACTTCTCACCAGAGACTATGAAAGCCAGAAGATCCTGGATTGATGTCATACAGACCTTAAGAGAACACAAATGCCAGCCCAGGCTACTATACCCAGCAAAACTCTCAATCACCATAGATGGAGAAACAAAAATATCCCATGACAAAACCAAATTTACACAATATATTTCCACAAATCCAGCCCTTCAAAGGATCATAAGTGGAAAACTCCAACACAAGGAGGGAAACTACATCCTAGAAAAAGCAAGAAAGTAATCTTCCAACAAAACTTAAAGAAGATTGCCACATGAACAGAATTGCAAATCTAACAACAAAAATAACAGGAAGCAACAATTACTTTTTCCTTAATATCTATTAATATCAATGGACTCAATTCCCCAATAAAAAGCCATAGGCTATCAGACTGGGTGCTTAAAAAGGACCCAACATTTTGTTGCATACAGGAAACCCACACCAGTGACAAGGACAGACACTACCTCAGAATAAAAGGCTAGAAAACAATTTTCCAAGCCAATGGTTCCAAGAAAAGAGCAGGAGTAGCTATTCTAATATTGAATAACATCGACTTTCACCCTAAAGTGATCAAAAAAGATAAGGAGGGAAACTTCATACTCATCTAAGGTAAGATCTACCAATATGAACTCTCAATTCTGAACCTCTATGCACCAAATGCAAGGGCATTTACATTCATAAAATAAACTTTATTAAAGCTCAAAGCACACATTGCACTGCACAGAATAATAGTGGGAGACTTCAACACCCCACTCCCTGCAATGGATAGATCATGGAAACAGAAACTAAACAAAGACATAGTGAGACTAACAGAAGTTATGCAACAGATGGATTTAACAGATATCTATAGAACTTTTTATCATAAAACAAAAGGATATACCTTCTTCTCAGCACCTCATGGTACCTTCTTAGGCCTCAACAGATACAAGAAGATTGAAATAATTCCTTGCATCCTATCAGATCATCATGGACTAAGGCTGCTCCTCAATAACAACATAAACTATACAAAGCTTAACAACACTCGACTCAATGATAAATTGGTCAAGGAAGAAATAAATAAATAAATAAATACAAAAAAGACTTTCTAGAGTTTAATGAAAATGAAGCCACAACATACCCAAACTTATGGGATACAATGAAAGCAGTCCTAAGAGGAAAACCCATAGCTTTAAGATCTTCTAAAAAAAAAAAAAAAAAAAAAAAAAAAAAAAAAACTGGAGAGGGCATATACCAGCAATTTGATAGCACATTTGAAAGCTCTAGAAAAAAAGGAGCAAATTCACCCAAGAGGAGTTGAAGGCAGGAAATAATCAAACTCAGGGCTGAAATCAACCAAATGGAAAGAAAAAGAACTATACAAAGAATCAACCAAACCAGGAGCTGGTTCTTTGAGAAAATCAACAAAATAGATACACCCTTAGCCAGACTAACTAGAGGGCACAGAGACAGTATCCTAATTAACAAGATCAGAAATGAAAGGGGAGTCATAACAACAGTCACTGAGGAAATTCAAAAAATCATGAGATCCTACTACAAAAGCCTATACTTAACAAGACTGGAAAACCTGGATGAAATGGACAATTTTCTAGACAGATACCAGGTACCAAAGTTAAATCAAGATTAGATCAACAATCTAAACAGTCCCATATCTGCTAACAAATAGAAACAGTCATTAATAGTCTCCCAACCAAAAAAAGCCCAGGACGAGATGTGTTTAGTACAGAGTTTTATCAGACCTTCAAAGAAGACCTAATACCAATACTCCTCAAACTATTCCACAAAATAGAAATAGGAGGTCCTCTACCCAATTCGTTCTATGAAGCCACAATTACTCTGATACCTAAACCATACAAAGACCTAACAAAGAAAGAAAACTTCAGACCAATTTCCCTTATGAATATTGATACAAAAATACTCAATAAAATTCTTGTAAACCGAATCCAAGAACACATCGAAATGATCATCCACTGTGATCAAGTAGGCTTCATCCCAGGTATGCAGGGATGGTTCAATATACAGAAATTCGTCAACATAATTTACTATATGAACAAACACATAGAAAAAAAAACAGATGATCATCTTACTAGATGCTGAGTAAGCATTTGACAAAATCCAACACTCCTTCATGATAAAAGTCTTGGAAAGATCAGGAATTCAAGGCCCGTAATTAAGCATAGTAAAAGCAATATACAGCAAACCAGTAGCCAACATCAAACTAAATGAAGAGAAACTTGAAGCAATTCCACTAAAATCAGGGACTAGACAAGGCTGCCCACTCTCTCTTTACCTATTAAATAATGTACTTGAAGTCCTAGCCAGAGCAAAGGAGGTCAAAGGGATACAAATTGGAAAGGAAGAAGTCAAATTATCACTATTTGCAGATGATATGATAGTATACTTAAATGATCCCAAAAATCCCACTAGAGAACTCCTAAACCTGATAAACAATTTCAGCAAAGTAGCTGGATATAAAATTAACTCAAGCAAATCAGAGGCCTTCCTCTACTCAAAGAATAAACAGGCTGAGAAAGAAATTAGGGAAACAACACCCTTCACAATAATCACAAATAATATAAAATACCTTGGTGTAACTCTAACTAAGCAAGTGAAAGATCTGTATGATAAGAATGTCAAGTCTCTGAAAAAGGAAATCGAAGAAGATCTCAGAAGATGGAAAGATCTCCCTTGCTCCTGGATTGGCAGGATTAATATAGTAAAAATGGCTATCTTACCGAAGGCAATCTACAGATTCAACGCAATCCCCATCAAAATTCCAGCTCAATTCTTCACAGGCTTGAAAAGAGCAATTTGCAAATTCATCTAGAATAACAAAAATCCTATGATAGCAAAAACTATTCTCAACAATAAAAGAACCTCTGGTGGAATCACCATTCCAGACCTTAAGCTGTGCTACAGAGTAATTGTGATAAAAACTGCATGTTATTGGTACAGTGACAGGTAGTTGAATCAATGGAATAGTATTGAAGACCCAGAAATGAACCCACACACCTATTCACTTGACCTTTGACAAAGGAGCTAAAACCATCCAGTGGAAAAAAGAGCACTTTCTTTCTTTCTTTCTTTCTTTCTTTCTTTCTTTCTTTCTTTCTTTCTTTCTTTCTTTTTTTCTTAGTTTAGGACACAGGCACAAACCTGATGAGCTTTATTTGGTTTTATTACTAAAAGTAGGGGTTTATTAGTTCCCAAATATCACTTCTTTAAACCACTTCAGCAACAGCTACAAAGCTCATTGTGAGGAGGTGCTGGCTGCTGGGAGCTGAAACAAGTGGTAAGTGTCAGGGCCACCTGCCTTCAGCACCTTTTGTTCAAATTCTAGACAGAAGCCTCTTCCTGAAGCACGAGATGTCCTTGCCGGCCCTAGGGTAGGGAAAGCCCGAAGTACGGCTTCCCTGTCCTCTCCCTGGCTCACTTGTCCTCAGAATCTATCTCCAAACTCCAAATAGCAGAATCTTGGGTTTCCTCTTCCCACGAGTCACTTGTCACTGGAACCTGGTGTCACCTTTTTTTCTACCAGAAAGTCCCCAGAGGTTGCAGCAGCTCAAAGATACTGGTGACATTTACTGGGATAGAGATGATGGCCTATGGTAGCCCATGCTGTTCCAGAGAACGTCGGATCATGTAGCCATCTCGGCCGAGCAGGAAGAGGGCAGGAATGTCAGCTGTGCGTTGAGTACTATCCTGGATCATCTCCACATAGAAATTGTCATTGTCAACTGCATTGTCCGAGATGATCACAGCCCGCCCACCATGCTCCTGTACCACCCTGGTCTTAGAGAGGAAGGAGCAGCCCACCCTTTCCACCAGAGCGATCTGGTCCTGGATAAAGAAGCCGTTGCTGAGTTCCCCGCAGGCCTCTGGAGGTTCAGCAGAGACGAGGTGAATCTGCTCATACCGTGTGTGAAATATCCCACCAAAGTCCTTGGCAGGTGTGGCTGTGAAGATGTATCGAATATCCCCAAGACTCAGCACTTGGAAGTATAAGTAGTCATGGATGCATAAGCCATGGGCCCAAACGCACATGGGCAGCCAGAGCACGAGACAGCACCAGCCCACAGCGCCATGGCTCAGCCCTCCACATAAAACCAGATACACTGAAAATAATAGAAAAGAAAGTGGGGAAGAGCCTCAAGCACATGGGCACAGGGGAAAATTTCCTAAATAGAACACCAATAGCTTATGCTCTAAGATCAAGAATTGACAAATGGGACCTCATAAAATTACAAAGCTTCTGTAAGGCAAAGGACACTGTCAATAGGACAAAAGGGCAACCAACAGATTTGGAAAAGATCTTTACCAATCCTATATCCGATAGAGGGCTAATATCCAATATATACAAATAACTCAAAAAGTTAGACTGCAGAGAAACAAATAACCCTATTAAAAAGTAGAATACAGAGCTAAACAAAGAATTCTCAACTGACAAATACTGAATGGCTGAGAAGCACCTAAAGAAATGTTCAAGATCCTTAGTCATCAGGGAAATGCAAATCAAAACAACCTTGAGAGTCTACCTCACACCAGTCAGAATGGCTAGGATAAAAACTCAGGTGACAGCAGACGCTGGAGAGGTTGTGGAGAAAGAGGAACATTACTTCATTGCTGGTGGGACTGCAAGCTGGTACAACCACTGTGGAAATCAGTTTGGCAATTCCTCCAGAAATTGGACATAGTACTACTAGAGGACCCAGCTATAGCATTCCTGGGCATATACCCAGAAGATGCTCTAACATGTAATAAGGACACATGCTCCATTATGTTCATAGCAGCCTTATTTATAATAGCCAGAAACTGGA
>NW_022196897.1:65317522-65371445 GCF_008632895.1 Mastomys coucha | reverse complement strand
GGTTATTAGCCCAGAAGATCAGAATACACAAAGTACAATCCACAAACCACAAGAAACTCAAGAAGAAGAAGACCAAAGTGTGGATACTTCGTTCCTTCTTAAAAGGGGGAACAAAATACACATGGAAAGAGTTGCAGAGACAAACTATGGAGTAGAGACTGAAGGAAAGACAATCCAGAGACTGCTTCACCTGGGAATCCTTCCCATATTCAATCATCAAATCCAGACACTATTGTGGATGCCAGCAAGTGCTGGCTGACAGGAGCCTAATATAGCTGTCTCCTGAGAGGTTCTGACAGTATCTGACTAATACAGAAGTAAAGACTCACAGCCATTCATTGGAAATGAGTACAGGGTCACCAATGAAGTAGCTAGAGAAAGGACCCAAGGAGCTGAAGGGTTTGCAGCCCCTTAGGACGAACAACAATATGAACTAACTAGTACGGTCAGAGCTCCCAGGGACTAAAGTACCAACCAAAGAGTACACATGGTGGGACTAGTAGCTCTAGCAACATATGTATAGCAGAGGATGGCCTAATCAGTCATCAATGGAAGGAGAGACCCTTGGCCCCGTGAAGGTTCTATGCCCCAATGTAGGGGAATGCCAGGGCCAGGAAGCTGGAGAGGGTGGGTTGGTGAGGAGGGGGTGGGGGAATAGTTTTTTTCTTTTTTTCAGAGGGGAAACCAGCAAAGGAGATATCATATGACATGTAAATAAAGAAAATATCTAATAAAAAAAGAAAACCCAAACAAATATCAAATCCTCTGAGATAGCTGTAGGCATGGATTAATGTAATATTTGTATGTGATATGCGAGGCTCCTGCTAGGTCTCAGGCATACACAGGCAAATCTGGAATTCTGAAGCTTATCAAGGTCACTAGTCAAGCATAATTAGTATAAAATAAGCCAGCCCGAGATTGCCAAGAGAATCCTGCAACAGTTCAACGAAGTACACATCGCAGCAGAATCCAATGATGCAGGTTGAAGCTTTCCGTAGACAATGAAGCCCATTGATAGTGGTACAGCAGAGCTGGGGAGGTGCTGGAAGCCTCACTAGCAGACAGAGCAATATGGCAGAAAGCATCACAGATGGCTTGACTTTTTGTGTAAAGGTGTCAGGAAGACTGTGAGGAAGTGAGGCAGATTCTTCCACAGTGGCTGCGGATGCAAACGAAAGGGCAATCATTGTGTCTGCCACGTGGAGAACAGCAGCTTGCGTTTTCTCAGCATCAGTAACACCCATGCATCCAGACTGGGAACAAGCACGGGGTAAGACTTTAAGTTTAGAAAGAAAAAGAATTGACTTACCAGAAAAATCCTTCAAGGACTCCGAGCATTCGATCCTTGTGGTTTTCTATGGGATTGCCTTGCTCAGTACTGTTCTGTTCCAAGACACAGTTAAACTTCAGCACAGTAGATAGTAATGTTTATCTTCATAACTCCTGGATTTTTTTTCCAACCAGGATCAGTCAAATGGTGAGGGATGGCAAGAATCTCTCAAAATATTATTTAAGTTTTTTTTTTTAAAAAAAAAAAGAATAGAAACTAGAGGGCTGTTAGAGAATATAGTGGCATTTGTCAAACTGAATGGATCAAACTAAGTACACAGAGGACCTCAGATATTCAAAAATTATCCAGCAAAAGAAAGCAGACAATTCAAAAGACCAGACAGAAATAAATGGAAAGAAGTCACAAAGATACAGATTTTCGTTCTGTACAATAGTCCTTCCCAAATATATAGGTCAGTCTTATTGTACAGATTTTATTTGAAAGTAGCCACTTAGTGGGCCCTGGTGAGACACTTGAGGTGATATAGGACATAGAATGGCTTTATTTCATAATCAGAAGGTTGATTATCTTTATTGCCCATTTGCTGGTCTCTTATTCCTTCTAATAACTGTAAACTCCTGGAAGACAAGAATGATATCTCCCGTAGAATCTAGTAGCAAATATTGAAAACCAGAGGCCTATGATTATCCTGATTTCACAACTCAGCTGATCATCAGACTACTATGACATAAAACTGCAAACTTATCAATTCACATTGATATGTTTAATTAATCCAGAAGTGATAAGTGGCACAGGTTTATTAAAATATTGAATTTTCTTTCAATTCATGGCCTCCTTTTTGAAGTTGTTGTTACATAGGGTACAAAAGATGGGTACATAGGATGGTTTATAGAGAGGAAATAGGAGGGAAATAAGCTTAAAAACAATTTTGAGTTGACTACATATAGCATGATTCTTTAGGCAATACTGTTCTTTGTTAGCTATTATTTAATATTAGATAATATTGTGTATGCCAAAAGAACCAAGGTCATTTGACTAATGATATTTCCCATTTAAATACTCTTAAATACTCTTATTGATTGAATATAACTATTTGCAGGAGAAAGTACCTTTTAAACATTTAGGAGATTTATGACAGGCAAACAGAATTAAATCCTACGCATCTATCCTTTCTAAGACCCAGTTCTTCCATGTATCCTCTATATCATTTCAAAAATGTACTAAATTATTAAGAGACTTCAGTGCCATCCTTTCAAAACTTAATCTTTGTTTGAATGATGTACTCAAAATATCATGTCGACCTTCAGATCTTTGCACTTGAGACTGTCTTTAAAAATGTGGCACTGACATGCCTATCTTAATAGACATTTCATTAAGGTCACTGCTACAGTTGTTGTAATAAATAGAGGAAAATTAAGAGCTCCTTGGCAGTGTGGTAGTACAACACTGAATAGCTAGAATTATGTGCTTCACGAGATGAATTGATGACAATTGGCAAACTGCTTAAAAAGCTGCTGCCTTGAAAAATATCTTTGGGCACACATGTTTCCATGAACATTTTTCCTCCTTCAGCATATTTTATTTTGACAAAATACAGCCATAAATTGAAGTTATCTTTTTAAGATTCACCCTTGGACTCCATCATTTAACTATCCTCTAATGAGGTCTCGGGGATCCATGGCATAGCTGTTGTAAAGAACTCTAAAACGCAGTAGTTAAGCACTGATTGGACATACTCATTGCTCTCTGTGCCAAGGGAGTAATAGATTGCTGTTTAGTTTTAAACTAACAAACAAAAAAGGAATAATAAATATTCAAATAATGAGGAACTCTGCTCTATGAGTTGTGGGAAGGTATACTTTGAGGTATTTAAGGCATCCTTTGTGTAAAAACTAGCATCGATCTATTTCCAAGTGTGGACAGTAAGCATGGAAAATCCAATGTAGCTGCAAGCAGTTTACATTGTATCTTACCAATGATCAATTTAAGAAAAGATTGAGAACATCAGGCTGCTTTAAAAACAATTTGTGGAGAATAAATTTGAATCTTGCCAATTACTTCTCAGAAAAAAACAAAACAAAACAAAACAAAACAAAAAACAGCTTTTTTGAGCTGAGCCTGGCTGTCGTGTGGCATGGGTTACCAGAACTGAGGCAGAATGATTATCAGGCATAAAATTAGTTCAAGAAAATAGATACACCACAGTACTAAATGTTTAAAATGAGAGTAGCATCTTCCTTCGAAATCCATCTAGATTTTGTTAACTGAGAACAGGTGGGAAGAAAAGGTGTTTCTTACTGGAATTTAGCAAGATATTTTCTGTAGGAGTTTTGTAATGGCATTCTACAACATAATAAATTAAAGAAAAACAGCCACTACCTGTAAATTAAGCCTGTCTCTGTCGTTTATAATGTGAGCTATAGAGAATCAAGAAGGACAGGAAAGGCTGGGGTGGGGGAAGGGTCTAAATGGAGTTGATGGTGTTATCTGTAATTCCAGAATGTACTGTACAAGTTTAAAGAGAGTGGAACTTCAAAGCAAAAATCAGTGATAGAGAATTCAAAGAATGCTTTTGTGGAGGGTAGAAGGCTAAAGGAAGAAAACTCCTGAAGTATATAGC
Source organism: Mastomys coucha (assembly GCF_008632895.1). NCBI lineage: Eukaryota > Metazoa > Chordata > Mammalia > Rodentia > Muridae > Mastomys > Mastomys coucha. The sequence goes on along the minus strand of NW_022196897.1, from coordinate 65,367,534 downwards.
GTTCAATAAGTGTGGGGAGTGTAAAAAAAGGGTAACGCATTGACCAAACAAACAAAAAATTACAGTTCAGAGACAGCTATGGAATTGGAACGGCAGGTGTTAGCTCTGCACTCCCCATATCTGTGTCCTTGAACAAGCTGTTTATCTTCTTTGTGCCTCAGTTTCCCCATCTTCTATACTAAAGTATCTGAATCCTATAGTGTGGATCTGATTCGTCTCTCAGGATCCCCTGTACCAAGGCTCAGTCTCCAACTTGTGGTGCTAGTGAGAAGTGGAGGAGCCTTTAGAAGATGACATCAGATAAAGGGAAGTTGGGTGATGGAGTAATGTACTTGAAGGCTCTACCAGGACCCCAGTCCCTTGGATTTCCTTTTTGCTCCCATCATGAAGTTCTGCCTTCACAGCCAACCCAACAAGGCCCCATGACCATGGCTTAGAATCCTCAAAATTGTGAAGAAGACTAACTCTTCCTTTTTCCCTTTAAGTCACCTATCTCAGGTATTTATCCCAGTGACACAAATGCTTTTGTTGAAATATTTATTTCCCCTAAGGGTTTTTTTGTTTTGTTTTTTGTTTGTTTGTTTGTTTGTTTTTGTAGGAAGGCAAATCAAAGTAATGGGCATGACAGTCTCATGTGAGGCTTCCTTAGAATGGCTGTGCTATTATGTATTTTACTGTCAAGGGGAGATCCAGCTTGACCTCATACATTTCCTTCCTTGTCTTGGGTCCTACTATCATTGATTGATCCAGGAGTCTGTTATGATCCAGATCTTCATGCTTGATGAAAGCTCTGTTGCGCACTCTTCTTAGTACCCTCTATCTGTCTGGCAGCATCCTGATGAAGAAGAAATTCATAAAGACAAACCACAGGAGGCTTGGTTACTGTTGTATAGCTGTTTCCCCTGAAGCTGCAAAAATCAGTAATTTCTAAAGACTCAGAAAATTCAACAGGGTAATGTGGTGGTTTGAAAAGGAATGAATCTAATAGGCTTATATATTTGAATGATTTGTTATTAGGGAGTGACACTACTTTACAGGGATTAGGAGGTGTGGCCTTGTTGGAATAGGTGTAGCCTTGTAGGAGGAAGTGGGTCACTAGGAATGGGCTTTGGGGTTTTAAAAGCTCAAACAAGGCCCAGGGTCTCTCTCATCCTACTGTCTGTGGTTCTAGATATAGAACTCCCTGTTACTTCTCTAGTACCATATCTGCTTGCATGCTGCCATGCTCCCATCCTTCCTGCCATGCAGATAATGAAACTATAAGACAGCCCCAATGAAATGCTTTTCTTTATAAGAGTTGCCATGGTCATGGTATCTCTTAACAGCAATAAAGCACTGACCAAGGCAGGAGGCTTTTGGTTATTATTTTTGATTACTATTACTGCTTATTTTATTTATTTTATTTATTATTACAGTTATTACTGTCCTCCTTTGCTTCCTCACCCACCCACTAAGCCCTCACTGCCCTAGCATCCCTCTACACTGAGGCATCAAGCCTCCACAAGACTAAGAGCCTCCCTTCCCAATGATGCCAAATAAAGCCACCCTCTGCTACATATGTAGCTGGAGCCATGGGTCCCTCCATGTTTACTCTTTAGTTGGTGATTTAATCCCTGGGAGCTCTGGCAGGTCTGGCTGGTTGATATTGTTGTTTTTCCTATGGGGTTACAAATCCCTTCAGCTCCTTCAGTCCTTCCCCTAACTCCTCCACTAGGGTCCTTGTGCTCAGTCTGATGGTTGATTGTAAGCATCTTCATCTGTATTGGTCAGGCTCTGGCAGAGCCTCTTAGGGAACAGCTATGTAGGCTCCTGTCAGCAAGCGCTTCTTGGCATCAGCAATAGTGTATGGGTTTGGTGTCTACAGATGGGATGGATTCCTAGGTTGGGCAGTTTCTGGGTGGCCTTTCTTTCAGTCTCTACTCCACTCTTTTTCCTTGCATTTCTTTTAGATGGGAACAATTCTGAGTTAATATTTTTGAAATGGGTGGGTAGCCCCATCCCTCAACTGGGGGCCATGCCTAACCACTGGGTATGGTCTCTACAGGTTTTATCCCCCTTTTGTTGGATATTTTGGTTATTGTTATCCCAGTTGAGTCCTTACCTGAGGACCCAGATATACTACTCCTGGGCATATACCCAAAAGATGCTCCAACATATAACATGGATGCATGCTCCACCATAACAGCTTTATTTATAATAACCAGAAGCTGGAAACAACCCAAGTGTCCCTCAACAGAGAAATAGATACAAAAAATGTGGTACATTTACACAATGGAGTAAATTGTGCATTTTTTACACAATTAAAAACAATGACAGTGAAATTCACAGGCAAATGGATAAACTAGAAAATATCATCCTGGGTGAATTAACCAGTCACAAAAGAATATACATGGTATATACTCACTGGTAAGTAGATATTAGGCAAAAAGCTTGGAATACCCATGATACAACTCATAGACCATATGAAGCTCAAGAAGAAGGAAAACTAAAGTATGGATCCTTTAGTTCTATTTAGAAGTGGGAACAAAATAATCATGGGAGGTAGAGGGAGGGAGGAACCCAGGAGGGAGAATACAGGGTGTGGGAGAAGGGTACAGGATCAGGTGTGGGAGGAGATGGGGGAGAAGTACAGAGGGTCAGGAAATTGAATAGAGTTGTGTAACAGTGGAAGATGGAGAACTGGGGTTAGACACTAGAAAGTCCAAGATTCCAGGGAAGCAAGAGGTTCCTAGGACCCAACAGGGATGACATTAGCAAGAGACTTTTTAAGCCTGGAAGTTCAGGAGGGAAGCACCTTCAGAAACAGGAAGCAAACAACTCAGAAGTCTCAGTAAGTCCCTAAAACAGATCCTCAAAGCACATTATTCCCCAACATTATATAAACAGTAAGGACTGCTGAAAAAAAAGAGGAAAACTGAGATACCAGAAAAAGAGAGTCAAACTGACTAAGCTACATGGAAGATATGCTGTCAGGCGTGCCTGCAAGTTAAGCAGTGAATTCTGTTTTTGTGGTTTGTGAGTCATTACCCACACCACAGTGCACTTTCAGTGTAACAGCTGCTTTTGAGTCATCCTTGCTCCTGTAGTCAACCACTCATACACATTCCTTTTAGTAACCTTAATAAAAACTCGCTAGTCCACCAAGTTGGACTTTGGTGTTACCCTTACTTTGCTCTGTCTTTGACTTCCTACCTGAGGGGAGCCAATGCTTGTTCACATCTCTCCAGAATCCTGTCCCACAGCAGCTGCTACTTGCTTCATTTCTGGATTCTGCCCTCTCTTCCAAGTTCTTATGAAGATTACAGATGGATAAATATGTCTTAAAATTGTCAGTCCACATAGCCACTAAGGAGATGAAATGCTGTGTGTTCTTGAAGATGCCCTTAAGACCTTTATTCTCTTGGACACTATTCACATATTTTGGCATCACACTTTTACCTCCTTCTCTTCTTCCAGCCATCATCACACACATATGCATGTACACACACACACACACACACACACACACACACACACACATACACACTTTACCTTTGCAGTCCCTTCTTTGAAAGGGCCTCAAAGAGAAAGGATCTGTAGTGGGGAAATAGGTGGCTGTCTTTGAAGCCTCTTAGAAAACATCTTAGTATCTGCTTAGTAGAATTTTGATCTGAGGTCTACCTGCAAGTCCAGAAAAATAAGAATAAAAGATTCCTGGATATCTTATAACATATAAATTGAAACTAATGAATTTGATACTTCCTATTGATGTTGGTAAATTCTATTCACTTCTCAAATTCCATTCCAAGGTGAAAAAATGATAACCTATTTCTTTGTAGTTATAAATGTTATGTGTCATTCCTTGTAGTTATAAATGTTACATGTCATATTTAAATTCCCATGATACTTCAATTCATAACACTTGATTTATATTTATTATATATTTTTATATTTGGTATTAATTATAAAACTGTTCTTATAAAAGTAAATATTTTATTATATACCATTATTTGCCTTTACAAATTTTATATTTAAAGAAGTTAGACTTTTTGATCTTATGTATGTGAACGATTTGCCTTCATATATGTACATATATGCCTGGTACCCATGAATGTCAGAATAAGGCATCTTATGTTACCTGAAACTGGAGTTACAGATGACCGTGAGCTAGCATTTTGGTGTTAGGAATTGATCTTGAGTTTTCTGCATGAACAATTGCTTTTAACCACTGAGCCATCTTCTCAGACCCAATTTTTATCATTTTAAGTGATAAGATTGTTAAAACTATACTTTATATGGGAATAGTCTTTGTATCCCACCAAAGATGTCAGAATAAAGTGATTTTTAATATAGGTAGCTAAAGGAGTTTTTTGTAAAGTGAACTATATTTTATATTTATCATAATATAGCACATAAATAGGTATAAACTTTCAACAAATTGGATAGAAATATTGTCACAAGCTTGAATGGTAAGTTTCTTCACAAACATATACATTTTCCTCCTTGTAGAAATATGGCATAAATTAACTCAAACAAAATAGAGCAACACTGATACACTTTCTCTAACTTTTCCTTAATGAATGACCTGAGAATCTGGACCAAGAGGAAGAAGAAAAGAGCTCCAGTTTCACCCATTAATTCTCATGTAATCATGAAAAAGATAACTCTAAAATACATAAAGTTTAGACACTATGAAAAAATATTTCTTGAAGTCATAACTGAAGAAAGAATAGAAACTTGAATAATAATTAAAATTAGTAAAAAGCATAAGCATATGAATAAAAATTGGAGGGAAAATGAATTTAGTGGATTAAACCTGTAGTATTAAATTTATTGTAATTTAATTTGAAATAAGTACTTCTGAATTTTGAAAGTGAGGCACAACCCTACTAGAAAATTTTTTGTCTGTGTATCAGCAACCAATGGGTACCCAGCTTTATCAGTAGCTCATTTCTCCATGTCTTTTCCAAGTTGATTATTACATTCCCCAGATCAGGGTCTTCTGTCATACGAACTGTCACTTTTCTTTGGATCTTATTTTTGCTTTTTCTAGAATCCCTATTTACCTAGATATCTATTTGTCTATCTAAAGGAAACTGCCAAGTGACTTTGAAGCATCATCAATGAGAACGTGGATAAGTAGAAATCTGCTCATCCATTTTAGACAATGATGCCATCATGGTATCAATCTGAATCTTTTTTTTCTTTATGTTTTGCTTTCAGTGCCTTTTTTTCATTAGTCTGAAACAATCTTTCCCAGAAGGCTAAATTTAATAAACCTGAGGCCAAGGCTATTAGATACCTAGTCATCTGTTGATAACTTAAAGCTGCAAACCAAGACCACAAATGACTCAGAAGTCACTCACTTCCTCTGCTATCCAGTGAAGTAGTTTTTGAAAATACACATATTTGTTCATTTTCTCTAAAGTCCCCTTTATGGGAATAGTAGTTCATATTGGAAACTCTCCCCAGGTAACTTAAGTCTAAAATGTTGGTCTATAGAAAACAGAGCAGCACATACATATTTCCAAACTCTTAGCCCCCATACATTTACTAATTTGTACTGATGAGTTCCAGATCAAACATTCTGTATCACCTTGGGACTATGGTCAGGTGTGTCCAAGAACATTCTCAAATCACTATTAACTACAATTCTGCATGGAGGTATAACTTGTATCTTTAGACACAACATAAATTAAATTATCGACCACAGCAAATGAATTTCAATGTGTTTTCCTTTTAAAATATCTTCAGATGTGTTTCTGTTACATAAAATTATTTAGAAAATTACTTTTTGTAAATATACAAGAATCATCTCAATTGTATTCTACTTAACTATACTATGCCCTCTAGTTCCCATATCATTGTTTGGGGGCCAGTTTATTATGATACTATAGTTACTTTTGTAAAATAAATCTCACACAGGGATATAATGTAATTGCAACTTTACCTTCAATTAACCTTCTCCTCAATGACTAAATTAACACAAATTAGACAGAATGCTATTCCTAGCTATATAGTCTTGTTAAAACAGGGTTATCTCATGAACACAATGTCCCCATTAGGAAAAAGAAAATAATTTTGAATGCATAGCTGTACATTGCTCTCATTTATCTTTTGGTCTTTATTATGCAGTGGTATTCCTGGAAGTCAGTAGATACATAATGTCAGTTGACACTGCTTCTCTCTCCTCATAAACTGAAATGTAACAGGGCCAACAGCATTAGGTCTTCCACTTTACATTCATTAGTCATTCAGGAAGTTAATCATCTGACTATAAATGGAAGCTTGCTCCAGTTCCAGAAGGGCAATATTTACCTTCTATTTATCCTTAGAGATAGAAAGCATAATTGGTGAAGGAAATTAAGATTGACAAGTCTTAAGATGGTCACATTTTAACAAAATATTTTGCATTCTGCTTTCTCAGAATAGCAATGTTCAATTCTTTTATAAGAGGATGCGACTATACCCTTTACCTGAGGCCTAGAGAGTTGACAAATGGGACAGTTCACAAGTGAGGAGTAGAAAGTAATAATGTTCACATCTCATTACCTCCCTGACTAACCATTCTTTCCACCATACCTCCATGCTATCTGAAGAGGTCATGGATGTAGGGCTAACCACTCCAGCTAATTATGTTTTTCCCATTGAGCAAAATTTGAAATTCTGGAAAATCCTCAGCAAAGAAGATTGTAGATAACTACCTGAGAATGACTATCTAGTTTCCCTGTAGACCAGAGAGCAAGCCCTGGGGAACAGTTCTGCATATGTATTAAATCACTACTTCTAAGTCATAGCATTCAAACCCTAAGAACTTGGACAATTCTATTTCTAAAATTAATACATAGATTAAATAAATCAATAGAATTTAAACTTACATTTTTTTCTACAGAAAGAGATACAACAATATAATCTTTTACGGTAATAGGTAATTGACCATCAGGAATGATTTTCTATTCTAAGACAAGTAAGCATCAAGATTTATCTTAATTCCCTAAAGCACAACAAGGAAGAAATATGGATATAAGAATAAACCTATGGAATCACAGAAATGCTACTGTCAACAGCCTTAAAACAGAAATTTTGAAGAGTACAAAACAGTGAGGACACTTAGCTATGAAATCAACTCATGTTAAGGGAAGAAATAATATCACTAGAAGAGAATATAACAAGGGAGTAACTCCATGATCAGGACGGATGGATATTGGAACAGACAACTAGTGCTTCCTCTATTAGCAGCTACTGACCACAGTGCTTTACCTAAGGAGCAAGGGACATTTTCCCAGTATTCCCAATTTCAGTTTCTTGCTACAGTGTTCTCACCAAAAGAAAATCATTCCACTAGATCAGTAGAAAGAAGCTCTTAGAATTAACACAGTGGCTCATGCCTGTAACCCCAAGATCCAGGAAGCAAAAGTTAGAGGATCACAAATTCAAAGCTATACTGGAATATACAGCAAGCCCCTGGCTAGCTTGTACTAAATAGTAAGAGCCAATCTATATAGACAAATGATGGAGGACATATCTTAGCACTTGAGTGCCGGCCTAGTGTTCACAAACCCAGAACTAACAGCAATAGCAACAAAAAGACAACAATTAATGAGAAAGTAAACAATGCCCATAATGGGAAAACAGCTACCTAAAAAGAAAACTCTCCAAGCACACAGGGACCAACAATACTTTCTATATCCACAGACTCAATTCAGTATATTTTTATGAGTCTCTTTCAAGAGAAGAGAGATTCTCATCCACATAGGAAGATTATATTATGAATTAAAAATATATCAAAGAATGCCAACCATAAGATGAAATTATTCTCATCCATCAATTACTTTCCAAAAAATTGTTGGTATGGAAAAATTAATAAAGGAATTCATTAGAAATGTGAACATTTTCAGAGTAGGTAAAAGAGCTGGCTATAAAATTAAAATATGCAACTATGGAAAAAAAGAAGAAATGACACCTTTGAAGTTAAAAAAAAAATCCTGTAGCAAAGTTGAATTACAGGAAGGTTTCTTGGTTTTCTCTTTTTTCTTCATTAATTAATTAATTAATTAATTTCACATACCAATCGAAGCTTCCCCTAACTGTTGTCCTCCAAGTCCCTCCCTCTTACCTCCTTTCTCCATCTCCTCTCCCTTTCTCCTCAGAGAAGGGGAGGCCTCCCAGGGATATCAATCCACCTTGCCATATCAAGTTGCAGTAGGACTAAGTGCATCTTCTTCTATTGAGGCTAGACAAGGTGGCTCAACTAAAGAAAAGGGATCCAAAGGTAGGCAATGGAGTCTGAGACAGCCTCTGCTCTTACTGATCAGGGTCCTGTATGAAGACCACGCTGCACATCTGTGGTTGTTTCAGGTTCCATATTCACTATTGCTAGGATTCTTAGCCTGGGTTACCCTCAAAGGCTTTTGGGAATTTCTATTGGACAATAGAATAGGTTTCTAGCTTGTTCCAGAGATGAGCTTACTCCTACCAATTCCAATTCTTGTGGTTCTCTCTCCCTCTGATGTACAACCTCTCCCCAGCTGAGCTGATTCCAATTCTCTCTCTCAGCTCTCTCTCCCTCTGTCCTCATCACTCTTGATTTCTCCTGTTCCCCTGCCCACCCCTAGTTCAACCTAGTTCCTTCTCTCCATTCACCCTTCCCTCATTTCTATTTTATATCTCCTTTTTAGTGAGATTCGAGCATCCTTCCTTGCACCCTCCTTGTTACTTTGCTTCTTGGGTATGTAGATTATAGCCTAGTTATACTTTACTTTGTGGCTAATATCCACTTATAAGTGAGCACACTTGTTTGTCTTTCTGGATCTGGATTATCTCACTTAAGATGATCTTTCCTAGTTCCATTCATTTGTCTGCATATTTCATGATGTCATTGTTTTTAATAGGTAAGTAATATTCTATTGTGGAAATGTACCACATTTTCTTTATCTAGTCCTTGGTTGAGGGATATCTAAGTTATTTTCAGTTTCTGGGTATTATGAATAAAGCTGCTATGAGCATAGTTGAGCAAGTGTCCTTGTCATATGGTGGAACATCTTTTGGATATGTTTTCTTGTATCTAGTTTTACATATAGATGAAGCTTGGCCACTTATCCAAAAGTCAGTCAAACAAACAAACAAACAAACAAAACAACCAACTGCACCTGTCTAACATCTTAAACTCATTTAATAATAAAAGCATTGTTCACTGGAAGCTTTGATATGCCCCACTTTCACGGCCTGAGTCCTTCAGGACCTACAGCTACCCATGGTGACAAGAGTTGATCTCTGTAATAACTTGAAAATGAAAGAAACCAGGTGAATTCACCATTTTTTTTAAAATAAAAATACAGTTGATAGAAAAAATAGAAATGCTGTTGCCTTCTCATCACTCCTTTAGAGAGACTGATTGAGGGTTGACCCTGAAGTGCTGGAAAATAAACCTTATGCTTTTGCATCAAAAAAGAAAGAAAGAGAGAAAGAAAAAAAGAAAGAAGAGAAGAGAAAAGAAAAGAAAAATAGGAATCTACATAGTTATCCAGTCTGCTACACAAATTAAAGTAAAAAATAAAAAAAAAAAAAAAAACATAATACTAAGTGGTCAGCCCTGAAGTCATACACATAGAAGTAGCATTTAATGGGCTGAGCAGGTTGTATTTACATATTTAGATGCTTGTACATGCTTGTGTACATGCTCCTGTGGTGTGTGTGTATGTGTGTTTGTGTGTGTGTGTGTGTATAAAACCATAACAGTTAATGAAAAAGAAACAACAATTTGGAAAAGAAGCAAAGGAGCATGATACACAAGAAGGATTAGAAGAGGAAAGGGAAGGGAAAATTATATGAATATATTTTAATTTAAAAAATACTATTCATAAAGAAAATATCACTAATATGATGAAAGAATTTTAAAAAATCTACTACAAGTCAATGTGAATGACAACTGCTGGTATCAAATAAATTTACAGAACTTCCAACAACAATAATAATAATAATCTTCATTAATTAATCTAACATGTTAAATTTCCTGTTTGCTTTTGATATTCCAATCCTAATTCTTAAAACTTTGTCAAATGAAAATACAATTTCAGTGCTAATTTACAACAATGTGGTGGTTTGAACATGTTTGACCCAGGGCGTGGCACTATTAGGAGGTGTGGTCTTGGAGTAGATGTGGCTTTATTAGAGGAAGTGTGTTACTGTAAGGGTGGACTTAGGGACTGTCTTCCTAGCAGACTGGAAGTCAGTCTTCTGCTCGCCTTTGGAACAATATGTAGTCATCTCCTCCAGGGCCATGCCTGCCTAGGTACTGCCATACCAGCCTGGATGCTGCCCTGCTTCCAAGATAATAATGGACTGAACCTCTGAACCTGTAAGCCAGCCCTAATTAAATGTTGTCCTTTATAAGAGTTGCCTTGGTCATGGGGTCTCTTTACAACAATGGAAACCCTAGACAAATACCAAAAGTTGTATTTTATGAATATTGGAAGTATATAACAACAAACAATGCTGGTGTCAGCCCAATAGTTTGCTTGTAAAACCTTAGATCTAAGCTGCTAGATAGCCAATAAATATTTCTTTTTTTTCAAGTCTTGAAAATGATTATTCCTCCAGGTCAAAACTGGGGAAATTGCTATGTGATTTCATAAATCTGTCCAAGGATGATTTCCTTGAATAAGCAACATACCTGAGGATTGACCAAAACTGCATCATGACTGGTAATCATACATGACAAAGGAGATGATATGATACTTAATGGGCAATTTTGGCATTATGGGATTTCTTGATGAGGTAAGGCCATTTCAAAGATGGCTGAGCATCATTTTAAAGGTCAATGACTGGAGGTGAACAACTTACTACATTCTCCAAATCTTAATAAGCATGGAGTTACTGGACCAGTTTCACTGTTCCTGCTCTTCAAGTGGCCCTCGCCCTGGCACTGTTCAGGAAGGAAGCTCGCTCACACCGCTCCAAGTGCTTAGAAGCAACAGATTTTTTTTTTCCTTGCACATGGTTTGGGGAAATAATTGATTCAAGGCTGAGCTCAAATTTCCTTTGTGATAAAAATGGAAAAAAACACAATTTGATCTTTCAGAAAATAGATTTTTTTTTAACATAAGCTTCTCTACTCAGTTTTCTTTACATGTTTGAATAATGAATTCTACAATATTTCTATTTTGTACTGTTTTGGTAAAGTTTCCCAAGATTATTGTAAATGGCTTTGTTTTTGCCTAATTATTTGGACTCTATCAAACAAACTTATACAATATTTAGAGATTGCCAAGGGTATATTTCTTTTCAACACATGGTAATAAGTTCATGTGCTATAATGAGTTGCATTTCTAGAAAATATACATCAATAAATAAAACAAGGTTTTGTGATTATAACTTCAAATAAGATGGTCACACGACATCACTGCTCAGCTTCTGTAAGTATAGCTGTGCTGAAAAAGTTAACTGTCGTCTGTAACATATTCTAACCTAGGATCAACGTAATCATGTTTAGCAGAGGTATTCAAATACTGTCATTTTCTCAGTTTCTAGTTGTTGTAGAATGTTCTAGAATCTAGACACATAGGGGATGCCTGAAGCTCAGGAATTATACTTCATTTTAAATTGTAAACCTGAATCTGCATACAGTATCATTGTATGATTCTAGAATCACTTCAGTGACCTCTCACTGACAGTGCAGGATGTAAGATGCAGGGATAAAATACAGAGTGCAAGATAAGATAGAAAATAAAAGCTCTTTAGAGATTCAATGTTGCTAGAAAACTCCAAGGTTGCATTTTATATTGACATATAATTTAGATAGTCTGAAAGGCATGAATCTAAATGTACGGCTTATTTACAAGTGTATACACCAGTGCACCCCTAACATCAATCCACATAAGAACATGCCCCTGCTTCCAGAAACGCACAAGCCCCTCCTCCACCTCACCTGTCTTTCATTTCTGTCCCATCTCCTTTGCCCACCCCCATGTCACATACTCTCAACTATTTGGCTGTATCTGGATCTCTCAGTTGGGCAGTATATGTTATCTATGACTCTGCTCAATTTTCTCTTTTGGAAGTTACACATTTCATTTGTATTCTACATGCAGTGGCCAGGATTAATCAAGACCCACCACTGTGAATAAATATCATTCACTCACATACCCTAAAATCACAGAGAATTAAACTTTCTGCTCATGAGACATCCTTATTATAAATTAGTAACATTTAATTTGGATTTTATGTAACATATTTGAAAAGCTGACAGAAAAATTCTTTCTTCCTGAACTCAAAGCTTCTCTTGAATGTTCACAATGCTACATATAATATCTTCCTGATGTCTGAAACCATAATCATCAAAGAAAGGAGGCTATTGGGGGCAGAGCAGTAGAGGGACTGTAGGGCAGGAAGGGAGAAGGTAAGTGATGGAATTATATTTTAATTAAAAATATTTTTAGAAAGAAATATTATTAATTTTTCTAGAAATTTCCACATGCTTACTGTAGTGATTTTTAAAGCACCAACAGTTTTACCTTCTGTGTTCCTTCACATTCTGATTTTCTTTCATCTATTTCATCTTTTTTATTTGTCTACTTATTTATGAATATGTGTACATATGTACCACTGCACATATGTGGGTCCTAGGGACTGTGCCTTTACCTGCTGAGCTATCCCACCAGTCCTCATAGCCTATTTCATCTCTGGGTAATAGGTCACATTTTGTTCTATATACAATTGAAGTGTTGTTTTTTTTTTTCTCCCCAGAAATAGGTACCTATGTCCCGTTTGCTCCCTGGAGTAAATCTAGCCTATAAACATCTTTTTCTAGATTTTGATTGTTTTACTGAGATACTCTTCACCACCAATTTTAATAGACTTGATGACAGAAATAAAATCCTCCTTATCAAAGTGTAGAGTCTAAGTGCCTGGAGCATTTTCTGGTCCTCTGCTCAGCCATTAGTAGGTCTTGTGAACTTATACCTCAGAAGGAGATTTCTCTCCATCTCTCTGGCCAGTAGCTCACAATTATTCCCGGTACTCAGCATAAGCACTGGAGAGCTTGCTGTCTTTTCCTGGACTCTCTTTCATACCTCAGTAAGTCTGATATGTCTAACCTTCTCGTTGACACTTATTAAACGCCTTTCCAAAAGAGGTATGTGTAGAGTCTCTTTATTCCAAGGCTCCCATGTTCACTGAATGACCCCCTTCACCTACATCAGCCTTTGGCAATTTGTCATGGCATTACTCTTACCTTTCTTACACACAAGGCAGCTTCCTTTTCTTCCTAATGCTCTGAAGAGAATGGGTGTGGCCAGGGGTCTTCTTTTTCCTAGAAGGGACTCATCAATTTACAATTTTCATCCTACATGTTTTCTTTACAATTTCACATCTTTGATAGTCTTCTTTTAAATTCATTCTTCATTTCGAAACTAACTTAACATTATTTTAAATGAATCCTGTCTTAAGACTTTCTGTATTATAAACAGAAGTCAATATGATTTTAAACTTTAAGCTGAAATATGAATGGCATTGCATTTATGGAATGTGATATGAAAATATTTTTCTCAAATGCCTAATGCATATTTTAAATAGTTAGTGAATATTGTTATATGTTTAGTTAAATACAAGTGTGTTTTACATGATGTCTTAATTGATTCCCTGAATGTTTATTTTTGGCAAAAAACTAATCAATTTAACTCTCTTGAGTCCATTGTGAGACTAATATTGTGAGAATAATAAAGATGCTACATTTCAAATAAAATCACATTCTAATAGTGGCTGAAATGTTGTACTATAACACTTCCCCTTACTACCTAACCAATTCAAGAGACTGTACAGGAGAGGTAGCTCAGTCACTACGTGTACACACAGCTCTTGCAGAGGACTTGAGTTTGGTTCCCAGAACATACATTGGTGGCTCACAACTACCAGTTGTAGGAGACTCAAAGCCATCTTCTTGAATATGATATTATTTTAAAGTGAGATTATATTTTTAAGTAATTTTAAATGCTTAGGCATAGGAGACAAATTTCTCTCACATACCCTTACAGAATTGATTAGTTATGAATTTCTGTTATAACAGGCAGTAACTGGAACTATATTTGTCTAATATCCTGGTAGACTATGACAAATTCTATTGCAAGCAGAGGTATGATTCTTAGAGCATTATTACATCTACTATGTGTTATGGATGTTATTCAACTAGTGCTCAGTGTGCTTTGTATTTTCATTTACTCACTGAGCACACACTTCTTATCACTGGATTGCTAATAAAGATTCTGTTATGGGCATAAGTGGTAACATCTTACTCTAATAGGAAAAGAAGACTACAATGTAGCAAGAAAAGCCATAGAAATGTATGTTATTCAATACAGAAGAAGCACAGTTAAATTCATGTTAATATCTGTGAAAGATTCTTAAAAGAGATGAAACCTGAGCCAGACAGATGGGATTATTCAAGTAGGTCAGTGAGAAGTGGTGACAAAAAATGAAATAAACGGCACAGTGTTTGGAAAGGCACATTGAACACAATGATAAAACCAACACAACTCACATCACTAAACACAAGGTAAATCAGCTCTTAGAGCTTATGCAAGCTCATATCCCATGAAGACTGACTTACCTTGCCCAGGCTCTCATCAGCTTCTTCTAGGTGCTTCTATCACTGGATCCTAGTGTAGGCTCCCATGACAGGTTCAGATCTAGAAGTCTCCTCTTTCAACCAAATGCCATGCTCAAATTACATCTTGCCATAGTTTCCAAGAGTGGTGAATATCCTGCCTCTTAAGGCAATGACTAATTGTTGTCTTCTCTCTTGAGAGGAATAGGGGACAATCCTAAACCTAACTTATTCTATGTAACACTTCCTAGTTAAGCTTTGTTCCTAGAACATTTTTTTTCAATACTGAGAGTTAAATGTAGGACCTCTGGAATACTAGGCATAGGCATATACTCTACCACTGAGCAATATTCACAGCCCTCTAAAGTATAATCATTACTGTGCCAATTAAGAATATACACCGGTTCTCTGACACAAAGGAATCATTGCCATGGACATAGGAATATGTCCATTTCAAAATGATCAACTCACTGAGGCGAAAAGGAATTAAGTAAGTATATACCTGTGAAAGAATATAAGAAAAAAAATTGCCACCACATACAAAGAAGCACAGTCATTGGTCACCTTCTTTCCGGTCTAAATTTCATTGGATTGAGACTGATGACAGATTAGAAGATGGATAGATAGATAGATAGATAGATAGATAGATAGATAGATAGATGGATGGATGGATGGATGGATGGATGGATGGATGGATGGATGAGTGGGTAGATAGATAGATAGATAGATAGATAGATAGATAGATAGATAGATAGATAGATAGATTATAGATACATACATACATACATACATACATACATACATACATAGATGTATATGCTTGTGTGTGCACATACTCATAGATATTAAAATATAAAACCATGTCATGTGGCACTATGACTTAATTCAGGTTCTGAATTCAGAAAATACATTTTAAAAATATTGAATTTAGGGATGTATATTAGGAAAGGTGAAGTTTATCTGACTGCCACAGAAGCCAGATTACAGTATCACTCAGGCCACAATTCCCGTAGCCACCCTAGGGCTCTGCTAGAGTATCTTCAGGATTCAGGTTTTTCGTGTCATTCCTCCATCACAGTGGTGGCTTTTCCATTCCTGGCACTGTCCCTATACTCTTGAGAGGATGGGGAATGAGAAGCAGGAAGCTAATACCTACATTAGGGAAAGAAGACATTCTATTTTTTAGTGACTACAATGTATCATATGGCCATTCTTAGGAAACGAAGCCCTAAGAAAACTAAATTTTTATTAGAGAATATCATAATCCCAAATAAAAATAATTTTTCCATTTTATTGAACTGAATAGAAAAAAATGACTTCTATGTAGACAATAGACACTTGTTATGGTTTAAAAACTGCACCTTCGAATCTTGGGCGTTAAAGTTCAATGGCCACAGTGATAGTTTTAAGAGACAAGACCTTTAAAAAGAATAGTGAAGTCTTGAGGACTTGTCCCCTCATAACTAGAATTAAGTATCCTATAAAAAGGCTTGCAGGAGGAAATTCATCTCTTTTGAATCTTCTGCTTCCGAGGGTGCAGCACCGAGCTAACACCTTCAAAAAAGAGACCAACCCTCAGGCCAGTCTGGTACTTCAATATTGGATTTCTCAGACACCAGAACTGTAAGAAATAAATTCCTCTTATTTATTAACTGTCCAGCATTTGGTGTTTTGCTATAGCAGCACAGAATCTGACAGCATGCTTGCCATAGTCGTTAGGTTGTAGAGCTTTAACAGAATTTGGAACTGCTTAGTGTAAGCACTGTAATTTTCCAGGTAGAAAGATTAAAATGGTTTGCTTCAGGCTGTATCTCAAGTACCTAGTAATGACATACCATAAAATTAATAAAAGAACCTAACTTGGTTACTTTAACTAATAGCACACCTATCACTCCACTGTAGCATCAATTATCTAAAAAGATTATTCTGCTGGTGCAAAAGCACAGTCGCAGACTCTTCTGCTTCCTTCCCAGCTCATAGTCCTCAGTGCAAGCCACCATCAGAACTCTGAGCACACTCCTGAGTGTGTCACTCATCCTCAGAAGTGTAAACACCCCAACAGCTTATTCATGTTCCTTTTGTATGCTCCTGCCCCTGCTCTCAGAGATGCTGAGCCTAATATAAGTGGTTAGCAAATGATCATTGAATCAATTAACCTCAAACAGAAGCTTAAAACTTTACCATGCATCCCAATGGAAGGATATGGTATGTTCTTGGGATGTTGATTTTGACTCTGGTAGTCCCAAACTACTGCTGCTGTTGTTGTTGTTATTGTTGTTAAAAATATTATTTTGTGCTTCTAGATCTTATAGCTGGTAAAAAAATTCGTTTGATTCAATCCATACATTTGTACACTCTTATCAACAGAGTTAACTTAGAACACAGTTAACACAAATACTAAATTATAGGGTCAGTAAGCAAAGTAGGGAGATAAAGCCTGTGTCCTTCTTAGGGCCATCCTGTGCAGTTAGTGCTGGTTTGCAACATGTCAAGTTGCCATAAATTTAATGTAATAAAATATTTCACCTTTGTGTCATACAACTATATAAATTTCTTTACTCCTTACTGGATGAGGATGACTGACAGATACAACTTAAAAACAAAGTATGCATTCTGACTTGGGACTCCAGGGATGCATTCCATCATGGCAGGGATAGTGTGGCTGTGGAATAGCTTTGAAGCTCTAGTGTATGACTAGGAAGAGAGTTGCTCATGTTTGCTGAATAGGTATAGGAGAGCTCAGATCAGAACCAGGCTTGGGCTATGACCCAGATACTCCTAAGATTTTATCTATATAATAGGCCCCATGTTGAAAGGAGTCCTTACCAAAAAACACCACCACACTGGAGACCAGGGGCTCAAATACAGGAACCTAGGAAGAAGTTTCACATTCAAGCTATAAAAGTACTCATACCCTAAAATTTATGTACTACTTTAATACCTAGCCTTTGATAAATTAGTGAAGTTGAGTTATTATTAACTGAAAATGCAAAGTTTCTAAATGTATAGTGTTGTATATAGACAGCAAAAAATTAAAGATGAGAATATGGCTGAGATTAAACTTGAGTTTTCCCACTTTAAAAAATATTTTTAACAATTTTATACTATATATTTTGGTCATATTCTTTTCTTCTTTCAGAATCCCAAGATCCTTCTCTACATGCTACCACACTTTATACTCCCCTCAAGAAAAACAAACAAACAAACAAAAAACCCCCACAAAACCAAACCATAAAAAGCACAAACAAAACCCATGTAGTCAGATTCACATTGCCCAACTATCTTTTCCTGAATATGTGGCCTGTCTGGGGTGTGGTTGATTACCCAATATTCCAAAAAGGAAACACAACTTTTCCCATCCCAGTACATATCAATTGCAAATAGATTCTTAGTTTGAGCCAGGTCTTTGTACCCACTTCCCTTCTTTTGTGTTGGGATTTTGTCTAGTTTAGATATGCGAGGGTTCTGTGCATGCTGTCACTGTCTCTGAGGTCCTATGTGCATCATCCCTGTTGGACCTAGAAAACGCTGTTTCCTTAGAGTTATCCACCATCTCTAGTCCTTATCGTCTTTCTGCCTTCTCTTCTGCATAGATACTTGAGCCATGAGGGGACAACTATGACACAAGTATTCCATTTAGGAATAAATGCTCCAAAATCTCTTCCTCTCCACACATTGTTCAGTTCTAGATCTTGGTATTTGTTATCATCTAATGCAAGAAGAAGCCTCTTTGAGGAAGGTTAAGTGATGCATTCACCTATGAGTACATCATTATGTTGTTAGAAGTTGCTTAATTGCTTTGTTCATTTAGTATAATAATTGTAAGATTTTCTTCTAGGGTAGATGGCATACAAAGTCTCAGGTTCTTGGCCTTATTAATAGTGTCAGGTATGGGTTCCACCTCATGGAGTGGGCTTTAAATATAATCAAATGGTGATTGGTTAGTCCCATAATAGTATCACTATGCCACCAATGCGTATAGCTTTCAGGGATGTGGGTATTGCTGCTTCCATGATTGATATTTGAGTGAGATTAATGGTTATACTTTTCTACTTTTAGTGATGAACATTTATAATATGTCTTAATTATCCTTCAGAGGCAGCTTAGATAGTCTACTATTCATAACTTGGAAAGTAGAGGTTAAATGAAGTCAGAGAAAGAGTTAGAGAGCATTAGTTTTGTTACTGTATAAACACAAGCATTTGCTTTAATTTTCTGGCTTTTGGAAGTGATTCTTCTGTGACAGGTAACAGGTTCAACACTATTTTATTTGCATTTTTTATTTGAAAATGAGAATGTACATTGTGTGTGATGAAATAAATTAAACAAGGCTAGGCCATGAGACATAGTTCTTATCTCTAAGATACAAATAAATTCAGAGAATCACATTAAGAGCTAGATGGTGGGCATAGAGATAATCAAGCATAGCAGGCATCATGAACACATCTGTTTCTCATATACATAGCCACATATATCAGGCTGCATACATTTATAACAATCTTCATGCTTCATTGCAATTTGTTGTGTGGCTGTTTCCTCTGGACATAAATTTTACTCAGTACAAGTTTATTAAAGAAGATTTATTTGTGTTTTTTCTTCAATTTAGTACAATCTATACAGACAGGAAAACTGGAAGTTGTTTGAGTATTTTAAGGTGGTTAAACAGGATCTGAAGGAATTTCTACAAGTAGTTAGACTTTCAATATATCTAAAATGGTGGTAACTGGGCTTCTGTTTAAAATATATATTCCCATTTTCACACTTGACCATATTGTATCCCTTCTAAACTCTCATAAGCTAAATAATAAATTCTTTTGTTTTTATAATATATGAGGGAAAACTAGGCTCAAAAATTTATGCAGCCTGTTCCAGTTCTTAGATCAAAGAACTTGAGGATCGACCTTGAAATTGCAGAACTCTGCTTCTAAATTCTGGGCTCCATTTATTTTACCTTTCTTCCTGTCAGCAGAAGGGCCTGGTGGGTGAATAGCTGCAGTGCACCTTGTGAGACCAGAGCTGATGTGCTATAGATTTGTGTTTTCAAATTATTTTTACTCTAGTTTGGTTGCTAAACAACTAACTGGAGACAGGCAATCATTTGAAACATAAATCATTTGTTAAAAGTATAAAGTGACTGAAGAGTAATTAGTTCTGCTGTGTAATTACCTTGCGATGCTTCATAGAATGATCATTACAATTTTAAATTTGTAATTTTCTAATATCTCCCCTCCTATTGCTATGGGACAAAGAGACCCGTTTCTGTGATATGTGTGCCCTGTAATCCTGTCTTTATATTGCTTTGTGAAAGCTGATTAGGAACAAAATCCATTAAGGGCTACTAAAATTTTTAAAGAAATAATAATAATAATAATAATAATAATAATAATAATAATAATAATATAAAACTGAAACAAGGAGTTAAAAGGAAATTAAATCCTCTCATACCTGTATTTTTGTTTTTTTTTAAAAATACATTTGTTTCCTTTGCATGAAATTTTTGAGGTCAGTTAAAAATGTGCTGCACAAGCCCCATGGCTATAGATGAGCAATAGAGTTTTGCCCAGCTATGTGCTGGGGCCCTGGGTTTGAACCCATCAAACAAAGTCATCAAAAAAGAAATAAAGCCATGCCATTAAAATTATTGGGAGCAACAGAAGAGAACTCTCTTCTTTTGGTGTAAGAACTGTCCTGCAGTTAAAGGATGGTGTCTGCTGCCAGTTTTGTATTGGCTTATTACTTTATAGCTGAAAAGTAGAATTTTCATATATTGTTTTTCTATTTGATTTTTCTCACTTTGAGCTTGCGCATCCTATTGTATCTATATCTACAGGCTTACCATATTTTTCTGGCTATTATCTCTTATGTAAGGTAATTTCAAAAGTTATTCACAAGTCATTATGATGAGATCTTTATCATGTCATGCATTGGGTATGGTGAATATATAGAGATTTTAGCTAGCAAGAAGTTTGTAGCTAAGCAACAAGATAAATGTTCTTTCCATCGTGCAATAAATTTCATGACAAAATATGTCATAAATCATCTAGAAATTCCATATTCTCCTAGATCATAGACTTAAGAATGTCAGAAATGTAGTGATGTGGCATCATCCTAGATATTCAAAGGTGACTTTTGTCATCAATACACTCATCTCTATTTAAGCCTTCACTTGACAAATGTTTGAAAATCTGAGTACATTCCATACAAACCAAATGCCATAGCTGTTAACGTTGTTGAAGAGCTGTGCTTCTGGTTAACAATTTGATTTAGACCTCTGACCCCTCCATTCTGGGTTTCCTAATATGCTAACTTCTCTGGCATCTTAAAGCTCAATTATTCATCTTAAAGTCAAGTTAACCATGTAGTGTTTCATTTGGCTCTCCCCAGTCATTGGTACTTCTTATATATCTGTTTAATTTTATAATTTTCCTCTACCAATATCTAAGCTATGTCCATGGGTTTATTATCCTCAGTCAAGGAAAAACAGAATGTTCATAGTGTCCTTCCATCACAACATGTGTGATCACAAACCCCCTAACTATTTCTGCAATCCAGATATGAAGAAAGTTCTATAAATATTATTTCAATTCTTTAGTAAATTCAAGTCATTCTATCCATAAGTTTTAGTATTTAGCATAGCATCTCTAGTCCTGAACTGAAAAAATTTAAGTACATAGTAGACATTACATGATATTCATATGGGTGTTTGCCTTGTCCAACCTTAATATGAAGGAAGGTGCCTAGTCTTACTACAACTTTATGTGCCGTGTTTTATTGTTATCCCTGGAAGATGTGCCTTTTTCTGAAAAGAACTGGAGGAGAAACAGATGCAGGTGGGTAGAGGGGAGGAGGGGTTCAGGACTTAGAGGAGAGGATAGAGGGAAACTGTGATCTAGATGTAAAAATGTAGTAAATAATAATTATTATTATATGTAACAATATAATAATTATTATATTATACAATAATATAATGTAATAACTATTATTATATACACTAATATAATAATAACTATTATTATTTCCACAGGTTAAAAAAAGAAAGAAAAAAAAGCAATGGCTGAGCAGTGAGCTCTGGAGTATGTATTTGTCTGACACTCTATCGAGATGAGAGTTAGAGTTTGAGATTCTAAAAGTATATTTCTCTACTTCATCCTCTGGCATACATTCTAGAAAGATGAAGAGTGAGATCTTTAACATTTTCATTTAAAGACAAAAACTATTTTGGGGTAAAGAAAAAATGGTATTAAACTAAAAACCAAAAAGCAAATTTAGCTCTTTTGTTTCATTTAATAACCAAAAGTAGTCTGAAGACAGAACTAGAGTCCTGGAAAAATAAAACTGGAATTAGAGACATCTTTGATAAAAATAATATTACTTTTGAAATACCTCATTCGTAATGAATAAAAAAGGTATAAAATCTTTTCCCTTTCTCTATCATTTTGTCTGTTTTGAAATGAAATCTTTATTATACTAAGAACAATTACTAGATAGGTTATCTTAAATTTTGTCCAAAGAACCACTTTGCTCTTATTATTTTATACCTCAGAAGTGACAACTTACAAAGTATCTTTGATGATATTAATAACAGGTACAGAAAAATCCAGGTGTAGCTACGTCTGCCTTGTGACACAGTGGGAAGTCCAGAGACAGCTGAACAGGACATCTTATCTGCTTTTCACATGGTGTGACACTGCTTTGATAAAGAAATGAGGTCTTTATCTCTTCTTTTTCTCTCTCATGTTTTCTCTTTGTCTTGAGTCTACATGGAACATTGATATAGAATTCACATGAGGGGAAACTGACTTGGCCACCTGATAGCTGATCATAGCTGACAGTATGAGGCAGCATTCAGGACCCTCCAGCCTCTAGTCTTACTAATTGATGCCCCATACATTCTGAATGGAAAGGGTAAGCTATTGCTTTTGTATCCGTTCTTAATCCCTTATGTGATCAATAAGCATAATAAATTATTATTTTTCCAAAATATGGGTGTTCTTTTGTGTGGAGAGCCATTTTCAGCTGCGCCCGGAGAGTGAGTGGTCTCATAAACAAGCCCTCATTTGGCTAAGCTTGCTGCCATTGGTTGCTTCCACATCTGATGACCTATCCGCTTTTGCTACATAGTCCATTGGGATTGGCTAAGCTTGGGAGTACTTAATGGCCGGGGCTTAGAGGCAGGAAGGTGGGGCTTAAGTAATGGCTCCAGAGAAACAGAAGTAGCAGTAGAAGCAGGAGGGAGAAGCAGGAGGAGAAACACTGTTTAAAAAGGTTCCTGAATAAACTGCTAAAAGAAAGAGCTCGGGTCGCTTCTTGCTGGTTGAGGCGGGCGTGACACTTCTGTAATTCTTATTACACATGATAATCAAGGCATCATCGAATTAGATATATACCAAATGTTTCTAGTCTACCAGAGGCCCTTGGTCCTGTGAAGGTTTTGTGCCCCATTGTAGAGGTATGCCAGGGTGGGTTGGGGAGCAGGAAGAGGGAGAAAGAGATAGTGGGTAATTCAGAGGGGAAACCCGGAAAAGGGAGAACATTTGAAATGTAAATAAAGAAAATATCTAATTAAAAAAAAAGAAAAAAAGAAATGCTGAGGACCAGTGAAATAGCAGCTATTGGAAGGCACTTGCTATGAAGTCTGATGCCACACGCTCAATCTCCAGGTCACACAAGATCGATAGGGAAAACAAACTCTAGCAAATTGTCCTCTAATCACTAACTGCATGCACCTCCCCTATGCACAAACAAGTAAATAATTGTAATTTTAAAACTGAATACAAATGATGAAGTAGAGTTTGCGTTATCTGCCTCTGTGACTCTGAACTTCCTATGTAGGTTCAAATCCATGACCAGACTTGAGTCATGGCACACTGTATATCAATACTAGCTCAGTTATTTAAGAGCCCCACATAAAGACCTTCTTTTCTGACCATATTTATAGTAGCTCCTAAATATTTAGACACTCAAGTCACTTCAATATAGAGTGTCTGCAGATTAAAGTGGTTAAGAAACAGAGAGGTTATTGGTAGCTAGCAATTTGTGCATAAATACTGTATGTTCCTTACAAGGATATAACCACCTTATTACATAACATATAAGCATGTAGCAGATTCAGAGAGATGAAGTTCAAATGTAGCTACCAAGTGATGGCAGGGATGATTCAAGCACATGTCTCCATCCTGGCAAATTTATGTCATTTATATCTTGCCTTAAAGTATTAAGAAGATTACGGTAATGATTTCAGTAGTAATTAGCTGTCAGTCTAATGACTGACACAATAACATAACCAGTGAAAATTAGCTAACACAAAGTAAACCCAAAAGTTCCAAATGTTGTTATCATCTCATTTTGTTCTATGTTTTCACTGAGGACTAAATACTACAAAAATTAGTGTGACAAAGATTTCACCTTCAATAAGTTTACTCTTTCTGACTGAGTATTGAATATAACGTAAAGTAAAATTTAATAAAGTACTCAAATTATTCACTTGACAAATTTAAAATGTTTCATGGTTCAATGGGAACCAACTGAACTGATTTTTTTCCAAGACAAAGTTTCTCTATGTAGCCCTGGCTGTCTGGAAACTCAGCTCTATAGACGAGACTGACATTAAACTCAAGAGATCTGCCTGCCTCTATCTCGAGTTCTGAGATTAAATTCTTGAGCTACCACATCCAGTTCTGAAGGCAGATCTCCATGGCTAAGATTTCAATAGGAAAAGCCATTAACTCTATATGAAAAAGAACCATGCAAGACAAGAATAACTTGTATTGAGAATTTTTCAAAAATTGTTAAGAATTCAGTATTCCTAAAGAATACTTGTTAGATTTTTTTAATGGACTGGATATGTAAGGACAGATGCTAATAAAGACTTTAAAGATATTTATGGGTAATGGCTAGAAATGGGAAAAATATTATGATTTGAGGGCAATGTTACCTTGAGGAGCTTGAACCAAATCTCCAAGACATTTTTTAAAAGGTATATAATTTTATAACGAAGAAAAATCCAGCTCAAATCCATTCTTAGAGAGATAACTTGGTTCACATACTCCATAGCAAGCAACAGAATCTCACTTGAGCTGACTTAAATGGAAGGAAGAGATCTATTAATTATGGATTGTGGTATTTCCAATATTTTCCATAGAGAAATGATAATAGTTATATAGCAGCCTGGGGAAGACAGATGAGGCTGCTTGTGGCAAGAACCAATCAGCCTGGGGACTAAAACTGCTCCTGGGTTCCAGGAGTTAATATCAAAGCACACATTTTCAGCCCACCCACTAGGAAGCTCTGATCCATTACGTAAAATTATAGCCTTGGGGCTAAACCATACAGGCTGAAGACTGGTATAGCTTCTTGAAGGGATAAAGGAAAAAAACTTAAAGCCATCAGCAGTCACATCACCTACTCATCCCTTAACTTCTCTCCACCTCACATAGTTCTAGTGCTTCTCTCCTTGAGTTAAGTTCCTCGTTTTATATTTATTGCGGTAAAAGACACTAAACATACAACTTTCAAACATGCAAAATACCCATTTAAAATATTTAATAAACAGTTTACAACTTTTAGTGTTCATTCCAAGTTTCCTAGAACAAGGTACTAATTAAGCCAAAACTCTGAATCTTTCAGTGTCAGTAAGAATGATGTCTTATAATAAACCTAGGGCCATGGAGGGTCACTCCCATGCAGTGAGGGGTAGACATGTCTCATAGAAAACTACAGAGACATTATTAGGTACGCCTAGAAGGCAGGTGTATGGCAAGCTGCTGTAGTAAGCCAAGAAAAAGTCCTAGATAGCCAAAGTTAGTTTCAAAGCTAGAGACTAATAGAGATCTAGGCAAAGTTTAGTGCAGCATTTAAGTTTTTGGAATAACTGGATGTGGGTTTGAGAGAAAGGAAGCCAGGCAAATAGACTATGCAATCAAGTGTAAGCATGGTATCATTCACTGACCAAGGACAAGCAAGATGAATTAAAAGTTTGAAAGATGGAAGCATTCCATCATTTAGACAAAAATTCAATGGTTCCATAGGAAATTAGAGATCAGAATAGCCATCTAAGAGGAACATAAATGTGAGGGAATTTTATATAATGACTAAAGTTTGGGGAAGAAAATACACAGAGCACAGACTAAGGGGGGGGGGATTGGATGGCCATGGAGAGAGAGTCTGAAGACATGCGGGAGAACATCAAGATGGAAGAAAAAGGTGCAAGAAAAAGATGAGGACAAAAGACAGGATGCTTTCCACAAGCAAGGGGTACTTAATAATGTTAAATACTGCCAAGAAAAACATAGCATGTAGACTAAAAAATGCAGCTCTCTAGACTCAGTAGTAAGAACATTGGCAAGAAACAGAGTATGGAGAGAATTAATAACAAAAGCCAAACGAAGAAAACATTTCAGAGTAAACAGAGATTAGAAAGAGAAGCTCTAAAGTTACTCACAAGAAACTGGCTGTGAAGAAGCAGAAGGATATGCTAATTGAAGGGGGTTCTTGGTTGACGGAGGTTTCTTTTTTCTTTTTTCTTTTCTCCTAACATCACTGTGTTCATTGCTGATGGGCATCTTCAAGTTAAAAAAGGATCTTGGAATGGTGACATTCCAAGGAACGCTATGTTACTTGTCATATGTTATATGGGCCCAACGCTGAAGAGGATAAGGCTGATCCAGGGATTGAGAGGCATATTCTGTGGTCATTGAACATGTCAGGTGAACAGTACCTTTAGGACACTGAGAGAGAGAATGAGCATATTGACACAGATAAACTACCCTAGCTAAGAGGAATAAGAATCACATACTTGTACTCCATAACAGGTGACCAAAAAAAATGAAGAAGGAGAATTTAGGACTATAGAATATGAAGCATGCAAAGAGTACTAGTTTTTAAAAAAAATGAAGAAATAAGGAAGTAGCTATAATCAAGGACAAGTGTGGGTCTTTATGGAGTGCAGAGACAGCCATTATTATACTCAGCATGCAATGATGAATATCTAGAGCATATAGAAAAGAGTAATGAGAGGAGGAGAAAGGAAGGGAGGAATGCAAGGAAGGAGTGAGAGAAGAAAGGGGAAGCAAGGGTGTTTGCAAGCTCAGAAGGGAAACACCCATGAAGATGGCTGAGAAGATATAAAGAAAGATAATTAAGATCCTGGCCAAATTGTCAATGCAAACTGAAAAGAAAAATGACTGAGACCTATCTGTTTACTATTAAATTACCTGAATTATGGATTTCGTAAATAGGAAGGTTTTTTTTTTTTTTTAAATAAGGATGAAAGTATTGGAAACCGTAAGACAAGCCTCAGAGATGAAACACTGCTAACAATGCAGTTGATTGCCACCTTCTCAGTGGAGCTGAGGAGTGAGCTGAGCTATACTGCCTGGCCTTTCATAAACAAGAATTTTTTTCATCAAATGGTTTTCAGAATTTGTTGGCTATTTGTGCTAAACTGTAACTGCAAAAAAAGAATCGTGCATGGTCATGTGTCATTATATTTGGGACTTAGGACTAAATATAGTGATCACAGTCTAACTGAGATAGAGCAAACCTCCACTGCTAAATAGTAGGAATCAAAAGCGAATCTTTATCTACATTTACCATGTGTAGGCATTTTAAGAAAGATGGGCTTTTGTAGGGAGCTGTGTTTTCTGTAAAAATCTCCCCAAAATGTGTTCCTCCCTCAATTATTAGGAAGTTGTCATTCTCAGGCATCCCTCAGAAGACATGATATTGTGATTTGGATTTGACATGGAGAGACGTGATAGGTTGGTGGTCTAAAAAGTCATGATTTACAACACTGGACTGGCTACCTACTTGAGAAGTGGAATAGTAGGCATGTGTCTGCACTCAAGTGTTTCTTGGGGAATGGCAAGAAGGGCTCCTGGGGACGAAGTAGGCTTTCCTTTAAAGAGAATATGGATGCCTTTTTGAAATGAGAGTCCTTGATGGAAAAATCTGGAATTGTCTCTTAGAGGGAGCAGCTTCAGAGACTTTAAAAAAAGGAATTTGAGGGACTCTCTGAGACTTCCATGGACAACAGTGTGACAACCCTGGAAAGTTAAGGAGGGAGTTCTGTTTAAGACAACTCAATACCCAGTGTTGGTTCAAACTTCCAGAGTCTTACCCTGAGTGGGTTATTTTAGGCAAGTTTAAACATAATATATTTTAGTGAAAAGTTTTCTGGTTATAATTAACTCAATTTCATGTGCACAACAAAGCATATGTAAATTTCCTTGAGGAACAAAGTAAGCTAAATATAGATCAGGCATGATGACATCTAAAGTCTTTGTAAAGTCCAACAAGGTAAGACCTAGAGATGACTTGGAAAAAGCAAATTTATAGTTAGGGCCTGGGATCTAGTGCTAGAATAGCCTCTAGCTATCCATATAGCACGAAGGTTCTGAGGCTATGAAACACATCCACTCCCAGCTTCCTGGGCAGATAACAGATGTGTCACTTCTTGCCTAGAAGGAACAACCCTGTGTGATTAACTTGCCAGAATCTTCTAGTGCTTATCTATGAGAACAAAAACATCCATGTTTCCTACAGGAATTGCTGAAAGATGTTACCTCTCTCAAGGGGACTATTGATGAAGGTAGCCAGATGTTTTTTGTTTGTTTGTTTGTTTGTTTTGTTTTTTTGAGGGAAGTAAAAATAGGAACACATGACATAAACCATTGCAAAGTGACAACGCTACTTTCCAAGAGAGAATCCTGCTATGTAACTCAGGCTAGCCTTAAAGATCTTCCTGCCTCATTCACCTAAGGGCTGAAGTTCCCTGCAAAGACCAAAATAATGAGTATTCAAACATCTTTAATTCAAGAATTCATCTTGAAAGCTTTCTTCTGATCATTGTTTTTGCCTCTATTGATATCGGAGCTCATCTGGTCTCAGTTAATTTGCCAACCATGGAAGCATCAGAAGCTGTTAAATAGGTGATGAGCTGTCTAAATTGGGAGAAAAGATATCAAAACATGTGACTCCTTACTTCCCATTATAGGAAGCCAATTTGAGTAGACTTGCAATAAAATTATCTTGAAATAAAATCGTAGCATCTGACTGGGAAGAAACAAAACTATGGCTACTCTCTTGAAATGGCAAGGGTGCTTTTCACATATGTGTGCAGCAGGAAAGGTCATGGTTTGCTCAAGGTTATATCAAGAGGCAGAATCAGCAGTAACCTCACTGTAATGGTTTGGCTTTGTTTGGCCCAGGGAGTGGCACGATTAGAAGGTGTGGACCTGTTAGATAGAGTAGGTGTGTCACTGTGGGTGTGGGCTTTAAGAACCTAGTCCTAGCTGCCTGAAAGTCAGTATTCTGCTAGCAGCCTTCAGATAAAGATGTAGAACCCTCAGCTCCTCCTGCACCATGCCTGCCTGGATGCTGCCATGTTCCTACCTTGATGATAATGGACTGAACCCCTGAACCTGTAAGCCAGCCCCACTTAAATGTTGTCTTTATAAGAATTGCCTTGGTCATGGTGTCTGTTCACAGCAGTAAAACCCAAACTAAGACACTCACACAACAAGATGAAACAAGATAAAGAAATGGAGTGGTTGAGGACTGCTGCTCCCGCCCCTCTTTTTATAAAAATGCCTTCACAGACATTCACAATCTTCCCACCACGTGTTCTCTTTCCCCGGGCAATACAAGACAGGCATTTCTAGAATCTCAGGGTTTTTTTTCTTCTTGTCCCATAACCTGAAGTTTTAAAAAGCAATAAAGGAACAGATAGATCAGGTGTAACCTAAAAGTATTTTATTTTATAAAACATAGAATCAGTTTTCTTTGATTTACTTTCTGGGAGAGGTGAATTAGCAAATGCTTGCAGAATTCTCCCTACCTAGATAGAACAGTAATCTCCTAGGCTGAATGTGCCCAGGCATTCTTGAATTAATTATTCCCGAACTGCTCTCTTAATGCTTATTCTTAAAACAAATGTCATTAACTAAATGATCCCAGTGCAACATATTTGTTACCAGAATAATGACTTGGTAAAACATTAATGTTAGGGTTATCTGTGCTCCTGCTGGCTCTGGCTTTACAGGATAAAAGTTATTTGTTCTAGGTAAAGCCTTCCATATTTTTGCCTTAGGATAAAACATGACAGAACCGTAGAATGCTGATGTCCATGAAAGCTACTCTGAAGGAAGCCATTTGGAAGCAGACCAAGTTCTCTGCCTCTGCTGAGCAACAGACAGAATGACCAAGTGCAGTGAGAAGCCTTCTCCATCTGAACCAGTCACTGAATTTCTGTGCAGTACTGCTCTGGGTATCTGGATATGAAGCATCAGCTGAGCTACACCTGCAGCACAATGTATCTAGAATGCTTATCTTGCCAAAACTAGTTCTTGATTAATCACTTGCTAATGTGTGAACATTATGTTTTTATGGAGGCCATTTAAGGGTTTAAATTTTGAGAAAAAAAGGGAAGTATTTTTTCTATGACTTGTATACTATCACAATTTTGCATCTACAGAATAGTATTTTATTTTATTTGCATTTCCTTGTTGGGATAATCATAGGTATCACATATCAGATACTCTGCATATCAGTTATTTACATTATGATTCCTCATAGCAAAATTACAGTTATGAAATAGCAATGAAAATAATTTTATGACTTGGGGTCACTACAACATAAGGAACTATATTAAAGGGATGATTAGGAACCACTGAACTATGGTGTGCGCTTGTTCTTGTTTGTCTTATGAGACAGGTTCAGGGGTGTGAACTCACTATGTAGGCGAAGCTGTACTCAGCTTTGCAAACCTCCTACCTCAGTGTCTTGAATGCTGAATTAAAACTTTGCACTACCACACCCGGTGGGCCTTGGTTTTTCCATTTTTGAGTGGTGGAGCCATATTTGTTTTACATTTTTAACTACTAGGGAAGGAATCTCACATGACATTTTAATATTGGCGTTCTCTTTGTCTTGTGCTTTTGTTTGCTCCGTTGCCTTTTTTTCAGACTTCAAGTTGCATTGCTAGGCTTCAGTTCCCCTATGTTCCTCTGATTACCTTCTGTAGGTATCTTTATGACTTCCATACAACTTACATAAACAGGCTGACTTAAAGTAGTCTTCTGTAAACCAATAACAAATGTAATCACACACAAGCATATATGCTTTTACTCTCTGTTAGCATCCAAACCACCGTTCTAACACATCACTCTTCCTCTAAGTTTTGTTGCTAATGCCACATATAGTATTTCCATATCATGTAACACCAGTGTGTGTATAGTTACCTCAGAAGCATATATGTCCCCTAAACTTTCTCTTCTGTTTGATCAGTTCAAAGTTTGTTTCTGTGATACTGAGGTTGAGTAATCATAATCATTCTAGACCAAAGTTCATTCACTGAGTCATAACCCAGAACTCTTTTAATTGGATAACTTGCAATTGCCTGTTTTCCAGTGATCCTTTTGATATTGTTCTACTTGGCTCCAAGCTACTATAGTGCACCTTTTTTCATTCTGACTGTAGTTTGGAGCTTTGGGATTTGCATCGGGCATGTTTACTATTTTGTCTTTGTGGAAATTTTCACAATATTGCATGTTTTGCTCTCTTATCATGATTGGGGACATTTTAAATGATTATTCTGAATTAACTGTTACATTATTACATTAGAATCATTTTCTAGTAACATATTGTTCCTATGATTGAGACTATTTCCTTATATCTTCACTTTTCTTAATATTTTATACCACAACCTAGACAGTAGACAAAACAGGGTTTGCTACAGTCTTGAGGACAGTACTTCAGGAGAAGAAACACATCAAGTTAGCCAGAAATGATGGGGACAACTCAAACCTTCATGCTAGCTTGTTCTCAGAAGTCTCCTGGCTTGTGAAGCATGAGGCATCCCTGAAACTGAAGGTATGCCTTAGAAACCACAGGAAGTCACACTACTGAAACTTTGCAGTTTTGTTTGTCTTCAGGGAAAACTGGAATCTAAACATCTTTCCCCCATTCACTCTACTCATGCCTAAGTCACAAGGAGCCATGGGCAGCAGTTACATGATAGAGCAAGTGGGTCTGTCTTTAGTCACTGGGTCCTAAGCATATACCCTATGAAAACCCCAGACAGTACTCTGAGACAGGCATGACAGAAATCATTCTTTTGGCCATCCCCTAGAAATATGAGCACATAGGTTGTATTATCTAATTCTTTCCTTCCCATGGAAAACATAGGCGATGACTACTTTTGTCCATTAATTTAGGGCTGTGCTAAGCAGAGACACTCTACAAACTGCCAGTTATACCGCCATCTTCCTTCTCTCTGTTTCCCAGTCACCTCACACTTGAACAAAGGTTTACAATAGAATTAAGCTTAGGAGATGTCAGAATATTTGATATTATGACTCAAGTGTTTTCCCAAGGAAGAGCAGAGAGTTTGTAGCCACTCTCTTTGCACTGAAAGAGTATGAGGCTACATTGACTGTGCATAAATTTAAATATAATATTTAATCTAACCATCCACTAAGCATTTAGAAGATGCTGGATCCCTCCCCTGCTCTGAAGAAGGTGAGGTGAAATGAAATGAATGAAGGTGAGATGAAAGTACTCTGAATGACCTCAGAGAAGATCTGGACCACTCTGTGTGAAACCCAAGTCTTTCCTTCCCCAGATATGCTGGGAGTTTAGGCTTTCTTTTAGATCCTATGTGACGTACCTGGAATGGGTTGAGGTAATATCTTCATTACTAGCTTCCATGTGTCTGATCCATCCTGGACACAGGAATTTCCCAGGCAGTCTGTGAATTCCTCATAAAAGGTATTGGGTGGTATGTGGTGGGGCAGTGTATTCAATGAGGAAGTTGAATCTGGGGCTTGATTTTCTACTATCTTTCTGGTGTTACTCTCTACCGTATTTTCTACACTCTTCTATGAAGCTGAAATATTCAATGAGTTCATGTAGCATGACAGATTGAAAGGGAAATACAATAAAGATGTTCATTGTTATAATTTGGTTATTTGTAAAGTTCACCCCAAATAGAAAACATCACATTTATAAAAAGTTCATGTGTATCAGGGATGTCGGTGCACACATTTTTTTCCAGTGGTAACAAACATTTCCTCAGTGCCATAAAGCGGGAAGGACAAATATTATGACTTTACTAGGTCGGGAGGAAATATAGAACAGAATTCAGACAGACTTGAATTCAAAAGCCTGCTGTCAACTCCAAACAGGTGTTCTTTTTATGGCCTACTGAATAAAAACACTCCTTATTCATCACAAATCTAGAAGTTTCATGTTTAGTCTTTAACTCTAAATTTTGCTTCATGACCTGGCACAGAATGAAGAAAGCACAGAGGTAGTGTTTCATAGCACTGTTTAGGAGTGTTTCTGGGAAGAGATTAATAAAGGTTTAGCTGGACTTTTTTACCTTATGCCAGAGAACACTTTTGCATGGAAGGAATAAAACCCTTCTGTCTGTGATCAGCAGAAATAAAATATACACACATTATTAGAACACGGAACTACCTATCTCTTCCCTCTTATTTCCCCAACTCCTATTCACAAGCAATGGAATGTGATGCCTGAAGGCACAGAATATGGAACCAAAGACTATTTTTAAAATTAGTGTTCTGGGGCCTGGGGAAAAGTCTCAGTCAGTAAAATGTCTTTCATGCAAGTAAGAGAACCTGAGTTTTGACTTTAAGTATTCAAATAAAATCTGAGCATGATGACACATGTCTGTGACCCCTGTGTTGGGGCATAGGTGTGTGCAGAGGCACGTAGATGCCTGGAGCTCATTAGCAATCCAACCTGGTGTATCAGTGAACTTTAGATCATTGAGAGTTCCTGGATATAACTGGTTCCTCTTCCTCTTCTGGTCCCACAAGAGAATCTTAACTCATCCACAAGGATACTGCAGCATAGATATTTGCATTCTATCCAAATCCAGGTTCCATGTGGTTTAAGCTTAGTAAGGGGGAATAGAAAAAGCTTGTGCAGCCTCAGTTCTAAGTACTGCAAGCTTGTTATCCTAAAAGCAGGTAACACAAGCTCTGGGGAATACCTCTTCTTCATCATGTACTTACTTCATGTTTTCCATGAAAAGCAAAATGGAAGAGCCCAGTGTCCTCTACCTCACCTGCTCCATAGCAATAGTTTCTCTTCTTTGGTCCCCAGCATCACAGTGCTGGCAAGAAGGATTTTTAAAAAACAAATGCTAATTGCATTTCTTGTCTTTTTTAAATGAACTGTTCTTGGCAGGTAGGTAGTATAGTCTGTATCTACTCCAACAGGGCCTGTCCAACAACATCCAGAGGAAAAGATCAATAGGCTGCAATACGGCTTCAAACGAAATGGGCTGGTTACCAAATCCTTGTAACACATTGATTTGTGAGTTATTTATTCAAGTTCACTGAAGAAGCAATTTACAAATCACCTTTCACTGACTTGATTCAGCACTCTGAAGTAAATAAATATGGTCTCTCCACTGGGCTTTTAGTGAAATGTCAGTTTGGCCTAAATAGACGATGCTGAATTTAAGTTATAAATCTAACTCTATTTTACTATATCTGGACCCTATTCCGTCATTCTATTGTTCCTTAGATCAGTGTGAAAGCTAGTGGTACATTAGTAAAACAAAATGAAAAGGAAAAGTTTTGACAGCTTTTTGACACAACAATAAATTTCAAACAAAGCAATATAGCTTTAATATTTAAGATGTCAGCTTAGTTTTCTTCAGTTAATTAGTTTAATGTCTGAATATAGAAGTGTTTCTTACCTTCGCTCATTCTAAGATTTGACCACTGATGAAAACACACTCTCTTATACTGGCCCTAAACTGGAAATCGGTAGATTTTTCACAACAGCCTGGCCAGTATCTCTTTTATTTTCTCTATTTAAAAATAATTCATCACTACACACACTGACATGTCATGGTCTATACAGACTTTGTCAATACTCCATCTATCATATCAAAAAAGATAGCATTTATCCTCTGTTACAAAGATGTAAAGGAGACAATTCCATAGAAACTACATTCAAGTGATATTTTGTTGTTAAAACAACCACCGAACTGCAAGATAGCTAGAAGAAATTATATTATATTTATCAAGTAATTAACTATTTAGAAATTAATCAACTGGAAGAATCAGAGGTTAAAGATATGAAAGCAAGTCATGGTTGGTTATACAAAAATAACAAATTGACCTAAAGGTTAATCAGTGAAAATTATTCCCAGAAAAACCTCTGGTTTCATGAATTTATAAAACCAGATTATACGGCACATAAATGCCTTATGAATTATTCCCACATGTTTCTTTGTATTTCTCACATGTTGGAGCAGATCTTAATGAGAAACCCTGGAGTGCCATGTACAACTCTCAAAAGTTATTTGAAAATCAGAATGATTCCAATAATTTTGGTCACAATAATAATTGGGTTTCTTTTTCTAGTTGGAATAGATCCAGCTTTTGAAAAATATTGACAGTAAGATAGGCAGATATAGGCTTCTATAACAACACAACTACACTTTAAGAAAATGGAGACATAAAGTCAAGATCTTATTGTACTGACTCATTTATCAGGCTTGTGAGTACAAATATGTCCATCTTCTTCTTAGACATAAAAAAAAAAAACACAGAAAGTAAATAAACGGAACAGAGGCAGGAGAATGTTGGGTCATGTCAACTCATTAGTGTCTTGTTGATAAGTAAAGAAAATGTCCTTGTCTTGGATCTAAAGAGAATGTTGCCAGCAAAAGATGCTTACATGCCTCTGCCATCCTCCTTTCTTTAGAACATCAATGATGCATTCAGAAAGCTGAGCAGGCAGCAGGAACGTGCTGGTCAAGTAGAGCACAAAGACTCACAGGGTCAGAGGAGCTATAGTAGGCAGCCAACCATTCACACTTGGAGAGCACGCAAGGCATTGTAAAGATAAACCAAGTCTGTGAAAATCTATCAAGAATGGTTGTGTACATGAAAATGCCCACTGTATGGCTTCATGAACACAGTAAGGGCTGTGGGTATTCAATTATAAGAACCTTAAACCAAAAGTGTAAGTATCATGAAACAAGAGAAGCACCTCATTCATTAAAAAGTCTTTTCTCCTAAAATTCTGAACAGGTTTGACGACATTAACTATTTCCAAGTAAAGAGGAAATGGCAAGTAGGCAGTGATAGCCAACACAATAATTAGTGTTTAAAAATAATAATAATAATATATGGAGCTGGAGAGATGCAACACTTAAGAGCATTTTACTGCTATGCAGGGGACCTGAGTTTGATTCCCAGCACCCACACTGGACAGTTTACAAATACACTGAACTTCTCTTGAAAATACTACCTATATATATACACACACAAACACACATAGACATACAGGCACACATATGCATGCACACACACATATCCATATGCACATGTATATTCATTTATGTGCTTGTGCACATGCACACACTGATGAATAAAAACAAAATTAAAAAAAATCTCATCTGGATTGAGATTATAGTTAGCATATTGGATTTGATAAATATCAAAACCCTATTTGCTGTTTTCACAAAATTCTGATGTAAAAACATCTTCTAGGTACTATGACAGCTACAGAGGTGAAACAAAACAAGGGGGGCTGTTGAGTTGGCCTATTCCTGAGCATGGTGGACAACCTAATCTCTACCTTACCTGAACACATTCAGTCAATGCTCTTCACAACATAAAAAGGAGAACATAAATTGTAAGGGTTTCACATTCACCCTTTACTCTTTCTGGGAAGAAGTCACAGTAGGATTTGTAAAGCCATATAAAGCTTATTACACACACTTGAACTACAAACATAATTCTGTGATTTTTTTTTAGCTACATATCAATTTTAAACCTCTCAAGAAAGAAGAAATATATTCAGTGGAGTTTGATTTTATTTTATTTCTTCTTAATATTGTATCAAAGCACCAGAGAGCTTTTATATTCCCAAACTATAAAAGCTGAGAAGGGAGATATAGATTTGTGAATCCTTGAGTAACCTGGGTCCCGGATAAAGGCTAACCTTGTAATAACCTTAAGGAAGCTCTGTTCCTGGAAGTCTAGGTAATTCTACATGGCCTTCTGTGGCCCTCATGTACCTATAGAAAACTCACAGAAATTCTTCTTTGTGTTTTTGCAACATCCTTTGGCTTAGCTTATAAAATGAACAACTTGTGTTTTCTCTCCAATGCCCACTATCCTGTATCTGTGGAAACTTAATAAGGACTATAAATTAATAAGAGGAGATTCTATATTCATCTTTTTGTTTCTTCTAAATATTTAGTCTAATCTTCCATCTCCTAATGGTCAAATGACCCATTAGGTTTCAATTCTCTTTACTGTCACATCTATCTCCAAAAGTCTAAACAAGGGTTTGAGCTACTCCAATGGGAAATATTACTTCCAATAAAATTTAGCAGAAAAGATAAAATGGTTATTATTTATTTACTGTGTGCATATGTATGTATAATGTATTTATGTGTGTGTGTGTGTGTGTGTGTGTGTGTGTGTGTGTGTGTATAATATATTTGACTGTGTATTTATGATTTTGGTTATAAGTGCACAGGCATTTGTGTGAAGCCAAAGGTTATTGCCAAATTTCTTTGCATTCACTTTCTACCTTTTGGTTTTGAGAAAGGATCTTTCCTTGAACCTAGTATTTTACCCACCCTGGCTAGCCAGCAAGTCCCATGGATCCTCCTGTCTCCAACTTCCCATTTCAATCATTAGAAGCACGTGCTTGGCATTTATGTAGGTATTCTGGGGATATGAACTTAGGCCTTGGTGTTGATGTTGCAAATACTTTACCAACTAAGCCATATCCCCAATCCCTGGTACATATTTTTTAAAGCTCTCTAGACACAATAGCTTTTAAAGTGAGATTACCATTGACTTACATATATAGATATTCATTGATACCTATCTGAGATGTCTACATGCATACATATGTCCTAGAATATATCATATGTGTATTGTTATGCTTTAGCTTTTTAATTCATGTCACAAGTTTAATGGAATGGAAATACAATATAGTAAGTAACTAGTTCCTGAGAAGATAATCCAAGCTTAAAATTTGATATTTAAAATCTTTGAGGAAGGAATATTTTTAAAAACTTCTGAGTCAGACCTGAAGATTCAAAAACAATTATGGTTTCTACTTTTAAATGTCACCTTGTTCTGAGAATTTTGCTTTTAATGATGAGAAGAAATTTCTGAAGACATTGCTGCAGTCATGACCTCAGACAGGAAGGGAGAGCACTCTGCCTAACATGCACCCAGGAGAGATGACCTGCAGAGGAACTATCAGGAACAATGTTTTGTCAAGGATTTCTCTGAGCCCATCATTGCCAGGCACCTATGCTCCAGGGTGTCTATCCAATCACCTGAGAGCAGGCACCTTGCCATTTCAGCAGATTAGTACTAGAATTGAAGGCAAAGAAACTATGTAGAGTATGTATTTCAATCATGAGTGTGGAGATTTGTAATCCCAGTTGGAATCATGTCCATTGCTTTCTAAGCTTGTGTCAAACTAGATATTATACTCTCCAGAATGCAGCTTTACAGAGAATGGCTTTCAGGGAAAATATGTATTCACAAAGGGAAGGACATGTTTTATGTGACAACTCAGGAGTAAAAGAAAAATGCCAAATAATACTTGAGGAAATTCCCTACATATATTATCTCTACTGAAATGTTATTTAAAAGGTGTAAGGAGGAATATTTCCATTCCATGGACACATTATGCCTGAACCAGTGGGGTTTAAAAAGGCTGTGTATTCCTAAAGTGTCAGAGCACCTTTCAACTTTTCTCAGCATCCTAGTCAAACAAATCCCAGAACTGAAGTAACTCTGGGGATAAAATCAAATTCCATTTTTAAGTTCCCATGTTCTAAGTCATATTACCATATATACCTTAGACAGTGTTATATATTTTGAAAGTAAAATTTTGTGGCATTTCATTGAATAATAGCATTCACTGGCCAGTTATTTCAGACTATAAAAGCCTAGCATGCTGTGTCACTTTGTATTTAAGTATTTACCTAATATCATTATCATTATAAAATTATTTAAATGCTCACTTTGTATTTTATTCAATATTCTGGCCAATCAGCATTATAAATCAGCAGCTATATTTGGGAGACTCCATTTAAAGAAAGATGATCCATTTTTCATTGCCCTGTCACAGCAATCCATAAGAGTCTTTTTAAATAAGGGATATAATCCATGTTTTGTGACTAGCTCCGGGAAAGAAAGATAATTTTTATCCTCATCAAAAAATATTGTTTTACCTAGTCAATCATTCATTGTTTAAAGGTTTATTTATAATGCCCGGGGTTGATATGCATGAGAAATGTCGGCACATTATCCAGTTGGTGAATCTCTAATTTCTCATCCAAACATTCAGTTATGTGTATTATTGAGCACACATAGTACCTCATGCTGAGAATCTGATGCCACTTATGAGCGAGAACTA
This sequence comes from Mastomys coucha, assembly GCF_008632895.1. Lineage (NCBI taxonomy): Eukaryota > Metazoa > Chordata > Mammalia > Rodentia > Muridae > Mastomys > Mastomys coucha. The sequence goes on along the minus strand of NW_022196897.1, from coordinate 65,328,515 downwards.
AGAACAGTGCTGGACTCCAATGCTCAGTTAGAACGTTTTGTACTGTCATGATAGCCATCCCCAAACCTAAGAGCTCTGTCTATGTTCTAAAAAACCACTTGAGACTTTCTCCTTAGTAATATACTCCAGTAACATGGGACCCCAAAATTACTACTGCAACACTGTAGGAAGAAGCACAGGCAATCAGATGGCTAGCGCTGCTATGAGAGAAGAGCCTAACGCTAGCCAGAGAAACAGCCTGTGCATGCAAATTGCTAATCTGTTCACCGTTGCTGTTTGAACTGGCTTAGCTATTGTTTCTCCTTTCTATAAGAGTCTAGGTTTAAATTTGGAACCTCAAAGCTGCACTCAGTACCTTCTTCAAAGAGAACCTGCCACGGCATCTTTTTGACATTGTGCTGCCTCAGAACTGAATCTTTACTCAGGAAACAGACTTCCTGGGCTGTACCGATTGACACCCATGCTCAATCCTTGTAGTGCCCTGACAACTAGTTGTGATAACAGCTACCATGTGTGAGTATTTGTTGTGCACCAGAGGCCCTCTATGTTAGCTCCTCCAATAGCTTCAGATAGAACTGTCTTCATTGGTCACTTTAAAAGCATAGCAAACCCCAGCCTTCAAATGACCTTCAGTCATCTCTACCTTTCAGAACAGATTGTCATGCTGTATAAGCTATTTTCACTCATGTCTGCAAAACATTTCTGGTACACACGCATGCATGCCGGCAAAATACCCATATACATAGATTAAGCACAATAATAAAATGTCACAATTTTTTAACTTTATAATAAAAGAGAGATTAAAGGAAAATAATTCATATTACAAGAGTTTCTATCTCACTCAGGGCATCCATGCTGGTACTGTAAACCCAGTCAGATGCTAGGGAAGTCATAGGCTAAAGAAGGAGGAAGGATCTACTGTTAATATTTTGCTAAGTAGACACAGTTGTCAAACTGCCTCCTAAATATTTATTTTTATACTTACAGACTGGTCTGCCTGCCGTCACCCTGCACGAGAAGTTTCTATGTGCAATGGACAATGGTTCACACAGAAACTCAACTGTTCCAAAGGCTGTGAATAAGTGACTATCGAGCGTTCAGCTGTAACTTGGAAACCTATGCCATGCCTTTCTCCAAGGTCAGGGGACAAAAGGAAACTAAACAGCCAAGCAAATAAACAGAATTTGAAAGCAGAACTAGCTGGGACGGTGGGTAAACACAACAGTGGGGGAATAACAGAGGTGAACATGTTCACAGAACATTGTTATTGCATATGAAAATGTCAAATTTTTAGAAGAATATGTAACTTATTCATGTATTTCAAATAGTTGCTTTCTTATCATAATGAAATGCCCAAGAATTGTTACTCTGGGACATGTAATGTGAGAGTCAGTGGTGACACCCATACGTGTTACAGAGTCTCATCTTCTTAGCTGCAGTCTCATAAACGCTGGCTTGATGATCTATGTGTGTGGACACCATCAGTGTGGGTTATGTGATTTCTTTTCTGCAGGGTGAACAAGCATTGACAGCAAAGCAGAAAGAAAAAAAAGTATGTTTTTTCCTCATTTCACATGTTAGCATATTCTTGGAAACATTTTGCATGTGATATTAAATGGATTAAATGGTGGCATTTATATATTATATCAATAACTACAATGATAAAAGGAGTCCATGAATTCCAGAGGAAGCTACTGTGGAGTAAGTAGAAGGGCTTGGAGGGAGAAGAATGGAAGAGAGATTATGAAATTCTATTTTAGCTAAAAAAAAATTAAAACTATGTAAAAATATTGCATTCTTATGTAAAACATTCTAGGCTTAGATAACTATGAAGAGAGTTTTATCTGAGTGAATGTCTTACAGTTGCTAAAGAGGTGTTTAGGTCATAGCCACCTAGAATAGGGGCTGTGCAGTCTGTCCACACTCACCAGAGTTGTACACTCTCTACCAATGCCACCACCAAGGTGAACCCTCACAAAAGGCATTAAATTGCATCTCCATCCTTGTAAATTATCATCCATCCTAAAGAGTAGTACTGTTACCCTGCTGTGCAGACTAAAAGCCTGGCACTAAGATAATTTACCTAACTCCAAATCTCTGCTGAGATTTCAGCCTAGGTCTGATCATCTCTAAAACACAAAGCCAGCTGTATTTGCACACAGTGTACCCGGGAGAATCAGCATTCCGAAGCTTGAGGCAGGAATGTTGCCCAGGCTAAGGTAACACTGGTTATAAAGTGTGACTGTGTCTCAAAAAGATAAAATGAAGGAAAGGAACTTTGGGATATAGACTCATTGGGCTGGATACAGCTTCATTTCTCAAGGGTTTAATAAGTAACTCAGCAGGATGGCAATAGGGAGTAAACAACACCTAGGCTCCTCTTGGATACTCAGGGACTCAACATCCAGATTCCTTGTGGATACTGAAGGGCTCAACATCCAGACTCCTGTGGATGCTGAAGGGCTTAGCACCCATACTCCTTGTCTATACTCAAGGATTCAACACCTAGATTCCTCATGGATACTCATGGAACCAACAGCTAGAGTCCTTGTCAATACTCAAGAACTCAACACCCAGACTCCTGTGGATACTCAGGGACTCAAGCCACGTTCAGTTTAGACAGAGTAGAAGAACCCTTTGGAGTTCCCAATAGCTATTCTTTTATTTTCATTTCTTAATTTTTGTAGAATTCCAAACATGAAGCACACTGTATTTCCATGATTTCTATCCCTCTCTTTACTCTCTCCAGTGCCTTTGAATCCAGTCATTAGAACTCATATGCTAATTATTTTTCCTTCTTGTAAACTTAAACTTCTTTGTTAAAGAACTTGCCCTGCATGGCTCCGAAGTGCCAATGATTTTCTTATCTTGCTGAGCAGTCTACTCAGTAGTTTTCTCTCCCCTTACGGAGTATTGAGACTAAATTGACCCATGTAGGCAGGGGAAACAACTGCTCGTGAACCTAAGGCACATGGACTGTAGTATGAAAACTTCCAAATGTCTTAATGGTCCATTGTCAAGTGGTCAGTTTCCAGATTAGTGTCACTTTAGGGCCTTATGCCAATCAGGCCTTTTAGACATAACAGTATAAGAAAAATGTGTTAGTGGCTGATTAGCATTTGTCATATTTATGTGCACTTGAGTGAATTTAAGATAACGCTAGCATATTATATATGGATTATGCAAGTTTGGCTTTAAAGAATTTGTCCATCATGCATAGGATGGGTTCATTTTTTAGTAAAATGAAATGCACACAGGTAGAGTTTTAAGAGTAATCTCAAAATATGTGAGGTTTTAATCACATTTGAGCAGCCTGGACACAGGGCAGGGGTTCTAATAAAAAGAGGATCAAATAAATCTTTGATTCACAATTAGAAAATCACAAAATAAAAAATCCTTTATTTTAATAAATGACTATAAGTGTTAATAAAATGTCAGTATAGTAAATGATCAACTGTTGTGACATTAAGAATAAGAATTAACTAATCCATTCAAAAAGGTTAGCTCAGGATTGGCCTGTCATGGTGTTTTATAAGTATTCAGTCTGGAAATAAACCACCTTGAAACAGCCTAGACACATAATCAATAAACACAGTATATTCTTCAAGAGATATTTTTATGAAAAATAATGTTAAAACTTTTATGAGAATATTGATGCTTTATTTTGAATTAACTATTGCATCTTGTTTTCATAAATCTTATAGATTATCTATGAATAGCCTGATTTCTAACCTTTTATTCCTCTTTTGAGGAATTTACCTTTAAGTAACATAAAAAATTATCTGATTTGCTTCTACCTTCCTAGTGAGAGTGAAGTTTTTATGTAAGTTATAGGTTAAAATTCTTTTCTAATTGGTTTATAATACAGCAGCGCACTAATGCATTGCAGGAAAACTAAGCTCTTATTTAATAAGAACTTAGCATTGCAACCACAGAACACATGCTTTCTATGTGGGCATAAGATTATTTTATAATTTCAAGTGAAATTCAACAAATTTGTATTTATAAATTTCAAAGTGGGAATTTTGGAATATACTTCAGTGCTCTTTCTTTCTTTATGCATTTACTTATTTATTTACCTATGTATTTATTTAGTGTGTATGTGTGTGTGTGCATGTGTGTGTGTGTGTGTGTGTGTGTGTATGTGTGACTGTGCAGGTCAGCATGTAGAGCTGAGACCTCATGCCTTTATCATCTTACTACTTGATAAAAGGTCTCTCCCTGAACCTGAGTTTGCCAATAAAGTAAGCTGCCTGGACAGCAAGCATCATGGATCATCTTGTCTCTGTCTTTTCAGTTTTGGGATTGCAGGTGCATGCTGCCACACCCAGCTTTTCATGTGGGCACTAGGGATATAACACAGGTCTTCACACTTTTGTGGCAAGCACTACAATGACTGGACATCTCACCACAGTCACTTTCTTTTCTACTAACAGTGCTATACTTAAAGCAATGATAAACTATGTATTGGGTAACAGCAAATCCTCCCCCACATCTTTTATGTCCTTTTGGTGTAGACTTAATGGAAGCACAACATAGAGTTCTCAGTTCCACTTTCCCAGTGTTTGAATACGTCTCTTTAAAACAGTGGTGTGTGTGTGTGTGTGTGTGTGTGTGTGTGTGTGTGTTTCTGTGGTGTGCTTCTGTGTGTCTGTGTACATGTGATCAAATGTGATCAAGTGACATGAATGTGAGCCAGGTTTAGAAGTCAGAAAACAACCTGTGATACTGTTGTTTGGTAGTCATTCACCATGTCTTTGAAGACCTCACTTTTCTGGACTTTGCCAGGTAGAGTAAGCTAACTAGCTGGCAATTTCCAGATCTGAACTGAGATGACAGCTACCTGTCATTGTGTCTAGCATTGTATTTTCAGTAGACATGGGTTAAGGGATTGAATTCACTCAGGTTTGTAAGGCAAACCCTTCAGTACTCCGGGTGTCTCCCCAACCCTTATATTTTCTTCATCCTGAAAACATTTGGAAGTGTGGCTGAGGCAAGAATGGAAAATGAGACAGGAGAATGAGACGGATGAGGCAGTGACCAGAATAGAGGATGAACAGAAATGAAAACAGCACAGTGTATGAGGAGAAATTGGGATAAAGGTCACAGAAAAACAAAGACTCATTAATGAGACAGCTAGAAGACAAGTTAAAAGTGGAAACAGGAATGTGAGTCCGTGACAGTTTTCTATAGGATTTGAGGACATTCCACGTCTTCATCCAAAATGACTCACATGCAGGGGGTCCAGCAACTATTTAGGAAGCTAATATTTGAAGTTTTAGCCAGGAACATTCATATGATATACAATATCACAAAGAACAGGTAAAGTAACTAAGAAATAAAAAAATCCTTTCCTGCCAAGGATGACCTGAGTTCAAACCCAGGACATGCATTTTGAGGAGGGAGAGAACTGATTCTTACAGGTTGTCTTCTGACATACAAGCCTGTACACACATGAATGGATGAATGAATGAATAAATGAGTAAGCACATAAATGCGATATTTTAAAAGATCATTATATTTCCTAATAATTATTTTGAACAGTTAGTAAAAAAAATAATTGTTAGCCCTTACTAGTGACAGTCTTAGTAAATCAGAAAGGCATAGGAAGTGTATTTAACAACCTCTTATATTAATTAATCTATTAACTATTCAAGAGTGGTAACCATTCAAAAAGCTATGAAAGTGAGAATTTTCACCTTTCAATTTTTAAAAGTTGTTACCCCGAGGATAAAGTTCTCAGTGCTGCAGTTGTAAGGAAGTCACTTGTCCCATGAAGAGGCACAGCAAGGGTCCTTCATTTTGGATGCTGCAAAAATGTCAAGGTCTCATCACAGACAAGTTAGGATTCCTTTTCCAACCAGTTCAAACAAGTAACCAAAGCAAAGTAAGAAATGTGCTGTGAGATTGCTGAATATGTAGATTCATAGTCAATATATATTTGAAGTTGTTAAGGTAAACGTTAAAATATCAAAAAAGTTGGTTTGATAGTCTGTCCTTGATGTGTTGTGGTCATATACTAAACCATACATCCTCTAATAACTGCTGTTAACTTGACCACATAATTATCATCACAGGTAGTATGACCCCAAGTCACATGCTTTTATTCTCTTGAAACGTTTCTGAATCCAGGAAAGGACTAGGTTGTGGATCCCACTGTGTTCATGGTGCCTGGTAATAGACTAATCAACTTCCAAAATCCTGAAACAGAACATCACATCTTTCTTTTATAAAATTTTGATAACTGTGGTAATTAATATTATTAATATATATGATTGTTAACTAATATTTCCTTGTTTCTAATCTATTAATATATCCATTAAAATTTCATGATAAATAATGAATTTGGCTATGGATTCTAGCTTTGGCCTTCTGGTTTGTCCAAAGGAGCCTTGGCACTGCACTCTCAGTGAGCTGAGTCATTTGAATAAGAATACGCCATAGCTGGTGTCAGATTGGCTTGCAGCAGCCCATGTGCAGTGGGCAACCAGGGTGCTTTCCTGAGGTGCATTATTTATAGAGCCTGGCAGTTTCAAACCATACCACCCTATGTTATGCAACACAGCTCAAGGCTGGAGGACAAATAGGTTTTATTAAATATAGGTCATGTGTGATAAGGAAAAAAATAAATTGTAAATGCCACCTAACAAGAAGAGAATGTTACCATCTTCCTAAAATGTTACTAATAATTATTCCCTTAGCATCAAAACTGTCCATACTATTTTTATGCAGAGTTTTAGATTACATTGGGATGGAAGTCAGATATTTCTGTTTCTGGACAGGACTGAATCATTTTGTAAAAAGCCTTAGTAAGAATTTCTTTCTGAGCTGGTACTAGTGCACTGACCCGGATAGAAGCTGCTGTCTGCACAGGAATGAGGGGTTAGTGTGGCATCCATGAGACGAAGCTTTGTGTTTCCTCAGACTTTGAATGTGGCAAACTCATGTGTTAATGCAGCTTAGTGCTAGAACCCTCTCTACCATTTTTGTCAAAAATAGTATCTCTTAAAATAAATTAGAACAAATTTTATAAGTTTTCTTCCTATTCTGATATGATTTAATCCTCACTGCCTCCAGACAAATTGCTCAGACACAAAATCAAATTGCACCCAGAACCCTTACAACTATTTCCAGCTAAACATATTGAGAACTTGTTAGGTACCACGCTCTCTGCTAAAATGTTTGACATATATATTCTCCTAAAGAGTGTAATACTCTAAATGAATTATTCACAAGCAGTTGCCAGTATAAAAGTCCTGTTTCAGCATAAGAGTCAAGTTCTGGGTTACTTGGTTGGGTGTTTATTATAACATTAACTGGTTTGTTTTACTATTTGAGAGCTAAAAACACAAAGGGACACAGAAAGAGAAAATAAGAGACTGGAAAAGAACATTCACATTTTCTAAGTCAGATTCAATTTTTACCAGCTCAATCCTCATTACATGTAATTGATACACAAGTAAAAAAGATTTTACATATTCTTATTTGTCCTATAACATTCTCTGCATGCTTCTACTATAGAATATAGCAAAAAAAAAAACTCTATTGCCTAGGCTCAGGAAGTTCATAGACAGCCCCTAACCTTTAGCTTCTATAATTCCTGCTTCAATTGCACTTAACCTGACTCGAATCTTCATTTTTTTTCTAGGAAAAATCCATATTAATTCACCAAGCAATGTAAATGGATAAATGTCTACCCATATTAGATTGACATGGGGTCTTCTGACTGGCAATACTTAGTCTGGAATTTCCTACAGAGTGGGTATTGGAAGTTACTTCCCTGCTATTTCCTTTCCATTTTCACATGTATTGATCCTTTATAAACATGTAGTATCTTAGAGTCCACTTTGATAGTTCAGAATGATGAGAGCTCTCAGCCATGGTCTGAGGTAATAAAATGGTTTTGCAGCTAGATCATTTGCGTCTACCTAGCAACAAATGCCCCATCACTGATGGAGCTGAAGTTCCAATATCCCTAGCCACAAAGTGACAGTTTCCTTATAAAACTTTAACAAGGGGTGAATTAGGAAGTTATTTCAGTAGAAAGTAGCACACTGGGAAAAGACTATCCAATATTTGCAATATATGGAAGAAATACTAGCTACAAATATGGTAGGTTAGAATGGGAGCCATTAGTTGCTCTATTAAAGAACATGTGCAATGAAAGTTGAATAACAGCTATATGAAATCTAGGGTATTAAGGCCAAAGAACTATTTTCACTAGACATCTACAAAAACAAAATCTCACTACCTACATGAAAAGCAGAGAAAGCAGGGGGAAATTCCCAGTTTTAAGTAGTATGAACAACTTTATTTCTAAAAGGTTAAGAACAAAGACCAAGTACATTGCTTCTGAGTATATAAGGAAAGTGTGTAAGTATGTGACCAAAATCATGAGCTTGTTCTAAGAAGTAAGCCAAAACAAACTTACAGGGGCCACACCAGTAAGTGTGGAAACAGTTTCTGAGGTTGCTTCAATAAGAAGGTCAGAGTTATACACAGAAAAAAATCTGTAGGCTCTCTCTATATATATCTCTCTATCTATCTCTATCTATCTATCTAGAAGTTTAGTATAGTATATACTATACTATGGAAGTATAGTATATACTATACCTATATATACTAGTATATACTTATATCTATATATACTAGTATATATTTAGTATAGTATATACTATACTTCTATAGTATAGTATATACTATATCTATACTTCTAGATAGATAGATAAAGATAGATAGAGAGATAGATATAGATATAGATATAGATATATAGATATATAGATATATATATATAGATAGATAGATAGATAGATAGATAGATAGATATCTCCTATGTGATGATTTAAGAATACTTTGTTCCTTGTTTGTGGCACTGTTTGGGGAGGTTTAAAAGGTGTGGTCTTTTGGAATAAGTATGCTGACAGACACTGTCTTTGAAATTTTAAAGGCTGGAACCATTTCCAGTTCCCATTCTTTTTGTTCTGTGTTGCCATTGAGATGTGAGCTTTTAGCTTTCTGTTCCTAATGCTTCCATGCCTCCCTCCTATGATGGGCTCTTATCCCTTTCAGAACCATAAACCCAAATAAACTTCTATATGTTACCATGGTCATGGTGTTTTTTTTTAGAGCAAAAGTAACTAATACAACCTAGTAGAATTTAGGAGGTAGATACAGTATGAGTTCATTACTAGAATGGTCTTAAAGGCACATAAATAATTAACCTATCTAAGAACTCAAAATGCTAAGTTGTAATGGTGGGCAGGAGGGAAAGATTAGTAGCACAACACCTACCCAAATGCTACAACCTATTTGCTTCCCAGGAGGTCTACAACACTGGAAGACACCAGTGAGAATCTTGGCCAAATACCCACACCAACAAGGACAACCACAGGGCCCAGGTGACATGGGACCCACCTCCTCCACATCCAGCTCTGACCCATTTCCTGTCTATGGCCCATTTCCTGACCCATATCAGTGGTTCAACACCCACTCAAACAGTACAGCCAAGGAGCCTCCCAGGAAGTGTGCAGTAAACAAGGGTACAGGAAAACCATAGTAACCAGGAGCACAGGAGACATGCTCTAACCAGAGACACAGAAGGGCTACTCTAACTAGAGACAGCACTGCCTGCCTCCAGGGAGGCTCTAACTCAGGTCACAGAGATCTACCTGCCTCCAAGGAGGCTAGTTCTAGAAAAAGACAACCAAACCAGTTATTACAAGAGAACTAGATGACCAAAGACAGGCATCAGATCATAAGCAACAGAACCCACTACAATTTGGCACCATCATAACCCATTTCCCCCACCACAACAAGCTCTGGATAACCTATCACACTTGAAAAGCAGGATAATGACCTAAAATCCCATCTTATGGAGATAATAGAGGCTTTTATGGAGAATATAAAGAACTCCCATAAAGAAATACAGAAAACACTGGCAAACAGGTAGAAGCCCTTAAAAAAAAAAACCAAAAAACAAATAAATCCCTTGAAGAAATAGAGGAAAACACAATCAACTAGGTAAAGGAATTGAACAAAATGGTTCAAGAACCAAAATATCCAGGAAACGCAGGACACAATGAATAATCGGAATAAAAGAGGGTAAAGAATCCCAGATCAAAGGGCCAGACAACATATTAAACAAAACCATAGAGGAAAACTTCTCTAACCTAAAGAGATAGCCATAAGCATAAAAGAAGCCTACAGAACATCAAATAAATTGGACCAGAAAAGAAAATCCTCTCATCACATAATAACCAAAGTATTAAATGCACAGAGAGAAGAAAGAATATTAAAAGTTATAAAGGGATTTTCTCTCCTGTGAGTTTCTAAGACCAGAGCAGCCAGCCAGGAGGCACTGGCCCCACGAGTCCCAGGGGAGCTGCAGGGCAGCAGGGACAGGATCCTCTCAGCTTCCTAGTGACAGAGGTGGATTAGCTTCCTTCTCTACCCCTTCCCTACAAGTGGAGGGCCTACCTCCAGGGAGCACCTTAACCCAGAGACTCGGGTGAGAGCCGCCATTTTCTCTCCAGTGAGTTTCTAAGACCGGAGCAGCCAGCTGGGAGACACAGGCCCCATGAGTCGCAGGGGACTTGCAGGGCGGCAGGGACAGGACAGGCTCTACTCAGAGACACTAAGAACATCTAACACCAAAAAGCAAGAGATGGTGAAAGGCAAATGCAAGAATCCTACCAACAGAAACCAAGACTACTTGGCTTCATCAGAACCTAGTACTCCCACTGAAGCAAGTCCTGGATATCCCAAAACACTGGAAAAGCAAGAATTGGATCTAAAATCATATCTCACAATGCTGATAGAGGAACTTAAGAAGGACATGAATAACTCCCTTAAAGTAATACAGGAGAATACAGGAAAAGAGGTACAAGCCCTTAAAGAGGAAACAAAAAAATCCCATAGAGAATTATAGGAGATCACAAGTAAACAAGTAGAAGCACTTAAAGATCAAACTCAAAAATCCCTTAAGGAATTGCAG
>NW_022196897.1:65296678-65313259 GCF_008632895.1 Mastomys coucha | reverse complement strand
GGTATGCACTCTCTGATATGTGGTTATTAGCCCAGAAGTTTGGAATACAGGAAGAACAACCCACAAACAACAAAGAACTCAAGAAGAAGGAAGACCAAAAGGGAGACATTTTATTCCTTCTTAAAAGGGGTATCTAAATACCAACGGAAGGAGTTGCAGAAATTAACTATGGAGCAGAGACTGAAGGAAGGGCAAGCCAGCCTAAATATAGCTATCTCCTGAGAGGCTCTGACAGTACCTGACTAACACAGATGTAGAGGCTTACAGCCATCCATTGAACTGAGTACAAGGTTCCAGTAAAGGAGTTAGAGAAAGGACCAATGGAGTTGAGGGGTTTGCAGCCCCTTAGGACGAACAACAATATGAACTAACTAGTACCCTCAGAGCTCCCAGGGTCTCAACCACCAACCAAGGTCTGCACATGGAGGAGTCTGATTGTTCTGGCAGCATGTGTATAGTAGAGGCTTGCAAATTCGTTCATCAATAGGAGGAGAGGACCTTGGCCCTGTGAAGGTTCTGTGCCCCAGTGTAGGGGAATACCAGGGCCAATAAGTGGGAGAGGGTGGGGTAGCAGGCATGGGGAGGGGGGAGGCAACAGGGGTTTGTTTTTGTTGTTTTTGTTTGTTTCTTTGTTTTTTGGAGGGGAACCTGGGAAAGGAGAAATTTACATGTAAATAAAGAAAATATCTAATAAATAAATAAATAAATAAATAAATAAATAAGTTGTAAAGGAAAGAGGCCAAGTAACATATAAAGGAAGACCTATCAGAATTATACCTGATTTCTCAACAGAGATTCTAAAAGCCAGAGGATCCTAGAAATATGTCATCCAGACCCTAAGAGAACACAAATGCCAGCCCAGGACAGTATACTCAGCAAAACTCTCAATCATCAAAGATGAAGAAACCAAGATATTGCATAGAAAAAGCAAATTTAAATAATATCTTTCTACTAATTCAGTCCTACAGAGAACAAAATCTCCAACACAAGGAGTGAAAGAGCACTCAAGAAAACATAAGAAACTATATATTTCACAATAAACATGAAAGAAGAGAAACATACACACATAATACCAGTTCCAGCAACAAAAATAATAGGAACTAACAATTATCTCTCTTTAATATTTCTCAACAATAGTGGACTCAATTTCCTAATAAAAAGACATAGGCTAAAAGGCTGAATACATAAACAAGATCCACCATTTTGCTCCATACAAGAAACTCACTTCAATAACAAAGACAGACACTGCCTCAGAGTAAAAGTCTGGAAAAAAAGCTTTCTGAGCAAATGATCCTAACAGACAAGCTGAAGTTGCCATTCTAATATCTAATAAAATAGACTTTCAACCAAACCAAAAGTTATCAAACATGATGGAGAAGGACACTTCATATTCTTCAAAGGAAAAATCCACCAAGAGGAAGTCTCAATTGTGAATATCTGTGCCCCAAATGCAAGACAGCCACAATTGTAAAGAAACTTTAAAGCCCAAAACATACATTGAACTTCACACAATAATAGTGTGAGACATCAACACCCCACTCCCACCAATGAACATGTCATTGAAACAGAAACTAAACAGACACAGTGAAACTAACAGAAGTTATGAACCAAATGGACTTAACAGATATATCTACAGAACATTTCACCCCAAGAGACTACACTTACTTCTGAGAACCTTGTGGAATCTTCTCCAAAGTTGTCTATATAATTAAATATAAAACAAGCCGTAACAGATACAAGAAGATTGAAATAATCCCATGCATTCTATCAGATCATCACAGTATAAGGCTAGACTTCAATAACAACAAAAACAACAGAAAGCCCACAAACCCGTGGAAAACAGAACAACTCTCTGCTCAATGATAATTTGGTCAGGGAATAAATATAGAAAAAAAAAAGGACTTTATAGAATTCAATGAAAATTAAGACACATCATATCCTAACTTACGGAATACAATGGAAGCAGTCTTAAGAGGAAATTTTATAGCAATAAATGCCTTTATAAAGAAACTAGAGAGATCCCATACAAGCAATTCAATAACACACCTAAAGCTCTAGAACAGAAGAAAGAAGCAAACATGCCCAAGAGTAGTGGATGGAAAGAAATAGTCAAACTTAGGGCTTAAATCAACCAGTTAGAAACAAAGTGAAAAGTGAACTATTCAAAGAATCAACAAAACCAAGGATTGGTTCTTTGAGAAAATCAACAAGATAGATAAAACTTTAACCTAACTAACTAAAGGGCACAAAAAACAATATCCATACTTCTATGGACACTTGATCTTTGACAAAGAAGCCAAAAACATACCGTGGGGAAAAAGCCATCTTTAATAAATGGTTCTGGTCTAACTGGTAGTCTGTATGTAGGAGAATGAAGATAGATGCATATTTATCATGTTGCATAAAGCTCAAGCCCAAGTGGATCAAGTACCTCAACATAAAACTAGATACACTAAATCTAATAAAAGAGAAATTGGGAAAGAGCCTTGAACTCATTGGCACAGGGGAAATTTTCCTGAACAGAACACTAATGGCTCAGGCTCTAAAATTAAGAATTGACAAATGGGACCTCATAAAACTGAAAAGCTTGCCGGGCAGTGGTGGTGCATGCCTTTGATCCTAGCACTTGGGAGGCAGAGGCAGGTGGATTTCTGAGTTGGAGGCCAGACTGGTCTACAGAGTAAGTTCCAGGACAGCCAGGGCTACACAAAGAAACCCTGTCTCAAAAAAAAAAAAAAAAAAAAAAAAAAAAAAAAAACCTGAAAAGCTTTTGTAAGGCAAAAGACACCATCAATGGGACAAATCGGCAACCTACCGATTGGGAAAACATCTTCACTAACCCTACATCCGACAGAGTGCTAATATCCAAAATATACAAAGAACTCAAGAAGTTAACCTCCAAAAAATCAAATACCCAATTAAAAATGGGGTGCAGAACTAAACAGAGAATTCATAACAGAAGAATCTCAAATAGCTGAGAAACACTTAAAAAGTGGTCAAAGCCCTTAGTCATCAGAGAAATGTAAATCAAAATGACCCTGAGATTCCACCTCATACAAATCAGAATGACTAAGATCAAAAACTTGTTACAACACATGTTGGCAAGGATATGGAAAAAGAGGAATACTCCTCCATTGCTGGTGGGATTGCACAATGATACAACCACTCTGGAAAACAATCTGGCAATTCCTCAGGAAATTGGAAATAATTCTACCTGAAGAGCCAGCTACACTACTCTTGGGTATATACCCAAAAGATGCTTCACCATACCACAAGGACATGGGCTCCATTATGTTCACTGCAGCCTTATTTGTAATAGCCAGAAGCTGGAAATAACCCAGATGTTCCTCAACCAGCAAATGGATATAGAAATTTTGGTTCATTTACACAATGGAATACTCTTCCGCTATTAAAAACTAGGACATCATGAATTTTTTCAGGCAAATGGATGGAACTAGAAAATATCATCCTGAGTGAGGCAACTCAGTCCCAAAAGTACATGCATGGTATGTATACTCATGGATAAGTGGAAATTAGCCAAAACATACAGAATACATATTATACAACCTACAAACCATAAGAAGTACATTAAGCCTAAAGGCCCAGTGAGGAGGCTTCAATCCCACTTAGAAGAGGGAAGAAAATAATCATGAGAGACAGAGGGAGGAGGGATCTGGATGGGAGAAGGGAGGGGGGAGGAAAGGGGAAACAGGATCAGATATGGGGGTAGAGACAAGAAAGAAGCCTCAAGGTCCAAGAGAATGAAGGAAAATAAGCAGCCTCCGGTGGTGGGAGGTAGGGGAATCCTCTAGAAAGTACTAGAGACCTGGGAGGTGAGAGACTCTCAGGACTCATTGTGGGTGACTTTAGCCAAAATGCCCAACATTAGGGAGAGGAAACTTGGAGTTAACCTCCAGTAGATAGACAGGGCCTCGAGTGGAGGGACAGGGTTACTAACAGTCAAAATTTCTGACCCAGAATTGTTCCTATCTAAAAGAACTGCAGAGACAAAATTAGAAAAAAGGCTGAAGGAAAGGTGGTCCAATGGCCAGCCCAACTTGGGATCCATCTCATGGAGGAGGGGTGGGTAGGGGACAGCAAAGCCTGACACTATATGTCCTTAAGCACTGATACTATGATGTGCTTAAGATACGATGACATGAGCATGGCATGACTGTCCTCTGAGAGGCCCTACAAGCAGCTGACTAAGACAGATGCAAATACTTACATCCAACCATTGGACTGAAGTCAGGGACTCTTAAGGTTGAATTAGGGGAAGGACTGAAGAAGCTGAAAGGGAGTGATTTCATAGGAAGACCATTGGGAAGTGAAAGGAGGAATATGGCCCCTTCATCATAACAAAAGAGCCCTAGGGAACTTTGTGGGGTTTGTCCCTGAAACTCTAGTCTCTGTATAGTTACATTATCGGCCAAAGAGCTATGATTTCAATAGAAGACTATCATAATGTCCTATAAGAATTATGAACAATCTGAGAATTTGAGGCTAAAAGATGCTATGACCTTGACAAGAATGACTTAGGTATCAAAAGGCAGAAAGCAGCTGTTACACAATGAGAACAGCAAGAAATACATATGAATTAACAAGTGATTCTTCTTGGTCAATGTTAAGTGAAAATTAACAAGCTCAGCAATGTGGGCATGAGAAAGACAAGATGACCAGAGATTGTAATGAATCTAAAATAAGGTGTATGGGGGCATCAATTTAGATCTAAAATTGACTGAAGTAATTGGGCTATGCTTGGTTTTGATTACCTCCTTCTCTCTAATTTCTATCAGGAAAAGATTCTGTCCACAGTTCAAACACATGTGAGTAGGTGGATATGTGTGATTAAAAGGTGAACTGTGGTAAATATGGAAGTAGACTACCAAGATCCACCTTTAAGAAAGAACTTACTGCCTCCATGAGTTGTCATGAAGGACTTTTACTTCTCTGTTGCTGCTAAAAAATACTTCTATAATTTATCAATCTTAATATTGTACCTTAAATATCTGTGGGATAACAATCAATGGGCAGCATAGATTGGTGCCTCTGGTTCAAGCTCTTTGAGATTATGGTCAAGCTGTTGACTAGAACTGTAAATACACCTTAAAGACACTGAGTGGGGGGGTTGCAAGTAGAGAAAGGTCCATTCACTAGATTATTGAAACATGATTCAGGCCTTCACTGCATAAACTTCTCTCAGGAAGACTTTATCACAGCACAGCAGCAGGCATTGTCAAGGTGAGAAAACTAAGAGAACTAAAAAACTAAGAAACTAAGGTGAGGAAACTAAGAAACTAAGAGGTAACTAAATCATGTGAAAATTGCCCAGCCATTTCACCCTGATATTGATCACTCTGGTAGATAATACTCATTTGAAAGCCCACTGACATGTGGATGAAGGCATTGTCAAGACTACATCAGAGACTAAATTTTCCTCTTGCCAATTTCCTCTTCCTTTGTCTAATAAAAACTGAACCCTTGAAAACATCTTGTGCTCCAAGGGCCATCTCTATGTCTGCTTCCAAAGAGCCTAAACAATTCCTTCAGAGTAAATTACTCAAGCTGGATACTTTATCCCCTTTCTTCTCTACTGACAATTTCCCATTCAGGAGGATACAAGTTCTCCTTTCAATGTTACTACTTCTTGAACACTGTGCTATGGCTGAAGGGACTGGAAGAGCTCATTCCACTAAATCACAGCGTACAGAGTTATTATGCTTTGTCTGAGTTAGCTGTATTTCTTGGCATGAAGGTTTTGTGCTCTGATGTGTTAGAATAGTTGGGATGAAGGTCTGAAAGATGATTCTACTTTTCTATTTTTACAAGTTTAATCTAAGCAGAGATAAACTGACATATGAAGATCAGTTTGGAGGCATGAGAAGAAAACACAAGCAATGGAATAAGAATCTCTAATTCTTTTGAAAGTAAATGAATCGATCTTAGTACATACAAATTAGAAACAGAATTATAATGAAAATGCAAATTAATTCAAAGGTCTATGGTGAGATTGCTTGGCCATATGGCCACTAATGAAGTCTGTAACTGCTAAGATTTCAGCATCCTAGGAAGAGGCAAAAATAGATAAACTCTGCTGTATTGTCATTTCTTTAAAACATTTTTAAAATGTAGAATAAGCTTGGAAAGTAATTTCTATCTTGGAAACATTCCTTTTACCCCAAGGATCACTGAAAATTTGTAACTACAAAGCTTTAAAAGGGAGTATATGTATTAACATCTCATGTCAGATAAAAAAATCAAAATGAAATATTCATAATTTAGCATACAAAATATATGCCAACATGAATTTTATAATGAATATAATTAATTTATTCATCTACCCAAGACATATTAATTAGCATGTATAATGTGCCAAGAACTCTTCTAAGCATTGGAAAGATAGAGAATTTTCAAAACAAGAATCCTTGTCTTCATGGAGTCTGTATTCTACTCAAGAAGACAGTCGGTAACATGATTTTTAAATCTAAGTGGTAGATGAAATCATAAGTTTGGAAAAAAGGAGAGGAAAGTGATATGAATAACAGATGCATGTTAAAAAAGAGAGTACAGAGTTTCATATTCAGAAAAGACTCCAAGAAAGTGAGAGCAGAATTGGATTGGGCGGGATTGCCTCTGATGAAGAATCTGAAACAGGAACTGAACATTCCTGACATAAGAATTCAGCAGGATTCAGTCTGCATACCAGGTAGCATGACAAGATTCCAGCATGACTCCTGATGAGCTAAGAGGAACAAACCCCTGAGTAGAACCTGGAAGGTCAGAGCAAGAGGCAGGTCACAGAGAAAATGTGGCCTCAGACAGAGAAGAGGCCTTGGGGAGCTGTTCAATGAATGTAACATGGTAGAATAACATGTTTTTATAGAATGTCAAAGCTGTACTTGTAAGTAATGAAATCAAAAGATAGATACATTAGAAATTATTTTTTTCTTTTTTCTTTTCTTTTCTTTTCTTTTTTATTGGATATTTTCTGTATTTACATTTCAAATGTTTTCCCCTTTCTACGTCTCCCCTTTGGAAACCCCGAATCCCATCCAGCTCCCCCTGCCTCTATCAGGGTGCTCTCCTCCCCACCCACTCCTGTCTTCCCACCCTGGCATTCCCCTACATTGGGGCATCGAATACCCTCAGTTCCAAGGACGTCTCCTCCCACTGATGCCAACAAGGCCATCCTCTGCTACATATATGGCCGGAGCCATGGGTCTCTGCACGCGTACTCTTTGGTTGGTGGTCCAGTCCCCGGGAGTTCTGGGAAGGGTGGTGTTCTGGCCTGTTGACACTGTTGCTCCCACCATGGGGCTGAAAACCCCCTCAGCTCCTTCAGTCCCTTCTCCAACTCCTCTGTCAGGGACCCCACGCTCAGTCCAATGGTTGACTGCAAGCATCTGCCTCTGTATTTGTCAGACTCTGGCACAGCCTCTCAGGAGACAGATACTCAGGTGAGAGATGCTGGAAGCTTCTCTAAAGCAACATCAATTGGACTGAGGAAAGGGATCAAATTCTGCAGTGCATAGGATTCCCCAAACGTCCAGTCATGAGAATGGTTTCCAGGGGAGAAAACTAGAATTAAAAAAAAAAGTCTTCACTTTCATTTTACAAAACATACCTAAAGAAAGATACCATTCCATCTGTCTTTCTGACTTTTCTGACCTGATTTCTCTTACATTTTTTCCTTCATTCTTAGTAATGACATATTTCTGATGCTTATCATTCAATATTTTTATATAAATGATAGTTTGTCAATGAAGATTTTTATGTTCAAGTTTAGCATTGAATAACAATATGAAAATTTTCAACCAATCATAAATGTCTATTTTATAATGAACAATACCACAAAAATGTTCAACATGCTGGAACTGGTGGTACAGACCTGAAGTAGCAGCTGCTTGGGAGGATGAGATAGAAAAATCTCAAATTCAAGGCAAACCTGAGCATCAGAGTGAGTTCAAGGCCTGCTTCATGACTTAATGAGGCCATGTCTACAAACTATAAAAGTCAAACAGGGGCTGGAGATATCACCTAGTGGGAGGACACATGCAAATGGCTATACATTTAAGCCTCAATACCACAGTTTAAAATAAATGTTCAGTAAAAGCTTGACCTGTTATCCTGTAAAAGAAAGTCATTGGAGGAACATGCTATTATACTATTTATTGGCCTCAGTTTTAGAGAACTAAAATGTGACTGTTGGCTGCCTAGAAATGGAGCCATAAAGGTCCAGAGCCATAAAGGGCCAGAGTAGAGGCTCCACTGCTGATGGAGCTGACACTGATCTCACTACTCCAACCTCCCAGAGGTGGAATTTTGGATTCAGTAATTGTTTAAACACGCAAAGTATGTTTACATTATATCTCAATGTTCACAATATTGAGAGAATATAAGATTTTTTTCTGATATGAAAAAAACAAATACATGTGATCTATGACAACTCTCTGACAAGTAACATAAGGATCTTCAAATACACAGCCACTCCCCAAAGGCTGCTTCTGCTAGTCTGCTTGCTTTTCACTGATACCTCTTCACCCTCGCTGCCCTTGAGCTCTATTCAAGGTCATGTATCAAAACTGGACACACTTCTTCAAATAGATACTTGTACTTTCAACACTTTATTATTGTCTCCAACTGAAGGTGGTTTGCTTCCTCTCTGCTACTGCAAAATCTCCTATTTCTCTCTTTGGCTTAGGACCCACGGTTAGTTTTTCTGTCTTCTCCACAGCTTCTAACATAGTCATTAGATCTCAAACTTTCTGCCCTTCAGCTTCAAGAACAATGGCATACGAGTCTTTCTTGAATTTATTTTATATCCAATAAGCCTGTGTTTATTGCTAGACTTAGCCAAAAATGAATGCCAATTCTTCAAACACTTAGTGCTGTGATATTGTTAATTCTATTGGTGCCAACAGTATTAAATTAACTTAGTGATGTTTCTGGAGAAGAGCCTTGGTAAAGAAAGCCAAATTATTAGCATTCTAAAATAGGAAAAAGAAAAAGAATTAAGAAGATTAAAGTGAAACAGTCTTTGATCACCAATGGTAAAAGGAGTAAGAGTCTACATATAAAATAAAAAAGCATGTTTTCCTATATGGATGCTAAAGAGTTAGAATTTGGATGTCTCTTGTTTTAATAGATATAGATAGGATACTTTTCTATCACTGTCATGAGACGCCAACACCATAGCAACTTAGAGAAGGGAGAGTTTATTGGAACTTACAGGTTCAGAGGTTGAGTCTATGACCATCATAATGAGGAGTATGGTAGCAGAGAGGCAGGCATAAGTACTGCAGTAGAGATGTTAACAACACAGACAGACAGACAGACAGACACACACACACACACACACACACACACACACACACACACCTCTCATCTTAAACAGTTCCACCAATTAAGGACCAAGTGTTCAAAATAGATCACCCTGTGGGAGTCACTTTCATTAAAAAAAAAAATCTTCCAAAGATTTGTGTTGTAGGCTGAGGCACTATTTGGGGAGACCATAGAAGCTTTAATAAGTAGGACCTACCTAACAGAAGTCAGTCACTAAGGGTCTAAGCATGGAACCCACATCTGGTAATGCTTGGATGGCCAAGAACCTGCTATTAAATAGGACATAGACCTAGGAGAAAACTAAATGCTATTGTTCTGTTAAAAGCATATTGCAATAAAATGACACCTAGTGATATATTGCTGCTTCCATTGTGATGGCTAGAATAAGAATAGCCACCTTTGGCTCATATAATTGATGTCTGATTCCCAGTTGGTGAACTGTTGGGAAGGATTAGGAAGTGTAGCCTGTTGAAGCAGGTATATCACTAGCAGTGGGCTTTGAGGTTACAAAAGTCTACACCAAGTATAGTCTCTCTCTCTCTCTCTCTCTCTCTCTCTCTCTCTCTCTCTCTCTCTCTCTCTCTGTCTCTCTGTCTCTGTCTCTGTCTCTGTCTCTCTCTCTCTCTCTCTCTCTCTCTCTCTCTCTCTCTCTCTCTCTCTCTCTCTCTCTCTCTCTCTCTCTCTCTCTCTCTCTCCTCTGTTACCAGCAGGTCAAGACATAAATTTCTCAACTACTTCTGTACCATGCCTGCCCTCCTGCCTGCCTCCATGATCCCTGATGTGATATTAATTGACTAACCCTCTGAAACTCTAAGCAGTTCCCAATTAAATGCTTTAAAAAAAGTAAGAGTTGCCTTGGGCATGGTGTTTCTTTCCAGTCATAGGACAGTAACTAACACAGGCATAGATCAGCACCTCACTTGACCATCATCAGAGAAGCTTCCTCCTGCAGTAGATGGGAACTAACACAGAGACCATAACTGGACAATGTGTAGAGAATGCAAGACTTTGGCACATTTGGGCCTAAATGGGATATCTTCACTAAGCCCTCCCCTCAGGGCTCAGGGAATTATGAGGAAGAGGAGGCAGAAAAATGTAAGAGGCAAAGGAGAAGGATGACTACAAACACAACAGGGTTGATGCACATATAAACTTACAAAGACATCAGCAGCATGTACAGGTTCAAGCTAGATACTGTACTAGCACTGAAGGGAGAAATGGACACAGGCTCCTACCCCTAATCAAGAAGCTATCTCCAATTGACATCCACTTACAAAGAAAAGATACATTTTGTCCAACAGAGTCTCACTGGGTATATTAACCACACTTTAAAGTAGTAGGTCCAGAAGTAGATGGCCAACAGAAAGTGATCTAAGCAATATTTATGTAGAGTTTGTGTCTCATATTACTTTATTTTGAAAGTTTTAGTCATTTGCTTTTATATCATGGTTTCCAATTTGTGGGGTTTCGTGTGTGTGTGTGTGTGTGTGTGTGTATGTGTGTGTGTGTGTGTGTGTGTGTGTGTTTCTTATGTTTTTAATTTTGGTGTGTTTGATCTTTTGTTTGCATGTTTGTTTTTTAAGAGAATAAAACAAAGAGCATGAAGCTGGATATAGAGGATGTAAGAGGATTCAGGGTAGGAGAAAGCATGATTAGAATATATTGTATAGAATATTTTCAATACAATAATAATATATTTACAATGGGGAGATTAAAGCAATAGAAGATCATCATACCTTTGTGATTAATGTACAAATTCTATGTATTATGAGAAATTTTGGATTATACATAAGATGTACATTCATAATAAAGATCTATAATCATACAAGACTATATATAACTTATTTTAACTATAGTAGTGTATGAATACTTTGATGAAAGCATATTGTGTATGTCAGAGGGAAAGTGTAGTCTTTTGAAGAGTCAAGTTTTAGTTTGCTACACAATTACGTAACTTAATTGTGACTTCATGGGACTTAAAAAAAGTGTAGAATTTTTATTTGTTGCATTATCATACTACTTAATCCACTTATAACCACTGTCTGAACATGACAAAAATAGGAAGCGTTGAAACAAGCAATAAGAGTTTCTCAGGGTAAATATTACTATAACACTGAACCATGGAATAAATACACAGGTCTTTCTAAAGTTTTGTCAAAGAAGTATCAAAAGACAATGCTGTTGAACACCTGCGTTCTGATCTAAGGGACACACCCACCCATGCAGTATCAGATGATGCCAATGAAGATATTCATACAAGTAACTGCTATCCTTACCTATGCGTAGTGTATCATTTATCATTTTAAATGGGATGTGCTTGGTTTTAAACACTTCTTAAGCAAGCAATTCTCTCCTAGATACTATATGAGATGAGACATGAATGCAATGTTTGAAGATCATACCAAAGTAAAGCATGTGGGGTAGACATGCAAATGCATATATAGTGTGAGACAGAGTGACATATAGAACAGGAAGTAAGTTCAGTGACAAGAACCCACATGAAGAATTTACTTTGACTAAGGAATCATTGGTGGCTCAAAACTGGGCTGAAAAATGGACTTTGAAATCCATCAAGTGCTTTTCCTAATTTAACTGAGATTAAAGTATTATCTGCCTCTCTCGATCAAGCTATGTAACTTATGCTAATAACCTCATTGAAACAATCTATCCTTACACTTGTCCAAGACAATGCTCATGTTTCAAAAATCATGGTGCTGAATATAATTTGCATTCATTTTGTTTGTCATCAAAATGTTTATTGTTATATATATACTCATACATATTTTATATCTCTCTGTGAATCATTTAGGTTCCCTACAGAGACAAACTAAAACTTGTAGAATTTATTTTTACTAGAATTTACAGGATAGAGATCAAAGCCATCTGAGCCCATCTTTACTCTATATATTAGGGCTTATATTCTATATAAAGTAAGGTCACTTTACCACTGGGTTAACAGAAAATGGGTCCCATAGCATGTTCTTCCCATTTGGTTGGAAGAAGTCCTAAGAGACTCTTGAGTTCTTGGAGAATATGAAAGGATTTCTGTGTAAACCTGGAACTAGGTTGAGTTCACATTAACTCTGTGGTGGTCTTTTCAGTTTTCTCTATGATACGAATGCACCAAAGTCCTTATTCAAGGTCATTAGTTCTTCAAGTTAATTGTAGTGATTAGCATTTTTTTAAAATGGGCATTTTTGTTTCATTTACATTTAGAGATATGCTCTCAAAGAGTTTTATAGGTTTTCTCTCCATTACAGACTTGTAAAGGGCTTTTGTCAATAAGCCATTGTTGTCTCTAATTTTATTAGATTTTTTTCTTACTTGTATCTTTTATATTTCTTGTTCTCCAGGGGAGCTGGTGCTTCAAATTAATAAAACTGGAAAGCACAAAGTTGGATGGGAAACTTTATACTGATTGTCTTGAATAAAGATATAAGGTAGAAAAGAGACAAGCAATAACATTTTCATCCAATGAAATTTTTTTTAATAGCAGTGAGGGAACAAAAAAAAAGAGGAGAGAGTTCTCTTAAAGATAAACAATATCATTGTGTGTCTTGATAACATAATAATTACCTTCAAAGCACCACTTTGCTAGCTCAGCCTAAATGAGCATTGTATTGTAATAGATAGACACATTTATCAAAATGAATGTTTTCAAATATAGGCCTATATTTATCTTTTTAAAAATTGCTACACTGATAATCAGGAATTGTGTGCTTACTATGGTGCGAGTTGAGGAATGTACGGTGTTTTTCCCCTCCTCCTCCTCCTATACATCCTGTATGAAGCAGGGATGGTACTTGCCCTGTAATAAGCTACCAAGACTATCTCAATTATAAATAAGGAAATACAAGAAATATTTTTAACCTTTTAAAAATTAAGTGTTTAATAAGAAATATTTAAAGCTTTTATGATACAATTAAGGACATATTTTCCTGACTGATGTAAAAAATTTTGCATCACTAACAGAATATTAAGTGAGTGCCTTAATTTCAGTGTGTTTTAGGCAAACTGATTGAAATTAAGGAAGCCTCCGTTAGAAACAGGTCCAAGCAGCCCTGCGGTTCCTTGCTTCAGTTGGCACCCAGCAATATTAGGTGCAGGACTATGTATTGAAATAAGCACGGTCTTTCCATAGGGAGGCCTCCATTATTTATATTGTTGGTCCTCTCCTCGTCTACCCACAAGCACAAGTACAATGAGATCCTGGGACAAATGAGCTTATTAAGATCATGGCTAGACATATCGTTTTTCAAATCACACTCTACAAGACAGATATGCTGGCAAAGCTGTAATAAATGTCAGGGCTCAAGGCATCCACCATTCTTTTCAGCAGCCGTTGGCTTGGCTAGAAAAGCTTTTCATAAATTTTAGCGCACACCTGTCAAATGGCAGGTGCGATAGTCTGCTATCACGGGGGAGCCTGGACTGTGATTTCTGGGCAGGCAGCGCTGTCATCGTTTGCAGAGCAATCCTGTGCTTTTCTCTGTTTGTGACCAGCGAAATCTCTGTGATCACACAGGGACTCTGTGCATCCTGGCAGATCTGCCAGTGGTATTCAACACATCGCAACTATTTTAGATTGCATGCCGTGAGGTGTGAGTTCCCATTTGCTAACACAATGGGGTTTCAGGACCATGACAACTGGAACACATTCATTTGTATATAGATGCATCCTGTGGTGGATACGGGAAGCCAGTCCATCTTCCCTAGACCCCTTACGTCTTTCAACATCAATCCTCTACCTGGAAAGACTGAAGTATAAATTATGTTGTGCATTTCCTTACACAGAAAACAGAAGAGGGAGTCTTTATTTTATTTCGATGAACTTAGTTTACAAGCTAGAAATAAACTTATCAAAAATAAAATTGTTTTCTATACTCATACACATAAATGGTTACAACATTCATGAAGGAAGACACAACTATTCCAAAAGAGAGAAAGGAAAATTTGGAAATAAGTGAGTCGCAGGCCTTCCATTCTCTTCTCTGTATATAATGGCAATGATTTGATTTCTATGGTGATAATACAGTTATATATTTTCTTGGTGTAGTAAAAAGAGAAATTTGAAACAAAGAAACCTAAATATTAATGTCGAGAAGAGAACAGGATACTGCAAGTTTATACTTAGATGAATAATGCCATATGGTTATATAATGTGTGCTTTCATACACATTTTACATATAAATCTCATAGAAATGGGGCAGGGTGATTAGATCAGATATTTGCATATGATTTACACAGGCAAACTATGAAATTTAATGAGGTTCACTCTTGTGCTAAAATTCCTTGTTAAGTTTTTAAATGAAGTGTCTATGACCTGTGTCTTCAGACACCAAATGAAACTCTGGTTCCCCAAGCTCCTATCACTAGTACTTTCTGCTCTGAAAGCAACATTGGATTTTATTTTCTGTTTTTAAGTTTTTATACATGTGTATAATGTGTCTATATTTCAAACTACCAATAATTTTGGCTTCATAGAAATGAAATAGACCAATTACTTTGTGGAATTGTTCAGACATAAACAGAAATTTAGATTCTGGAACGTAAACAGAAATTCCATTACTAAGCTTCCCCGTTGAAGAAGAAATAACTGTAATTATATTTAGTACAATAACTTATTTTCTTCAAAATCATGGCAAGTGCCATGCCGCTGGCTTGTCAGCTAATGGATGTCTGCCACTTGAATGCCATTTAACAATAATTCCAACGTGGAAATATTAGTTTCTACAGTTTATAGAATTAATAACAAATCATCATTTAAGTAAGGCACATTTGAAAAACATCTCTATTCTAACAACTAATAATTACTCAGGGAAAAACTAGCATGAGAATTTCAGTAAACTGCTTACCTTCCCCCTGTTTACTGGTATTTCTCTGCTCTTCTACGACCATACCATAGCTTTTTATTATTTTTGTTCCTTTCAAACTCTTCGTAAAAATGTCTTAGAGAAGAGCATATTGAGAGGGGGCTCTTGCCTCACATTTACATCTACAGTGGTGGAGCTAAAACAATCACATACATATTAAATCACAATCTCCATCGTAAAGAGCTGTGTGCCTCTGCAGGAGAGGTTAGCCCATCTCAAATCCACACACCGAATCATTGATGTTCACAGTACTGACCCTCAAACCTGTGTTCCAAGCACTCTTTGGAACTAGATGAAGATTCTAATAAGCATTGCAGGTGATTAAAAATTTGGTACATTGTTAAGCAATATCAGTCACAAGCATTAAAGAGCGGGGGTCTCACATACCTTGCAAAAGCACCTTGCTGCCTACAGTCTTCTTATTGTCTGCCCCTTGGAGCTGAACGACAGGCAAATTGCAAGCAAATCCTTGACCCGCTCCCTGTGTGGCTGTTCACTGGACCTCTGAATGAAACACCAACTCAGACAGCTGTTAGGGTAAGCTTCCTTTGGTACTTTGAGCTCCACTAAACTCATCATTAACTGATGAAGTGCAATGTTGCATCTTGTGACTTTTGGAAGCAAAGATGTGACAGAATGTGAAGTGTCTTAATGAACTGGTCTATTGCTAAGGAGAGACACCGTGACCAAGGCAACTTACAGATGAAAGCATTTATTTGGGGACTTGCTTATAATTTCAGAAGATTCGTAAATTAACATCCTGTTGGCTCCTGGGCTCCCAGCAGGCAGGCATAGTCCTGCAGAAGTAGCTAAGACCTTCACAGCCTCACTTGCAGGCAGAGGGACACCTGGCCTGGGCTTTTGAAACCTCAAAGCCCACCCTGCAATGACACACTTCCTACAACAAAGCCACTGCTACTCCAAAAGGCTCTATCTCCTAATCTCTCCCAAGCAGTTCCTCTAAGTAGAGAACAAGCCTTCTGTTATGTGAGCCTATGGGGGCTGTTCTCATTCTAACTACCACGTGGAAAGAGATAACCACAAAGCTCTCTAGGAAGCTCTGCCTCCTTCCTTCCCAGTCACCGCTAAGGCTGCCCAGTGACACCTGGGAGTACCCAGTCACTTCCGATGAGTGTCTGTTGACAGGAATATCCTCTCCTGGCCATGACTCTGATTTCTTTCTGCTGACCTTTCTTAGCGTACTCAGATCTTCACCATGGCTTTCATGTAGGGTCCCCTTTACCCCATGCCTTTCATGTAGGGTCCCCTTTACCCCATGGTTTTCCATGTAGGGCTGTCTTTATACCATGGTTTTCATGTAGGGTCCCCTTTACCCCATGGTTTTCCATGTAGGGCTGCCTTTATA
>NW_022196897.1:65277813-65296651 GCF_008632895.1 Mastomys coucha | reverse complement strand
ACCATGGTTTTCATGTAGGGTCCCCTTTACCCCATGGTTTTCCATGTAGGGCTGCCTTTATACCATGGATTGACAAAAAGCGACCCCTTTACCCACTAACTTCAAGAACTTCAAGAATGAGGGATCACAGTTTTCTGTTTCTGTCAACTTAGAGGCAAAAGATATAAAGTTACTACATTGGATAAGCATTTTTCATTTTTATATTTGCCTTTTTCAACATGTTTCTCAGAATTTTTATTCTCTTATTCACTATGTAGTAGATATTCTTAAAGCTTTACATGAATTAAACCACTTACTCTGAAAAATAACCATAAGAGTAGGGGACTGAAATGACCCACATGTTATACATGAGAAGACTGAGGTGCAGATAAGCCATTGAATTTGAAAAATAACAAGAGCATGAGTATCATTGTCTTGGCCTTCGTGAGATGTTATTTCACTCATTGACTTTTCTGCCCATTTTTTCTTACCTAGAATGCTGAACTTAAGATGCCATCTCCCCAGGACAAATATTTAATGATGAGGATTGCATTTTACAAACCATCTTTTACCTTACAGTCCTAAGAAAATAGAAAGCAATCTAGCCTTGAGCACTCACGTGGCCTTCTCAGCACGTTGCAGGGACATTCTAGCTCTTTGAGTACATGGGTCTTCCTCTTTAGAAGAAGACATCACCTGCCTAAGGGTAGAAGAGGATTATGAGCAGGGCAGATAGGCTACTAACCATGACTCATCCCCCAGTTGTTGTTATCAAGGGAGGATCTATGGGTGTTCTAGTAATGAACTAAGCTTACTTCTTCTGAGGCATGAATGTCTGAACCCACGTTTTACACTGTTTCTGTATCTTGGCCTCCTCCTGTGCCTTCCCCATAGGCTACTTGAGAAGCCTCTCTCTAGGTTGTCAGAGAACAGAGAACGCTGGAGCACAGTCTTATTCCTATGGGATTTCAATTGGTTCCACTTCAACAGCTTCTATCATGGACTCCATGGGATTACTGCTATATTCATATTTTAGCCTGCCATCTTTTCATATTCTAAGTTGTAATAATCATTCTAGTGACCTCTCTAACATTCTGATGACCCAGGAAACAATGCCATCTGACCTAACTATGCTGTTGGTCAAAAATCTTGAGTATGTGAATGAAGAAAGGCAACTCACAATCCAAAGGAGATGTTCACTCAATGCTGCAAGGGAAGTCCTGAATACTTGAGTCATTTTAGGGAAAGTAATCGGACTCCTGATTAATGCAAACGGTGTTCACAGTCCTAAACAAAAATGGATCTTCCTGCCCCAGCTTTCTCCCTCTCCTGTCAGGACTTACAAGAGAAAGGAACCTACCTACACGTCACTCCATTGCTGCCGTCTCCAGAGCTGAGAAATTCACGCAGGTTGCTCTCAGCTCAGCTGGTTCATTTCTCTGAGTGTTTGTAATAAAGGCTGTGATGATTACTTTTTAAAGTAATATTTAGGGAGTTGTTGCATTCAATTTAACACAAAACTCTAGTTTTTATTTAAGAAAGGCATGGAGCAATTTTTTAAGATGTAAAATTAGCCATTGTTTTCATTGATGAATGGCAAACACGCTCATGTTATCCTAATTGCAACCACAACAAGCAATGCACTGGCTGTAGCTCTGTATCTGTCACTGTGGCTAAGCATCCCAGCCAGCTATGTGCACCTCAAGGTCTAGGTACAATTAGTATTTGACTAGGTTTATATAGAAAACACTATGAAAATCTGTGTTACCACCATTCCTTTACAGACAGTTACCTACTGTATACAGAAAGACAAAATGTGTGTGTGTGTTGGGGACTGGGGGGATGGGAATCTACCAGTAAACCAAATCACACAATATGTAAGTCATTGTGAAGTTCTGTCACAAGCTAATTTTCATAAAAATGCAGGTGGGTGTTATAGCACCACTGTCGTAGCAAACAGGAAGAGGCTCAGAGAGAGTGAGTGGCTCTGTCTTCTGTCCAGTTCAGTCATGCAGCCAGTCAGCTGTCTAATTAGAATGGGAGCTCTGGCCCAAAGCCTGGGCAGGCTGCTGGGAGGATTGACTGCTGACTCTGTAAGCCATTACTCTCTCCCTCTCACTGCATAGAAGGGAAGCCTTTCAGTTAAATAGTACATTTAGTCCTTCCTTCTTCATGAAGGAAGCTGACAATAATATATTTGTGTGAAATAGTCCATTTAGCCCTTGTTACTTCATTTTTGCAGGTTATAATACATTTATAGACATATACATGATCTAACTCTTTTAAAGAAACTGAATATTTTATATCTGTAATGTCCTAATCTGTTCATATATTAGCACATTCTATTACATGATATGAATAAACTACATAAATATTACTATGTTACAGAACATCCTGATATCCCCATATTTTGGTTTGGCCAACAATGTTTCTATAAGCAACTTCTGTTACTGCATGTGTTTACACACACACACATAATATATACATATATATACATACATACATATATATATATATATGTATATATATATATATAAAAACATGGAATATGTAAAGAAAGAGAATCAGAAAGTGGCCACTGGGTACTGTCTCCACTGACAAATGACAAGAGTAGAAAGGCTGACCAAGTTGACAGACATAAATAAGCATACCCTTTTGTCAGCTGCTTTATTGTGCCTCCATTCACTGGCAGTGCCTGAGAGCATCTGCCTGTCATCTTCTCTCCTGATTTAGCTATTAATGATTAGTTTATAGGGTTTTTTTAGTTTATTTTTATTTATGTAGTTTATTTTTATTTTTCATCTGTGTTGGGTAGAAAAATGTTTACTCAATATTACATAATTTTACATATCTTCACTAGAAAGATCCAAAGATACTGTTAAACGAGAGATTTGCATTTTACTTTCTATGCAGTGTTGGCAATATCATTTGTTTTTCTCTTGAGCTTTGCTTTTATTTATTTCATGGGATTAAGGTTATTATGTGCCAAGGCCTTAGATAACCCATGATTTTACTCAACTTGCATGTTACCAATTAGTCTACTGTCAGTTTGTAGCTGATACCTGAATACAATAGACCCCTTGATCAGAACCTCTGGGCATTATTCAGCACACCACAGAAAACATAGTTGGTCTTATTATATTTGTGTCAGTTCTTCTGACAACCAAGTCTAATAGAGATGTCAGAAATGGGTCCAGCTGTGCGTGAAAATGTAGAGGCATATGGTACAGGAAGGAAACCTGAAGTGTTTGTGCTAGACAGTAAGGAGCTTGTCTTCTGACCTAAATATTATCCGTGCATTTAAAGGCTATCTGCTGTCTTTGCCTTCCTCAAGAGAAAGCCCAAAACAAAAGGAACTTATTACCCAACTCTTGGGACATGCAGGAGCACAGTGGACCTGTGATAATTAAGATCATCAACCAGCACTTTAATTTAGTTCATTACATCTGCTGTCTCCCATTTACTACTTCCACAATGTCAATATTTTGCCATTGTTTATCTGTTTTACATGGTCATTGACTGGATATACATGTTATTCATATACTAAATTCAAATAGTATGGAAAGCTACCCTAAGTGGAGGTACAACAAGCTACTGCCTTGCCCCTGGTCAAAATAAAGAGAGATACTGTCTAGCAAATCTATGAATATATGTATGTCATATTTCTATTGTGTTTGTACCTGATATATTAAGCTGAAAGACATTGAAATGGAAATACACAGAAATATTTTTCTTCCCAATAAAAATAAAACTGAAAGTTCCTAAATGTTTTCTGTCGATGTAATTTTTGTTAATTCAGAGAGTTATAAGCAGATCCCTTCACAGAGAAAGACAGGGGAGGGGCTTTGTGAAGACAAATATATTGGTTTAGGAGACTTGGTCATCTAACACCTTGTGGGGTAGGAAGCAGAAGTGCTTGAGGTTTAAGATCACAAGATTGTACAACATACAAGTCAAGTTGAAAGATTCAAAACTGATACACTAGCTTCACTTTAGTGTGATGACTGGTTTATATATCAGTTTGACACATTATGATCATCTGAGAGGAGGGAACCTCAACTGAGAAAATAAGACTCTGCTGCAGACAGGCCTGTAGAGTGTTTTCTTAATTAGTGATTGATGGGGAGAGAGCTCAGTCTACTGAGGCTGGTGACATCCCTTGGGCTGGTGGTCCTGGGTGCTCTAAGAAAGCAAGCTGAGCAAGCTATGGAGAGCAAGACAATAAGTAGCAGCACCCCTCCATAGCCTCTGCATCAGCTCCTGCCTCCAGGGTCCTGACCTATTCGAGTTCCTGTTCTAATTTCCTTCTGTAATGAACAGTGATGTGGGAGCATAAGCCAAATAAACCCTTTCTCCCCAGGTAGTTTTGGTCATGGTGATTTATCAAAGCAATGGTAACACTAACTAGAATATTTTACATCACAGGCAGTTTGCTCTTCCCACTAAAGGATATGAAGAAAAAGGTAGAGGCACAGAAGCACATCATAATTGTGGTGGTTTCGTTAAAAAAGAAAAAATGAACAAAAAAAAACCACCTAAGTTTATATTGTGTTTGAATATTTGATCCCCAGTTGGTGGAACTATTTGAGAAGGATTTGGGGATTTGGAGGTGTGTCACATTATGCGGCAACCAGATCCTCTTTTGTCTTTCTGATAGCTTTGTCGTCTTGTAAGATGCTTCACACACACACACACACACACACACACACACAATTTCCCTCAGTATCTGCAGCATTTGACCTAAAGCAGTAGTTCTCAACTTTTCTAGTGCTGTGAGCATTTAATATAGTTCTCCATGTGGTGGTGACCCCTTCATAAAATTATTTTTGTTACACTTCACTTATGTTGAAACTGATTTTGCTACTGTTATTAACCATAATGTAAATATCTGATGTGCAAGATTTCTGACAAGTGACCCACAAAGGGTAGAGAACCCTGTTCTAGAACTTTGTAGGATATCAAAATATATAGATATTTGTATTAGTGGTATAATATTTGCAAATAACCTGCATATAGTCTTCTGTATTTTTAAATAATCTGCATATTATTCATGATATGAATACATTAATACAATGTAAGTATTATGTAAATAATTGTTTTATAATAATTTTTACTACTTATAGAATAACTATAAGAAATGATCAATACACATCTGGTGCAGAAGCAACTTCACAGACCTAACTATTCTGTAAACATATGAGACACAGACATGTGGTGCTCAAAGCGTTAATGAGGACAGCTTCAGCGCTCTGAGGTGGTGGGCACCAGGCACCAGCATGAGGACAGCTTCAGCTCTCTGAGGTGGTGGGCACCAGGCAGCAGCATGGTGTGCCCTATGCATAATTTCATGATTCAGACAGTTTTCACATATTGCAAATTAAGTTTTGCTTTTTCAACCTTCTGAGATATTTAACCAATACTTTTGGAATGTGGATGAGTGAGTCTGCAGACAGAAAAGAACATATATAAGAAAGAGTTCAGTATATGCCATAACAGCATTTGGTAGAATCCACCTCATATTTGCTGAACGCCCCTAGTAACTCAGTTCATGCCCATAGCTTAAGGAAAACCAATATTTTTAAGTGACTAATCGGCACATAAAATTTGTTACAGTGCTCCCTCTCTTCAGAGTTTACACTCTCCATATGAAAATGAAATAAGGACACAAATAACTCCAGTGCTAGGTAGAAGGAGCTAACAACGTAAGAAAAGCAACTAAGAATCACTTACAGGACAAATGTTTTATAGGAAGAACCGCATTTGAGATGATTCCTGAAGTGTAAGGTTGTAGATTGCAAGAAAGAGTTCCAGGTAGGCTAAGGATCAAGCCCTGGAATGTAGAACATTCAAGAAATGGGAAATAATCCAGTTTCAACTCTTCACACATGATTAAATCCTTTAGGCTGGGACAATACTGGGAACACACCACTGAGATTGCTATGTCCCCATGCCAGGGAAACACTGATGCAGGAGTCCACAGAGAACCATTGACAGCAACACAATCCAGGAAGTCATTCAGGAAGTTAGTGCAGAAACACATAGTGTACACTGGAGAAAAGAGATAAAAATTCAAAATACTGAAATTGGCAGAGTAAATGGGTGTTGCGGTAGGTATGGAAATGGGCTGTTTGTAGATTTTACTGCTGATCTCAAAGTATATAATGTGAATGAGCAAGTCCAGAAAGAAGAATGACAGTTTTCTGGTGGTCTTGTGAGACAATGTATTTAATATCTGTAATTTCCTATTTACTGTTCTCTCTAATACACACACACACACACACACATTCTCTCTCCCTCCCTACATTATTTCTCCTTACCAATGCTCACATCTTCTTGAGTTTTGTCAATAGAACCTTGGATTTATACCTCTGCTAATATTACAGACCCTATTCAGTGTTCCAGGGAAAATCAAAGTTCAGTTTTTCTTGTTTGAGTGTTAGATGACTTCCCCTAGAGTCCAAGGCAAGTCACTATGGAAGAAAAATATTTGAGAAATATAAATACCATCTACTACTTCCAAATATGAACATGGGCACCAAGAGACCATCTCCAGGCAGGAGGGGAAACAAACGTACAAGCATGGAGACATTAATGAGGTAGGTGATACTGGGTTGTGGTTCCAGGAAAAAAAAATGTTCTCAACCAATTGTGGATGAGTACAATAGGCTCACACTCTGATGAGTACAAAGCCCCTCTAAAATGAACAAGACACTGGAGAGGAGAAAAGACCTTATAATCTGCAGCAGACGAGGGCTCATAAGAATCCTTTCAAAGCAGTGTCCTCTGTCCTCTCTGAATAAAGGAATCATAGGGCTTTTATTAGGAGGTCTATACCTATTCATAGAGGTAAACAGTAAAGCAGTGGGTACATTCCTGAACAGTCTTTGTTTAAGTTTAAAGGGAAAGATGCTAGACACATTCTTGGCGTGCTTAGAACAAGTTCATTGAGCACATGTTAGAAAGGTTAAAGGTGGACCCGGGGCACCTCTGGGGATGCTCAGCTTACAGCGTAACAATTTAGTTAGCTGAAAGCAACAGAAAAGACATTTTGATGGTTCATTAATGTTAGAATTTACATATCTAAAAAGTACCTGCATTACTTGTGTCTAAAATAAGGAATACCGTATGCTGCCACTGGGTTCTTCCACAGTTGGGGAAGGAGAGAGGCTATTGAAAGATGGCTTGCTAGTTGGTACCATGCACCAAGGTTTTTGTCACCATTCCTGAATTCACAGTGCCTGTATTCCATATCTTTTATTTCCATCTTTTTCTCTTCATCCCAGCCACAGTCAGGACACAAGTGACAGATTTGACAAGAAAAAAGATCTAATGTTATAAAATAACAGAACTCTTTGGCTTATTTTCTGACATGCCTCTTGCCACAGATCTTCAAACCTCTCAATCCTGAAAAGTCGAATCACACAATCTTGATTTTGCTTATGAAATGTCAACAGATTCTTGACAGATGCACTCAGGGAAGAATGTGAGCTGGAGATTCTCAGTAATTGATTTCCATGCCAGAAAAGCAGATCATTCTACCTATTCTGTTTAATATCATTGGGAAGGTATTTTAAAACTCCATATTTACACAGTGTACCTTGTTTTATGCTATGGTGGGAGTAAATACCTGTCTAGGAAAGGATATATTCTATATCTTAATGGTCTTGACATACTTGGTGATAGGTTTTGAGTTTCTAGTGAAAGAAAACTGTATAAAATGTTCATAAACTCATACTATTATCAACAGAAATCCCATCATTACCTATTGTCCTAACATTCCTGAGTTGTCAAGCATTTAGCAAGTTGTAGAAACTTGCTAAAAATGGTTGTATCAGAGATCTGCCATGGCTTCCCAATATGCTCTATAATCTAGCCACTATCAGTTGAATAACCGCTAATCAGAGATCAAGCAAAGCAATTTTAAGGCACTACAACAAAGACAAAAAACCAGTTAGAAAATATAAACAAGGTCCTAACAGGTTCCATCTAACACAGGGGTATGCTTCATTGACTCTTTTACCAAACAATACATAACTGAAAATATATAATTTGATATAAAATAAATATTTATTTGTAGCAAAAGAAAGAATTACAAAAGTGATAATTTTTAAAAGAACTGAGAAAAAGCACAAACACTGTTTGTTACATATAATCTAAGAGTCATTTTCCAGAGATGTTGAACTATATACTGTTTTGTTGCCTCTTCATGAGACCATGATTTTATAATAACATTTTTCCACCAAGAAGGCATAATGAGCAGTGAATTGAAATGTATTTTCATTATTGATAATTGAGATGCAATACTGATGGTATTTCACATTTCCATATATTCTCTTTGTAGTGCTGCCTCGGGTTTGTACCTTCATACCAGGAATTCTAATAAATCCCATTATCTCTTAAAATATGATATGCATAATACATTTGTAATTGTATCTATTCATTATTAAGACCATCCCTGACAGGAGAGGACTTCTGATTAGTCCTGATATCACTGAAAGCAGAATCCAGCACTGAAATTTTTACACCTCTGCAACTTGAAATAATTCATCCCAGACTGCTTCTGGCTTTGTACATTTTCAACCTCCCTTCCCTTCATCTACATAGATGCAACCTCCGAAGCTTTACCTGTCTGCTGAGATACCAGGCAACCCAATGACTTTTTAGGAGCAAATCTATCCTTGAGTATGAGATGTGACAGGCCCTTCAGCAGTTTCTCCTAAGCTACAGGCCATGAAAAGTCACTGTTAGATGATCATTCTTAGCTGTTGTCCTATAGATGATATCTGCTACCATTTCCATTCTATCTAATCCATCCTCTAAGCTGATGAACCACAGCACGTAGCAACCCCAAGGTTCAGTAGTACCATCAGACACATCTTTGTAAATTCCTACCTTATATCCTACCTACTACCTTCACTAACCTCCTACACTCAGATAAAACCATCTAGACTCAGATATAAAGATTTGTCTATCTTAGTTTCTCTACTGTCCAAGTGGCTGGCACCATTATAGGGCCTGATTGCCTGAAATACACCTCAGCACCCATCTACAGAGCCAGCACGCAGACCCTGCTCCTTCCATAGTTAAACACTGGTGCCAGAATCTAGGTACAGGCTGAAGACTGAAAGGATCATCAGAACATCGAACATCGGCAATAAGACTGAATAACCCAGAAGGGTCCCGAGGTAAATATATCCCACACTCTACTTCTCTGCTTTATCCCCAAATGCCCAAAGCTGTACTGAGAGCATCTATGAAAAAGTGAGAATCTTAACGGGTATGGTTAAAATACTTTTCTTTGCAAACAAGAAACCATACCAGCATGTCAACACAACACCAAGGCCATCTTCAGCATTTGAAAGTGGCCTAAGCAAACAAGTCTAAAGAAGATTAGACTGAAGTCTATGTCTGAATTAAAGACTATGAAATTATGTGAACATCTTCTTTTCCTTGTGTATCTCAGAACAGTGTCATGAACAGATCACTGACAGTCAGGTTACACTTCCTCAAGCTTAACAAAAGATCACAGGTTGAAGCCAAGCAGATATGACAAAAGGAAATTCAGCCAGGAAAAGAGGATGGTAGAATTGGAATCCTGAGGAAGTTCAGGAATTCAGGATCTCTGAATAAAACCACAGGGGAAAAAATCTGTAATTAAAACTGCCTTTTCTACTTAGTCTTGATTTCCCAACACTCAGGTATTTATAAACTCACACAGCAGAAGATATTCAGTATAAGAACCACATGTTACAGGAGTATAAAATGTGTTAGTCTAAGTTGTTCAGTGGTGACATAGAGATCAGGGATTTCTAGTTGACTAACCCTCAGGTGTCAGTCTAGAATTTCCAGATCACTTCCAAAGGAGTTATTGTCAAAAAATTACTCAGGAAGGAGAGAGTGAGCCTTCCTGGGTCACTGGTGCTTGGATCCTGCTGATAGCAATAGCAATATGCTCACAATCTTAAAATATTTTCTTGAGATATTATCAGACTAATTATTTTAACTTGGAAATGTGTAGTCATGAGGGAAGTAGGGAGTATTAGACTATTTGGATTGCTATCTAAAATAAACAATGTTCCCTACCTCACCTTAAGAATAAAAGCCAGCAGAGAATAACATTGCAGGACATTACAGAAATTGTGCCTTCATTTCAACTTCCACTTCATCTTCTACAAATGATGTGGCAGAGCAAAAGTGAAAATTACATAGATTTCTGATACTCAAGAGGGTATCTACTACTTACACAATATCTCTTACTTACACAATATCTCTTTTCTGAAAAAAACTGTAAAATGTACAGGGTTCAGACTCTCATGTATTTGTAACCCCCAAATAGCAAACAGAACTATGCAAAACAGTTGCTTTCAGAGTGATCATAAGTCTCATTTGTTGCAATTCTCAAGGATATCTATTGAAAATGCAGGATGATCAACTCATGGAGCCATAAGGAACTGACTCTGCATGTGGACTCCACAAACCTGTATCCTGACACAGGGAATTCCCATGCCATTGTACCAACACTACTCAAAGTGACAGGTACCACAGAAAAGTAAACGAAGGTGTCTACTGAGAAAGTGACATAAGTCTCAAGTTTAGACTTACTGAGAATCCAAACAGGATGGAAAGCATACATTCATGGGCTGACCTTCCTCCTCTGAAATCATGCTTTCTGAAGATCTGTTCCCACTCTCACATCAGATCAACTTGTGACTTCCCATTTCTCCTGCATCACATTTTCTTCACCACTTTTTGCATATTGCCATCTATTTTGAGACATTTTGCTGGTCCATAAGCTCTTACAACCAAATGGGATCTTAAATTCAGACAATGCTATTCCTAAGTAATTTCAAGGTATTGCCACATGACCCTATATTTGTTAATGGCTCCAGAATTTAGTTCTCTAGATTAACCATTCTCTGATTCTTTATGCCTGCCTTACAGTGTCTAATGGGAATCTAAATCTTAGCAAATCCAAAAACTAATTCTTGATTTTCCTGTCCACTGCCTGCAAGATTTCTCTGAGAATCACCATTACAGTACAAGTCAGCATGAGACATCAAGGTTTTTAGAGGCAAAAGCTTTAAAGTCCTACTTGGATTTTTTTCCTATGACTTATCCTCAGTCCATCAAACAAATCCTGTTAGACATATATTTGTACAATATCCCACAGATGATCTCTCTTCCCTAAGCTTACAGAGTCTGACAGAATGCTGACAATATGACAACTGAGCA
The DNA here is from genome assembly GCF_008632895.1 of Mastomys coucha. Taxonomy (NCBI): domain Eukaryota; kingdom Metazoa; phylum Chordata; class Mammalia; order Rodentia; family Muridae; genus Mastomys; species Mastomys coucha. Next base: position 65,285,440 of record NW_022196897.1, on the reverse strand, counting down.
GTAACCTCATTGGACTATAGGGCCCTGATTATGTTGCTATTCTGTGAATTTCTCAACTGTTTCACACAAGTCTACCTTGGGAAGACACTGACTGGCATGAGAACACAATAGAAATGTACATTTTCTAACACCCTTTTCTGTCAATATTTTTCTCTAAATTCTATCTTGTTCCATTACAAGTTTGGAGCTTGAGTTATTTGCTAGTCAATAGCTCTTTGTATATTTTGACTGAATCAGAAATAAGGAGATCCTCTGAGGAATAGCAGAATAGTTGTTGGCTATTACAAAGCGATCAATTTTAGTCAAAAGCAACCCAGCTTGCTTTGCCTGACAATTGAGCTAGTGAAGATAATTCAATGATAAATACGGAGATTGACATGGTACACACTACAGACAACCAATTACATTGTCAATGGCACATGAACAAATGGTAAATTCTACTCAACATTTAGACTCTGGTTATTCACACTATATAATAAATTTTATACAGAGTAACACTGTTATATAAAATTATTTCAATATTAGCCATGGGAAATACCTTCTTAATCCATATTACGTCTTTTAACACCAGGACAAAACTGAAGAATCCCAGTTGGGCAATGTGAGTAACAAAACTATACACACGTTCCAGGCTACTTTCAAGAGATTTTGTAGAAAGAGAATTTATGCAGGAAAATTCTTCTAATTCTCATGTAGTTAGAAAACTATAATAATGACATTTCATAGAGGAAAATTAAAGTGCTAAAATTATACCATTATTTTCCATACAAAACCAACTACTTAAATCAAGTGCCTTAGATAAGTCCTTTCAAACCTTTTCTTTGCAAATGGATCAACTCACATCTTAATTTAATATAGTGATTTCCTCTTAAATTACCACCCTGGAGTGCTGTCTTCCTCAAATAAGTAAGATTGAGTGTTTATACGCGCAAAGAAAGAAATTCTTCATTTGACCTTTGGAAGTAGCTGAAAGAGGAAAGCAATTGATTGAGTGCCAAAAAAAAAAAAAAAAAAAAAAAAAAAAAAAAGGTTTAAACTGACGTTACAATTTTAAGGCTGACCAACTGTGAGCTCACATTTGAAGGTATTCCACAACATGGGTAACACAGGGGTTTTATCACCCATGCAGAGTGGCCTTTGGTTAATCAAAAGTGAGGGGTGCAAAACTGAATCTCAGTCTAGCAAACAAACAAAACAAAACACCAGTGAACTCTGCAATATGGACCCTTTAATTAAGGCAAGCCAAAGTTAGACTAAAGACAGATGTAGCAAAGGGACATTTTCACTCCAATTACATTATTTTTTGCTTTAGAAAGTATTGCTTTTGTCATTCTCTGTATAATTTTCATTTTCTTTCTGTACTTCAAAGTTGGGAACTGGAGAGATGGCTCAGAGAGAAGAGCAAGTTCTGCTCTTGAAGAAGACAGGAATTTGGTTCACAGCAACAATGCTGGTCACCTCACAGCTCCAAGCATACTGGATCTGACCACCTCTTCTAGCCTCTTTGTACATGGGTATAGACACTCATACACAGGCATAATTAAAACTTTTAAAGTCAGAATGTTTTATAAAAAAACATTTTAGTATTTGGCTTTTATTTAAAACAAAAAGAAATATGCCCATAATCTAAAAAGATCAAGTCTAGCTTTCCATACATTAATTAACAAGTAGCAATGAGAAAAACACAACTTTTTAGATGTCAACTACACTAAAGCCTGGTTTTTAATCACACACACATACACACACATGCACACATACATATACACACACATGTACTCACACATGTCACAGCACATCCATTTACTTGGGTGTATAGAAAGGAGTGTGCCATGGCAGACATGGGATGTGGGAGTTGGTTCTCTCTTTACACCATGTGTGTCCTAGGGATGGTATTCAGTCCTCAGGCTTAGCAGCGAGCGTCCTTATCCTCTTAACTCTCAGAATCATCTCACCAACTCTGTGGTATTTTTGCCTCTGAATTGCTAATTCACGTTTTTGCCGTTTCACTATATGATCCTAATCAAAATAGACCTAAACACTTCTATTTAAAAATGCATGCAGAAAATTTAGCTTTTAAAAGTTCAAGCTCAAAAAAAAAAACAGTTCAAGCTCCCTAAGGTCTAGCATTAAGATGTTCATTTTGATCTATGAGTATGATATATGAGCGATGACATTACATTAAGATATTCATACACACAGCTGGTCAAGTTGAGATTTCCAGTCAGTACAGAAAGAAAGCCTTGAATCCGTCCTTAGGTACACCGTGCTTCCTGCCTGCTGATAACTCAGCTGCTCTCGTGGCTTTGTGATGAGGAAGATCAAGCACAGCTTGTGAATATGAAAGGAGTTCAAGAAGACAGATGAGAAAACAGCCTTCCCAATCAGTCACACTTAATATTTGCTTAAGAACAAAATTAGATGATTCTGTGATTGTATGGCTCAGCACAATCCCTATGACATGGGGAAAACAACTTAAGTGGAAAGGATTCACACTGACTCACAGCTTCAGTCTGTAGTGAAGCCGTTGTATTCACCTTGAGCTCTAGTGAGAAACATCACAGTGGAGAGTTTGTGGTAAAGCAGAGCTACTCAACCATGGTGGTGGAGAGGCAAGGGAAGGGGTTATGGGTAAGACAACCCTAGGAAGACATGTATCCGGTGATGATGCACTTCCTCCAATAGGCTTCCCCAGGTCCAGCTCTCGCCTCAACAGCCTATCAAAACTCGCAAACCACGAGTGGATCAAACTATTGACTCTAGTCATCTCTAAAAATGTCTCCATACATTCAGAGGTATAGTCTACTACTCTCAACCCAATCACACTCTCAGTCAACAATAACTTACATATCTGTTATAAACAATAGCTTTCCCACAATATTCATGAATATTAAATATAGAAACCAGTTAGTTACATGCTAGAAATGTAACAGTCTTCTCTAGCCTTAGAATTGTCAAAGCCTATTTTATTTAAGGTTTTTAAACCCTTCAACCTCTCTTTTAGCTCATTGTCCAAAGGTAGCAGAGAAAGAAGGATAATAGGAAAAGGGTTGATGGACCCGCTTAGAAGTAGTTCTTTGGGATGATTCTAATCTTTGTTGTCAGGATACCAGTCGTCTAGTCCAATAGCAAGCACGAAACATGAGTCAGTAGGAGCGGCTCAATCCAGCAGAAACCTCAAGGATCCTCGGAAGTGGCAAGAATCAGCTGGAATACCACCAGAAATTCTTTGGCGTGTTTCTCTCTACAAAGTGAAGACCCAGAGAAGTGTTGTATGGAGGAGCAATGCCAGGGTGTCCTCTCATCATCTGTGGGGTTGTTTATATTCTTCATAAACATCACACGCCCTCTCAAGTATCTTCCCCAGCAAAACATCACATGCCCTCTCATGGGTGCACTTCAGCAAAACGGCCTCTCCCGAGACAGCTTCCAGAAATATATCACATGACACACCTGAGTCTCCAAAGAAATTGGAAATTTTTAATTCAGTCTTCCCTAAACTTAAATTAATCTTTTCATAAAAATAAAAAAAAACCTCAGTCTATTTATCTACTATTCAGTATATGAAATTGTATAAACATATGTGAGAAAATGTATGCCTCTGAAGCCAATCTATTGCCATTTCCAACATAGGTTTCACATTGTGGAAATAAGATGTGGTCTATTCAAAGATTCATATTTATGATTCATATTTATATATATGACAGGGCCATGATTCATTCTGTATCTGCTGATGACTAAACTTTCCAAATACTTCAGTGTACTGAGAGCAACACACACACACACACACACACACACACATACACACACACATATATAAAATATGATGTATGTTATATAATATATGATATGTGTGTATGTGTGTGTGTGAATGACAAAAGGAGGGTGAAATAAGGCAAGAGGCTCTCCAGTAGAATGCTTTTTGGAATTATTTTAGTGAACCAAAACAGAGAGTTTAGAGTGTCAAAGGAATACACTCACAACATGAAACCAATTATGCAAGCCAAAAAAAGGGGATGTCTTCAAGACACCCATTTTATAACAGACACAAACAACACAAAAATATATAAACAATGTTATTTGCAGTATCTAAAATACGGACAACACTCAGGGGTTCATTCATAGATTAATAGATAAGGAGAGTGCGTGTAGACACAATGAAATGCTATTAAGGCTAGAAGGGAAGAAAATGGTGTCTGTGCTACATCATGGAAGGACCTGGCTGCCATAGCACTAATTGAAGTGCGCCAATTAGAGAACGATGCATGAGTCCATCTCTTTAAATCAAATACATCTCTAACATCAAGAGCAGTCTGTAGAATGGTGGTGGCTAAGGGCTAAGAGGATGGGAAAATAAATATATATCATTTAGCTGTTAATAAATTCAGTTTGTGTGGAGTACAGAGTCTTAGGGATGAAGCTCGTGGTGGCAGCACACTACTGTGAAGGGAGATGCTTCAGCAAAGAAACAGAACGGCATCATCTTTTCATGATTCCGAGTAGGAATGAGGGAGGTTTTCCAGGGGCAGAAAGCGGGTAGAGCTCTAGAAGCAAGAAATCAGTGATGGAAAAGCTAGCCAGAGCAGAAGGGCGGCAGGAAGCAGCCTGTCCCCAGCCCAAATGTAGAGAGTTAGGCCCAGTGGAAAGCAAGTGTCAGTTACAGCATGGGGAAAACCTGCAGCTCTTAGCAGCTCTATTTGCAGTACAGGAATCTGGTTTGAGAGAGACTGCTTCTGCATAGCCAGGTTCCTTTAAAACAAACAAAACAGATGCTTACCCAGTGTCATTCAGACTACTAAACAAGGAACCTTCTTAGGAAGGAACATCAAGGACCAAACTACTTGGGATCAGGAAACATGGAATAATACTAATTCAGGTTCCTTGGACACCCTGTTATGCTGGCCAGGTAGATCTTTTATAACAGCTGTGGGAAACTAATATATGGAATAGTCATTAATTTTCTCTTCATGGGTAAGATTTTTCTTCTATTCTGTACATTAAACATATTTTTACCTAACAGAAAGATGTGATTGAAAATGTCTTATGACCTAACAATCAAATATCCTGGGACTAATAAATACAACCTTGCAGAGCTAATTTACAATCCAAAGTATTACCTATATTAAAACAGATTCTAAAATTCTGCATGTCTTGAAACTTTTAACATTTCATCTTTCGTATTTATAAGATTGGAACAAAAAAAAAAAAAAAAAAAAAAAAAAAAACAAGAAAGCTCCCTTTCTCTCTCCTCTAAGAATTATCAAGTACCAATAAGATATATTAATAAAATCAACTGAGAAGTTTGGTAAAATATCAATATGCCCCTGCTCCAAGAGTAATCATGTTTGGTTCATATAATATTGATTTAATTTCAGTAAAAGATATTTCTAGAACAGTCATGGAAAGAATTCAATATGGAGCAAAGAAAGCATGCTGTACCTGAGCACAGAGCAGAAATGACACAAAATAAAGCCATGGGAATAGAAGAGTTGGCTTCCTCTAGCATGTCTTCGAGTAATTCGGGAGTTCTTCACAAGGCACTCCCGACAGGCAATAACTCACCTGGCAGAATGAAGTTACATAAGCATTTGTCAGCTGCTAAGGACAGATGGCCATTTCATCCCCAAAGGGTATTTACTTCCTTAGAAGGAAACCTATTCTCTAGTTCTATAATATCAGTTTCTAGAAAATCATTGTTTTGAAGTTATATCTGTCAGAAGCAACAACATTGATACTCACATTCAATAACTGTTTTTCTTACATACGCTTTCTTTCATAACTAATGGTTCACAGCTTAAAACTATAGATTTAAACAATTTGGATTTGGAAAGCAAGAGATTCTCAATTGCTGATGCATGGTAGACTTGTTTATAAAGCATTCTGTCCTGACTACTTTCTGCTTTGGCCTTGAATGCCTCCACTGATGAACAACTTGCCTTGCTATCTGGACCAGTCTATCTACTTTGAAAAGTTACTTTGTCTGGAAACTGATCTATGATACTCATGCTTTCAGTTATGAATGGATGCGTTTATTAAGTATATAGCAAAGAAAATCAAAACAGCTAACAGCAAGCTGCAGAGAAACAATATACTATCAAGCTGGACATTTAAAACATCCAGCAAACTTGGCAGGTGATATCCCATGAGACAGACACTCAGCTGTCATTCCCAATTCAAGGTTCTAGGCAGAACTTCATTTTACCCCTTGGGTGAGGTTCTAAGATTCCCATTCCTAATAAATGCATATTAATAACAGGTGATTAACAATATTCACCTCTGTTGGAAATGGTTTAACTTCTAGTGCCTCTCGGGGGTGCAATGGCTTTAATATCTTTGGCCGTTTGACATTTGTCCCATTACAGAGAGAACAGGGCACCCCTGTCCTAGGATCAGAGGAATATTAAGATAAACATGCTTGAGTCTGAGACAAGGGTGCTCACCCTGTCCCACAGTCTGCTTTTAACAAGTATAAAGAGTGTATGACACTTTACAAGTATGACTTATATCATGTTTAATGTGAAGCTTGTATCTATCTTTTTGCGACCCTCACCCCTGATTGGTTCTGTAGCTGGTCAGCTTTGCCAAGCTGTTTTGTCTGTATCCAGGTAGAAATTCTAGGTAGGAAGTAGCAGTCCTTGTAGTGTGGGTGGTCCAGGCACCTTCATAGCCTTGGTGTCTAGCAATAGAGAGCAGGAACAGCAGGCAGGCAGGAGCAGCAGCAAATGGTATTGTCTAGTGTTTCACTTGTGTACGGTTTGGGAACGAGGGAAGTAGGAAACCGAGCTATACTAGTGTCCAGTAATAGTGCTACAGAAGTTAGGAATTTTCAGCTGGTAGAACAGCTTTCAGGAATAGAAATTGGTTTCCCATTAGCTCTTGATAACACCCAGTGTTACAGCTCCTGTGTCTGCAGTGTGTGGGACCCATGAGAGCTCTCTGGACCTCTTTCCACAGTCAGGGGCAGCCGATTCTCTTCTCTTCTGTGCCTACTCACACCTTTCTATCCCTGGCTCTTTCAGCTTCCTCCAGCTACAGCTCTCCCTCATGCTCCCGCTCTGCCTCTTATTTCAACTCCCTAGCCACCTCCTGTTGCAAAGGCCATGGTCACAGTTGCCACCACTGAAGAGGCAGTTGCTATTGCATTTTGGCTACTGCTGCTGCAGCGGCCCATGTACTACATTACTCTTGGGGCTTCTCCTCTTTCGACTTGTCTTTACTGCTGGTTGCTTTGCCTCTTTTTCAGCTGGGCCTGCCAGTTGACCAGTCCTAAATCCGCAGCTTGCCTAGGCCAAGTGTTAACCTCACTCTGACAGCTACGGGTCTGCCTTTAGCCCCAGCTCTACAGGTTTCTGTGACTCCATCTCTGCTGATCATCAGGGCTTCTTGGTTCCAGTGGCCCTCTGGTCTTCAGTTTTACCTTTACCTTTACTCTGCTGTGACTATCAAAGCTGCTGCCATTCACTTCTTTGCTTCAGCAGCTCCACAATGTTCACTTGTCATTGACACTGCCATCACTGCTGCCACTGCCACTGCCACTACCAAACTCCCATCACTGCTGCCATTGCCACTGCCACACTGCCATCCCTGCTGCCACTGCCACACTGCCATCCCTGCTGCCACTGCCACACTG
>NW_022196897.1:65269017-65277798 GCF_008632895.1 Mastomys coucha | reverse complement strand
GCCATCCCTGCTGCCACTGCCACACTGCCATCCCTGCTGCCACTGCCACACTGCCATCCCTGCTGCCAGTGCCACACTGCCATCCCTGCTGCCACTGCCACACTGCCATCCCTGCTGCCATTGCCACACTACCATCCCTGCTGCCACTGCCACATTGCCATCCCTGCTGCCACTGTCACTGCTACTAAGTTGCCTCAGTTGGCACTGCTTCTTTCTCCTGGTGGCCAGCTCAGCCTGCTCAACTAAAAGTGGGTAAGTAAATACCACTCAAGAGAATATTTATTGGACCTAAGGTTTCAACTCCAGGAGCACAAGCCTAAGAAGATGTCTCCCACCTTGCACACCAAATGAGCCCAACAGCCTGCTTACATAGCCAGAGAATGTGTGTCTGCTCCATTAAGAGCAAACCTTCCATGTAAATGAATGCTGATGTTTCTACCAATCAGGACACTTGCAGTCCCTGTACCAGTCTCAGGAATCCCTCTGCAGGCTACCTAGGGAAAGTGCTCCTCCTCTGGTTGGGTTGGCCATTGTTTCAAGGAAAGACCCAGGCAAGCTGGGTAAGCAGTCAGAATTGGGGTTGCACCCTCAGGTACAACAATGAGCAGTGGCTATCACCTTACAGCTTCCCTACAGCATTCAGAGCACTTAAAATGGCCAGTGTTGGTATAATTGTGCTCTAGCTGGCTGCTTGATTGAAGAGCTTTTTGCTCAAGGCATACAGAGCAACAGGGATGCTCAGCAGACTGCTAATTAGGCAGGCAAGGCACCCCATCCCCCAACATACCTGTGTATTTACAGGAACATAAACATTGAAATGAAGCTTGGAGTGAGATCTTGAAAAACATATCATTGGCACCAACACAGAATCTTTAGCAGGGTTTAAATGTTTCAGATATGCCCAGCAACTGCCCAATACCCCAAAAAGGGATGAGTCTCCCTTATCTGCCTCTGTCTTGTTTTTGCCAGAGCACACTGAACAAACACTTCCACACGAGTTATTTAGATATCTGAAAAGCACACAGACCTCTTCCCTCATCTCCATCTCTCCAGGAAAAGCACTCCTGCTTACTTGGTTTCCAGACTTTTTATCTCCGTTTCCAGTCACATCTCTGAACACATCTTGTTTATCCAGTTATCCACCCGCAGCCTGGCTCCTGAAAGCCAACACATTCCATATGTGGTATGGGCACACAAGGCACTCAACAGCATTGAGCTGACCTGTGTGCTCAAAATCAGGTTAGCTGTAATTGGAGGCAACATCACACTCTTGTTGAGTAGCCAGTTAAAAAGTTGGCTATACTTTTTCATTAAGAGTATCTTTAAAATTTCATCTAAAAGGGTGGTATCTTTTCAAAAGCTTAACAAGCAATGCTTTACATTTAATACTTGTTGGATTCCATGGCTGTATGTCTTCCAGCTTTCCAATTTTTAAAAAGTCTTCTCTGAATCTTTAATTCTTTTTTTCATATAATAGCACTGAGAGTCTTAGACCAATCCCAAGTTTAATGAGATAGTTCCTTTGTTCTTTCAGCAGACATTTTAAGGAAAAGTTCTGATGTTCTTCACATATTAGTAACTATGACAGTTATGCTGTCTAGAATTGAATGTCTCTGTCTACCAAAGACTCTTCTAAGTGTTCAAGTAACATCACATCTGAGCCTCATGAAGCCCTTGTGAGATAAAGGCTATTTCCAGCCTCCTGTTAAACACAAAGAGGCAGCTACTAAGTCCTGACAAAAAGGCCGCCTATGAGTTGGTTGTTTCAGAGTGATATTCATTTGGACCAGCTAGTCTAGCAGTACCTTCTAAGTGTTTTAAAATATTCCCTGAGTGGTGCCAAGATTTGAACCCCAGCTGCCTGACTCTGGAGTCTTAATCAGGCTGATTCCTGTCCTCCCATGCCAGATGAAGTAAAGGTCAAACAGAATAAGTGACAATCCAGTTCTCCCACGTTTCTGCCACAGATGTTATGCTTTTCCCTCACTAGCCAGTTGATATGTAGGTAAAAATATCTGCTGCCAAAACTTTAATAGCACTAAAGGGCAAATGAAAATAGAGCAAATAGCTGAATTTATCACGGATCGCTCCTCCATTGCCACAAATGGATGCATTTACTGACACCGAATATATCATTTAGACAAACCTATGAAGCTATATGCAATGCTGTGTGCATGTGTGGTGAAACATCTTCCCCCTGAGAGACAATGTGCATCTTTGATAGATGCCTAAGTATGCTACAGACATTCACCTGTGCAGCGCTATATAGTCACACAGCTCCAATGACTTATGTGCCTAAATATGTTCATCTTTCAAGGCAATAAAAATAAATTCTTGTTAAAATCATATAAACCATAATTATGATCCTTAAACTCAGGAATTTGATGTCGAGCAAAATAGTTCTTCCCTTTGAGCTCCGGTTTGACATTTGTGAGACAGGTAAAGATCGTACCTCCTTCAGACTGGTATAGGAAAAAAGTAAACTAATATGATAACATACTTGGAATAACTTCTGGTACAAAATGGATGCTTAATGTACATTTACATTACTGTGAGCAATGTCCTAGTACTAATTATACTGAACCAACATTTTCAAAGCTAAAGTATTAAATAAAGCACGTTATTTCAGAATGAATTATCCTTATGATTTGAAAAACTTTAATGTTACATATAATTTCAAATAGTGTTATTTGAACAGGAAAAAAGCCATCTATCTGAATTAAAAGAGGTGACTTTACAGTTCATTCCTCAGGGGTAGTTTTATCGTCTGTTGGCATACATCAGTGGAAACATTCAGAAAAAACTGAAGCATGATTTTCCCACTGGCCAGTTTAATGATACTCTCAAAAGTAAAAATAACTCCTTCAGTCTAAACAACACAAAAAACTATAAAGGTAAAGCAGTAAGTGTTGCTAATTTTTAAATTTGATCTCACTGTGCTATCAGAAGGGCCATGTCTGGCCTTGTGATGTTTAGCTAGAGTAGGTGCTTAAGAGGATATATGATGCTTGGAAAAGATATAAATATTGCCCAACAGGCAGTGGACAACACTGAATGGTATTGGTACCCTTGCCATTTTTTATTAATCATGGTTTCTGATGACTTATAGAGAGAAGTGCACCAAAAAAATTCTGATGGAATTTCAGCGGCTTCTTGCTGCTTCTGTGGGTTTTGGCCGGTTGGTAGGACCTTGTAGTTTCTTCTGAATCAACCTGCCATTGCTGATTCATGAATGGTGTTTGCGAGTGGACTGAGCTGCTGCTGCTGAATCATGTGAACTGAACTGCTGACATCCTGACAACAAATAATGGATTTGCTCCAAAGAACTATTTCTAAACAGATTCACATCCTCCTTTACTCTATTGACCTTTCCTTTCCACAACCTCTGGCGGGTGTTGGAATAGAAGGGACATTAAAGCATTTAAGAACCTTTATTAAAAGTGGGTTCTGAAAATTCTAAGCCTACAGAGCAGAGATGCCAGGATGCCTGTGCTCTAAATGACCTATTCAGGCTTATTTGTTGCTGTTGCTTTGAGAAATAGAGAAAATGAAGGTTGGTTGGTGCTTACAATGATTAAGATAATGTCTCTGCAAGATAATGTCTCTGCTAAGCAAATATTGAATTGGCTTGCCTACTACTAGAGGATTCAGGAGTCTGGAAGCCTTGCATTGAGAATACAAGTATCCCCTATCCCGCCACAGCATCTTCTGGAAATTAGAGTTTGAAAAACGGGAATCTCATCAAACCACCTTCCAAATACTCATGTTCTTCCATAGGTAACTGCTGCTCTCAGCTTCCTCAGAGGTTTTTACTACCTTGGGAAGTTTTTTTTTTGTTTGTTTTTGATTTTTGTTTTTGTTTTGTTGTTGTTGTTGTTTTTAGTGTTGTTGTTGTTGTTGTTGTTTTTCAAGACAGGTTTCTCTGTATGGCCCTAGCTGTCCTGGAACTCACTCTGTAGACCAGGCTGGCCTCGAATTCAGAAATCTGCCTGCCTCTGCCTCCTAAGTGCTGGGATTAAAGGCATGCGCCACCACTACCCAGCATTTCCCCCCCTTGGAAAGTTATTAATGCAGAAATTCATAGTGGATTTATCCACTGACAAGAATAAGTAAAAATCTAACACCCTGCTATTTTCTTAGCATTTGCCTCTATCTACCTTCTCTGATTGCAGTCTATGGCTTTGTCTCTCATGTGGCTTAATTCTCAGTGTCTCTACCCATCATACTTGTTATTAAACTTGGTGACACTCTGTGATCCACACCTTTCACATTCAGAGAGAACACTGCCAACACAAAAACTCATAGCATAGAAGAGACCAGAATACTTACCATCTGTACATTGCACTTTCTCTGTTGAAGTAGCCATGTCACTAAAGCATAGCAAACCTTCATTTTCAAAAATTTTGCTTTTATAAAAATACTGTCAAATCAGGTCTACATAACTTTGTGTATATATTATCTAATATATATGATCTGTACATTCTACTTAGAGACCACTGGTTCCATGAAAACGTTATTAAGGAAAAAGTCAAAATTATCAATGTACTGGTATAACTGGTATATAGCCAGGATTCCCTAAACACTCAATTTCAAATTCTGAATCTTAAGTGTGAGTCCAACTAAAAACCTTTATGTAAATGTGTTATATCCAAATGTGGTGCCAAAAATATTCACTCTGCATCTCATCATCACCACAAATGAAATTAGATTCACAAATTAAATATCTCAGAATTTGATAGTTTTGCTACAATTTCATGATTTTTAATGAAATTTCTTAAAATCTCTACATTGTTGAATATGACTAACCTTGACACCATTGACACTACTTCAAACTTTCATGAGCAAAATACACTCTCATCTTTGACCAGTAGCAGTGGCACAATTCTATTCGAGGCCTGACAGCTGAGCCTCATAAGACCTCTGGAACACTGAGCACAGTCCATGACAGCTGACTCTGGCAAGAGTAATCACTGCAGGCAAACAATCTCATTTGACTGGTCATTTGAAAGAAGCAAGGGGAAAATACATATTTGACTTGACTGTGTATCGAGAGAGGCTTTCATTAGATCCAAATCTGCAATGACTAGAAAATGTTCACTTTCAAAATTGACATCTACTTAGAAAGTGGAGAGGAGCAATTTGATGATTTACATTCAGACTTTCCTCAATCCCTTTCTAGCAGCTGTTCTTTAAGCTGGAGGGAACTCTGGCTGACATACAGAATCCTAGATCAAGAGCCAGCAAGTTGTGTGCATGAACTGTGAGCGGGCCCAGCCGTCCACACACCCTTGAGCCTTCTAGGTGAGGAGAGAGCAGGTCATCTGCAAACTGTATTTTCAGAGCCATTTTTAATCCTGCTCTCTTCCCCAATAGTTACTCCTACCAAACTGGATCTTCTCTACATCCTCCAGCTCCTTTTTTTGTATATTTCATATTATTAATAATATCATTTTCAGATGCCATATTGATTTAAAAAAAAAAAAGACTGAATGAGGTACAGACTGTAAATCTAAGTTCTTATTAGCTATATCTCCAATTCACTGAAATCACCTCAGAAGTTAAAAAAAAAGATACTGGCAAATTCCAATGTTTTCAATATAGGAGAATTTACTCAACAAACAGATATATGCACTGAAGGTACTGGGGAAATGGCTCATTAGATAAAACCCTTGTTGCTCAAGCATTAGGACCTGAATTTGGGTCCCCAGCACTCAGGTAAAAATCAGCCAGTGTGCACTTAGTCTCTACACTGGTAGGGGTTGGGTAAGAGGCAGGCAGATCATGGGAACTCGGGGACCTGTCAGTCTAGCTAAAACACAGAGTCTCAGTCCAGTAAGAGAACCTGTCTCAAAAATTATGAAGTGGAGAGAAGAGTGAGAGAGAGAGAGAGAGAGAGAGAGAGAGAGAGAGATGTCCCTTTCTCCTTTGTCAGATTCCTTGTAACCAGCTTAGCAGTTGAGTATACAACTATCCCAGTTTCAGTCAGCCCATTGCCAGATGTTACATTGGCCAGGCTCCTGAGAAAGATGACTCTGGGATTCTTCTGTGAGGCTCAGCTTTAGCCATCTTGGAAAGAGTTTTGGCCCTGTGCCTCCAAACCAATTAAGCAAGGACTGACTTCTGCCTGAGTTTCTCTGATAGATTGTGATAGCCTGGCCAATACATGACCATGATTCTGTTATGGATCAAAATCCTTTTGATTGGGTTTCCTCAGAGAAAATCTCAGCACTGAGAAATATTGCCACTAAGTGCAGGTGTTGGTTTTTCTAAGAGAATACAAAAGATACGACTGGACTGTGTAGTGAGGGTGAGTGAATGCAGGGGACATTTGGAGCCTGTTTGACAAATAAAAGATTCAGCAGTGACACTTAGCCAAGCAGTACCTCAGCAAGTTCATGGTGCTTAGTTCTTCATGTCCAGAAAGACTTGAACTCAATGACAGCTTAGAATCTCTCCTTAACTTCACACTTTTTTCTTTTAAATATCAATTGCATGCATTATTTCGATATTTTGTGCACAATAGTTCAGCAACAAAACTATAAACTTCCTGAGCACTTTATAACGTAGATTTTTTTTCATTTATCTATGTCTTAATCTGTCTTTATAACCACATGGCAGAGACTAGCTAATACATCCCATTACTCTTTGGGGCATTAGTTAAACTACACTTTCTCTTCTCTCTGGGAGTTAAACAGAGGCATGCACCTGAGTTCTTAACAAAAGAGTGCAGGCAGGAATAGGGTTCCTTATTTCTAAGCCAGACTCACAAGCTTCCCACCCACAACCCTCCTAGTCCTTCCTCTGCCTGCTATCCGAATGGGAATAGTGAGGAACCATTTACAGCATAGATGGATCCATGAGAAAGAGGGCTTCTGAATTTCCTCTTCCGGAGATTTAGACACTTTCTGCCTCCCAGAGACCAACCAGGTTGAACTGGAGACTAAGACGTAAACTCATCATACATCTTGGAATTCCAGAGCTTTATAATATGAGTGTTTAGCTTACCTTACACAGAGCTCTTAACTGAAGTGTGTATCATGTATGTGCAGTTTATTTATTTCTTTATTTCCCTAAATATTCTAGACGCCCCTTGAAGCTGCAGTTGTGCCTAATTTTGCTCTCTGGTAAGCATTTGCTCCTGGCCCAGTGCCTGGTAAATAGCAAGTCCCCAATAAATCCTGTTGAGTGCGTGAATATAGGGAAACATGTACAAACACGAGTAAGTTAATAAATACTTCTTCAGCTGAAGCATGGAAACGAGGGAAGAAACCCAAAAGCAAATTTTAGAAAATGCCCGTCATTCCTTACTTTGTCTTTCTTCCTCTGATGCAAAGCATTTCAAAAGCACTTGGAAGCAAATTTTGGCATGTTTTAATTAATCCAGTCATATCATGGCTTCTGAACAAATGGCCTATGGTATTTTCTGCTCTCATACCCTGTCTATGTAACTTACTCTTCTTTAATGAGTGAGATTGTGTTGCTATGTGACATATTTTAGCAGCCAGCCAATGTTACACCTGTGCTGGTGCCATTTGAATGCTGTACTAATTTTGCCTAATTTGTTCTGATACATAATAACTCTTCTAGCCAGACAGCTCCAGATGCCTGCCTAAAACAACTTACATCTTTGTATGAGCCCCTGTGTAGATCCGATTAGATCAACAGCCCTGGCACAAAATGCTGAAAAGTAATCTCCCTTTGTCTTCTCTGACTGCGATGCCAAATCAATGCCAGCAGGTGCCTTTACATGTTAGTGTGTTTGCCGTCAGTCAGTGCCAACACAGACAAGCTCAACAGAATTAAGAGAGGCAGAATGCTTCTTTATGTGAGCTACCAAGCCAACAGGGTACATTGCACCTATTGCTTGGTATGCACATTCACAGCAACCAACAAAGATATAGTCCAGGATTTGTTAAAAGCTCAGGACAAGCCTATCAAGCAAAAAGTTAATGAGTACAATTCAGCTAGTCACATAAAGGCTGAAGGGCAAGGCATCGATCGACTAATGACCCAATCTGTACATCAAATGTTTATAGAAACAAACCTTTTAAGTTTTATTTACAAATTGGTAATCTTCTGTCAACAATATCTGCTTGGTACTGCATGAAGAAGCAATTGCTCTATAGATATTGTTAATTGACTGTTATATATATTAATAATTTTAGTTTTCCAATTTGTATTTGTGTAGAAGACTCTTATTTTTGCATTCCAGAATTATAATATATGTTATAATTTATATAAATTATATTATATATGTATTATATGTATATTACACATCTATAATATATATTATTATAATATTACTCATATATAAATTATATATTGTAATATATTTAAATAATTTTGAATATTTTTATCAACGCATGAAATATACTTACCATCCCTTTGAGCCTAGGCTAGCCTGTCACTATCTTGACCAGGCTGTACAATGAAAGAGATGGTATTCCATCCTCTTTCTTACTTTTACAAAGATGACAGCTTCTGTTGGCCTATTCAAGATCCAAGTCTCCTTGTGAGAAGCTTGCAGCCATGCTAGATAGATCTCACTAAAAGATACATAATCATGTGGAAAGACAAAGATTTATGTGAAGTCTGCCTTTGATCTATGGACCTCAGTGTAGCAGGCTTTTGAGGAAATCCTCCTTTGTTCTTGTCAAACTTGCCAAGACAGCAGGTGGACATCAAAAAGGGACCCCAGAAAATAAAAATCTTGTGGGTATATGCCCAGTAGTGGTATGGCTGGGTCCTCCGGTAGAGCTATGTCTAATTTCCGGAGGAACC
>NW_022196897.1:65206027-65267510 GCF_008632895.1 Mastomys coucha | reverse complement strand
AAGAAAATATCAAAAAAAAAAAAAAATCTTATACAGGAGAAGAAGAATCACCCATCTAAGGTCTAATGGAATTCCTCTCAAATCAAATGATTACATATGCAAACTTAGCCTTCAATAAATAGTACATGTCTATACCCACTCCAAAGCACTGGGGACACTCATTGAGAAGTGGTAGAATGAACGTAGGAACCGATGAGAGAGACTAAGGAGCTACGTCCTAAACATGGCATGGCAGTCTGCTCACAAAATCACAGCAGTGGTTGATTTTTCTGCTCAGATCCTATCACCTTCTCATCGTGGCTGCGGGAAGAGAATTGGAAGCCCCAGCTCTCCTTAAGAACTCACTGGCAGTTAAGGACTGGTGTGGGACACTTTCTTCTCTGGTGTAGCCACTTGCTAGTTTCACATGTTACAGAAAATACCCTTCCACATATGCTCGTCTAAGTAACCCTAATAAATTCAATGGAACACAAAACGTTTTTTTAAAAAAAAGCCATGAAAATTAGAGGGGGGTTTATTAGGGACAGACATTTAGCAGAAGGTGAGGGAGGAGTTCGAGGCTAACAGGGGTGTATGATCCAGTTACATCAAAACTTACATGACACTGTCAGAGAATAAATGTTCAAAAAAAATGATTTTCAAAGTAAACATGACAAGGAAAATATACAGAGTGCACACAATAAAGTGTGGAAATTCTCTTTCTTATGGGGGCGGGGGCAGAAAAACGGTTACATATAATAAAATGGTAGTGTTGAAGTATTGAGTTCGTGGGGGTATTCTAAATGCAGCAATAAAACAAATAAACACATAGACTTAAAAATGGGAAAATTCATGGGTATGGGCAAACTATAAAATGACCCCATCAGAAGAACAGTGGGAAGAACCTATGTAGACAGTTACCTTTGGCAGGGATAGGGCACCCCAGAGCTGGCCCAACAGAGCTGGAACCCTGGACTCCTCAGCACAGTCACCATTGCCTGGCTGCTGCTGACTTGCCTGAGGGATTTCTTTCCAAAGGCCATAAAATTAAATTAGAATTCACTGCTTAAGCGTAATGATTTCCTACTGTTTATGTGGGTTATCGTTTACAACCAACTGGCATTTAATCAAACCAGTATTTTTATTTCAGGACCAGAGGCCACAATATTGTGTATTTTCTCTATCTCCCTGTTGAGCAAAGCAGCTTCATGCAGACTGTGAGGGGATATCAAATTGTTTATGAAAAGCCAGCATGAAGTATTGTTTTCAAACATATTTATGATTTCACACCAACTTAGGAAGGATTTAGTTCATTTTGTTGATTGACACATAATTTTCCATTTACATATATAATAATAACAAAATCTGGAGGAAAAATGCAGGAATTAAAGGAACATAATCACATCCTGGTATGAATTTGCTAATAAAATTGGTCACATCCAGCTCGGATTCTGCTGGAAATAGAAGGAATACAGATAATATGCGTGATTGATTGCCTATTGGAGTGAATCCTTGCTCAGTACACTTTGGATCTTATATCCACATTCGTTCTCCTTCCCTTTGCTCAGTCCCTAAATCTCCCTCCTCCTTCCCTCTTTTCTTCTTCTTGAATCAAGATTTCTTACGTGTCTATAGGACCCTCCCCGGTGCTTGTCTTCTCTGCTATCTCCTCCCTGTAAGCATTGACTACTTCCGGATCTTGACTCCAGATCCTCATCTAGCTGCAGCAGAATAATAAGGAAAGTAAATTGGTCATTACTTGTAACCATGTGGTCCTAAATTCTTCCTTTTGCAGCCCTTCCTCTATCATCAGACTGCACATCGTCACCTGTGAACACCTATAGCTGTGTTAGTTACAGACTGAAGTTATCTCAAGTTAACATGCCTCCCCTAGGAACAGAAAGGAAGTTCCTGATGAGAGATACCTACCTGATTCCCGTAATCTTCCCAGTGCCAAGCAACTACACCACACTGTGCTTTCTTCGCAGGTTGGTAGTGGGCATTCAGCTAACAAATCCTGTTATATCATGAAATATCTGTAAAAATGTTAGACAGAATCTAGAAGGGTTTTCATTCCTCTTTGATAAATTATAAACTGTGCAAATAAAAATTTGGAAGCATGCTATACGGATACTGTGAAGATAACACTGCATATCCTCTCCTACCATAGAGTCCTTCCATAGTAGGATGTTAGGCAGATTTCTGTCTATCAAACTGATTAGTTAATGCTGGGTGTACAGTTTCCATGTGATTGGAGCTATGCATAACCAATGTTTCCAAATAAACTGTGTTTAGATCAAGTCTATTAGTTAATTTCTTTAAAAGAAATCATTGGCTTCAAATCTTTTAAGAGTTCATAAAGCAAAACTTTTTAAATTGTATGAATTTTAGGATGATTCAGGTAAGTTGACAATAAAATAATCAGGCACAGTAAGTAATAGGGTATTTACATATACAGGCAATCTCAGTTAAAGAAACGTACGTTTTATTTTATACATGCCAGTAGCTGTTATGGTCGTGACACAGCTGCTATAAATTACAGGTTTTCAGTGGCAAGCCTCAGCCATCACTATAATTATTATTATTTCATCAAAAACAATCGCAGGGAGTATTTTAGGCTGACAAAAGCCTTCTAGGTCTTTGTTTATTCGCTGCACCATATATTCTGCCCTCCATGCCAACTGAGTTAAAGCTCTCTTCCTCCTGACTTAAAACCTATTATTAGAGCAAGCAAAGGTTCCTGTCTTGAGTACAAAGTAGAACTGGAGATGGTGAGAGCACCCATCTCAGAATGTAAATGAAAGAAAAGTACAACCTGAGAAGATTAATCAGTGGGTTTCCAGTAACATTCCCACAAAGACACTGCAGTTTACTGAACAACATCAACTCCAAACACATAAAGCGACACACAGATGCCAATCTGAATGGATCAACACTCAGAGACAATGTCAATAGCTCAAGGAGGTGAAATATGCTTGATTGGCAGCAAATGTGGAAAAGGCTACCCCTTTGGAGGCCTGAATTTTTCCATTCTGATATCATATAGACATTCTAAAATGAAGTTTCTCACCACACTGAAGGATTTCCTTGTCATTTAAATTCTGCAGCAAGGCTACAGCTGCAATGTGGAAAAGACAGACTTCTCAGTTCAAGGAAATAAGACGGGGGCGGGGGGGGGGGAATAAAACACTTGTACAGCTTTAGGACAGAGCACCAGACAATGAATGTTGATTTAAATAATGAAGCATCTTTTCAAAACGCATGTGTTGAAGGTCTGGTCTCCAATACAGTGTTTAGAGGTAGGGCTTTGTGGAAGTGATTCAGTCATAAGATCTTTGACCTTGCCAATGATGCAATGTACTGAGGGATGCATGGTGTGATGCATTATTAGATTATTAGAAGGTGATGCAAATCAAGAGGAAGGCCCTGGTTGGTGGAAATAGGTCACCTAGGGTGTGACTTCAATGGATGTAACTTCTCTATGGCTCCTTCCTGTCTCTCATTCGGCCTCCTAGAATGGAGGAGGAAAGGTTTGCTCCAGTATAATCTCTTCACCTCGATGTTCTGATCCGCATTTGGCAGACAGTCAGGGGCCCATCTGGCCACACACTGAACACTCTGAACTGTGAGCTAATGCAAATTTTTCTTCTTTCAAGGATTCTTGTTCCTTAGGCATATCATCACAGCAACATACAAATGTGACCGGCAGAGACAGAGCTGTGGCATTCCTAACAGGCTAGGTTGTAGCCATAACTACCAGCAAGCATATAAAGTGCATTACAGGTTGATACTGAAATAGGCAAGTGGGCCTTATGCCAGCTGTGCTAAGAGAATGATGTTTTATTCTTCATTGTTAAGTAAAGTAGAGAAATAAGGGTTCTAAAATTCTTATTTCATCATTCACAAGAAAATTGTCCATATTTCTACTATGAGTAAAGTCAAGAGCCAATGTTTCAGCATAAAAATGACAGTCTGAAAAAGCTATGGTGTGATCTCTATAGGTTTATAAGGTGAAGCTGGATGCTGATAGTTTGCTCAGTATTCATAAAGATAAACCATGTTTAAGGTCTTGGAAGTCCTCTTGAAACATGAAGTCCCTTTTCCATATGAATACAGTAAATTTTACTAACACTTAGAGTCCTAATGTTTAAAAAATAAATCTACAAATGCTTTAAGATAAACCTGTACTTGTATACCAAATACAGTACTCCAAAATAAATTAATCAATCACACGGTACACAGAAATGCACACTTTTGCCAAAGCTTAAAACACCATTGTTCTCATTAGGTGATGTTAAAATACAACACACATCATTTTATTTCGTCTGAATTTTCTGTCTTTATATGGCCCCTCCAATACTTTTCCTACTTAACACCACCACTCCATTCAAAAAAGGAAGTTCTATTTCAGGCTTAGTTGCTGCATGAGAGAAAGATGGGCCTACTTAAAAATCACATACTCACCAAAAACAAAACAAAACAAAACAAAAAAAAAAACAAAGAAAGAAAAGATGGGCAGTGGTGGCACACGCCTTTAATCCCAGCACTCGGGAGGCAGAAGCAGGCGAATTTTTGAGTTTGAGGCTAGCCTGGTCTACAGAGTGAGTTCCAGGACAGCCAGGGCTATACAGAGAAACCCTGCTTGAAAAACCAAAAAAAAAAATCACATACTTGCCCTTAGGTTGAAGGAAGATAGTTCTCAAAAAAATATATCATATTATAGCTTCACTAATCTTAAGAATATAAAAGAGGCCATCCAATTTGGGTCACCAACCTGCCTTTTCATGCCAAACTGAAGGGCTATTCTCTAAGGTCGTGCTTGAATATTTAACCTAGTCAAGTTTTCACACTGTGTTTTCACGGCCCAATGGCTATACCACTAATTTCCCCAGAAAATTAACCCGTAGACATTTCTTTAAAACAATCCTCTTCTAAACCTGGAATTATTCATTGTCTACATTTTTATTTTAGAATCAATGGTAGGGCTTTGAAGAGTGAAATCTCTAAAAGGAGACATCTCTAGCCCTCCAGTTTCATGGAGATAAATGCTGTAGTAATTAGAAAATGCAAAAATATTGCTAAATGCATCTGAAAATCAAACAATGCACATACCAACACCTTTGAAGTAGAAACTAAAGTGGAAAAGATTCAAAGAAAATGTAACATACACTTTGAAGACAGTGCAGTCAGCAAGGAGTTGAACTGCATATTACTCAATTCATATAAAGATGTAACAAATATCCAAAGTGCCTCAAGATATAAAATAGTTGTTGTTGGCAGTTTGATGAGGTTCAAACTGTGGAGAAGAATTGCAAAACCAATTTGTTATAGCAAGGTGAATCTAAAATAAATGTTCAAATTTGCCCAGAGCACATGTAACAAAAATCATCTCCTTCTTCTTCCTTATGCAGTGAGGGAAGCTATTGCACATTATTCCCCTGTTTGTAGACAGTTAGCATTCGCAGGCTTAGAACAAAAGGTGACAAGCTCATATCATAACTGATCCACATTTACCTAAGTTATAAACGTGCACCCAGAGGACAAGAAACGCCATCCCACAGATAAGGAGAATAATGCCATTCAGACAGCAGAGGGAGGTGTCATTAAAATGTGGTTCCATAACAACTTTATTTCTCCGCTGAAAATTATTAGAGAAAAAAATAAAAGTTTGGGAGAAAAGACCAACAGTGACTGTTCAGATTTCCTTAGCTATACCCCCTTTGCTATGGGGGCAGTTAACTTAGGAAATGTATACCGAGAGGATTAGATATAAGAAGCAGGAAAATGTAAAAAGACTTTGTGGTGGTTTGAATGAGAACAGCCCCATGGGCTCATATCTTTGAATGTTTGTTCCACAAATGGTAGAACTCTGTAAGAAGGATTAGGAGGTGTAGTCTTGTAAGAGGAAGTTTTTCACTGGGGAAGGCTTTAGTATTTAAAGGGTCACACCATTCCCAGTTAGAGTTCTCTCTGTCTCATGCTTGCAGATAAGATGTAAGCTCTCAGTTGCTGTTCCAGTGTTGTGGCTGCCTGCTACCATAGTCTCTGTCATTATGGTTATGGACTTACCCTCTGAAACTGAAAATAAGACCCTTAATAAATGGTTTCTTTCATAAATTGCATTGACTATGGGTGTGTCTTCGCAGCAATAGGAAGTGTCTTAGCTAGAATTTAAATGGAGCTATTCTGTAATTGGTGTGTGTGTGTGTGTGTGTGTGTGTGTGTGTGTGTGTATGTGTGTGTGTATGTGTGTGTAGGGGGCATCATAATGCTCTATCAAGATAATACATGGTTTTTTTTATTTGCTATAGCCCCAGTACTGAAAAATGGCATCTCATTTGTGTTTCTGGCTAGTGGTCCCCTATAGACCTGCCAACATGACACACACACTGTTGTCATTGCTTTCTGTTACTTTTGAGAACTTGATCGTAAGACCTTATTGCTAAAGATGCCTCATACTTAAGTTGTAAAGAGTAGAGAAATCAAGTGGATACTGACAAGTTTTACCCATACTGACTAGCTTTCATCATGCTAGAAGGTGTTACGAAAACCACCAGAGGGAAAAAGCAAACACTGATCTTAACCAGCTGCAAACCCTCTGAGTCATCATAACTGCTGCGTTGGCAAGGTATGTCCACTGTTGCACGAGTGACATGAGCAAGGTATATCCACTGTTGCACGAGTGAGTCATCATAACTGCTGCGTTGGCAAGGTATGTCCACTGTTGCACGAGTGAGTCATCATAACTGCTGCGTTGGCAAGGTATGTCCACTGTTGCACGAATGACATGAGCAAGGTATATCCACTGTTGCACGAGTGAGTCATCATAACTGCTGTGTTGGCAAGGTATGTCCACTGTTGCACGAATGACATGAGCAAGGTATGTCCACTGTTGCACGAGTGAGTCACCATAACTGCTGTGTTGGCAAGATATGTTCACTGTTGTGCGAGTGACATGAGCAAGGTATGTCCACTGTTGTATGAGTGACATGAGCAAGGTATGTCCACTGTTGCACGAGTGACGTGAGCAAGGTATGTCCACTGTTGCACAAGTGAGTCATCATAACTGCTGCATTGGCAAGGTATGTCCACTGTTGCATGAGTGACATGAACATTGCAGGAGTAAACAAAGAATTTAGGCTTAGATTTAAGATCTCTCCATTGCTATACACAGAGATCAATGCATTTCTCAACCCACATCAGAGAAGCTTCCTCTTGCATACATGAACATTAACACAAAGACTAGCCTCTGGTCAACATGACCAGAGAATGAGGGACTGTAGAACTCAGCCTTCAGTGAGGCAGCTGTATCACAACCCTCTCTCAAGGCACAAAAATCGTCTCAGAAAATTGGGTGGAGATATTGTAAGAGGTAGAGGTGGTAGATGAATAAAAGGAAACTGTTTTCTAGATACAAGGCAGTTGCACATATGAACTCACAATGATGTCGATAGCATTGGTAAGATCTGTTCTGTGTGTGTTAACTCACACTAAATATGACAGCATGCGTAAGTTCTGTTCAAGGCAAACAAACCCAGTGTGAAGGTCAGCATGAAGTTCGCCCACTGGCTGTGGAGCCATTGGCATTTAATAGCTGCTGGGATACAGAAACTCGGTTTTCTTTAAAGGTATGATTTGTGGCAGTTGGTCCACTCTCTAAGGCAACCCCCATATCAATAAAATTTGAACAACACTAATTGGCCTTGATGGGCTTACAAAAGAAACATGAAATGTAGGAAAGAGGGGGTGAATTTGTGAAAAGTTTCTGTGTATGACTACAATCAAAATACAGTGTGTGGAATTCTGAAATAATTGGTAAAACTGTAAATATTATTTAAGAAAAGATTGGAGGAAAATCTTTCAGAAGGTTTCACTATTTTCAAAATTAAAATGTCAAGAAGAATGTTTTATATATAATTATGACAGACATTATATATACTATATATATATTCTTATGTTCATTATAACTATAAACTAGTTCCTGCTCATCTTTCTGAAGAGTATATGAATTAAATTCAGAAGAAAACACCCTTCTGGCATGTGCCTTTCCACTGACCACTTAAGCTTCCAATGTACCTTTCCTTCTCCTTTCTTTCTATGTCTTTAGTTGCTTGCACTGCTTACAACCTCCGCAAAGTAAGTTAAGTGATACTTCAAGGGAGCCATTGCTAGGAGTTTGTACAAAAACTCAATACAGAGAAGTTAGTGGACAAGCGACAACCTGTGCTGCAGTTGGTCCTGAGAAATCCACTAATTTCCATCTTTCTACTGATTTCTATCTTAAGTTTGCCTGTTTGTGAGCCAGCACTAAGAGGTCAGAATTCATTTTTAGAGGGACTGAGTCCGTAATCGACTGCCCCTTCTTAGTAGTGATGGTTGCTCCAATGGTCCATCGACATTGTCACAAACCAGGTGGACACTAAGAGACCTGTTAGGAATCTCCAGAGTGCTACGTGTTGTCTCTTCTCTTTTTGTTATGCAAGTCCAGCTCCTTGTGGTAATAGTGATCTTATTTAGCCAGATTGCCATGTCTTTATTTGACTACTTAATGCACTGGTACAAAAACAAAACAAAAACAAACAAACAAACAAAAACCCACGTGATCACTTGCTCCTCAAGGCCGTAGGCTTGCTGCAGGTTTTACCATGCATTTGGTGCTAGTGTATTTTCCCACACTGAGAATCAGGTTCACACATGAAATGAGCCTGAGCGAACAGAATGAGAAGACTGAATTCCCCAAGTAGCTCACTGGAAGAGGGTGAGAAAATCCAAAAATGTAGCTACATTTTGCTTCTCTTTACAAATTTTCCCATATTCAAAATATAGTTGCTATCATGAATGGCCACATGTCTTTTGAAAAGGGACTAAGTAATATTTATTGTTTGTTCTTGTGGTTCTATTGCAGGGACCTTCCTCCAGGGCTCCTGAAGAGACTCTAGCCAGCCTAAGCATGACAAACAAGGCTTATCCTTCTCCCCTATTGCTTCTGCCTTGCCAAAATCCCTTAGATTACATTCCTAAATCTAGCCACAAAATCTACTCCCTTGTTTGGCCACTTCCTCCTCCTGAGGCTGACTACCAAGGTCCTGCTATCAAAGTACTGAATGTAGCAATCAAAAGCCTCCTTTTGACTTACCTAATTAACATGGCTAATTAAAATTAAAAACCTCATCCTAACACAGAGTTTCCTCTTCTCTCTTTTTAAACTGCCATTTGCCTATGGGCCAAGTCTGTCCCCCTCTTTTATCTAGAGACAGTCTTTTGTCCCTCTGGGAAAAATACCACTTCCCCTTCTCCCTTACCCCCTTCCTCCCCTTCCCCTGTTCTCTTCCCCTTCTCCCTCATCCTCTATGTCCTGTCTTTGTCCCTTATCCCTGCACTCTGTCCCTTTGGGGCAAATAAATCTACTTTATGCTGAGAACTTGGCTTTGGGGTAACTTGAGCTGACTTCAAGGTCCCTCCATCCCCGACCTTTCCTTCAATTAATGGACTATGACAATGAGAACTCAGCTGTGCTGAAAGAGAAAAATAAATTGTCATTGCAGTGGATGACATGAGCTGTCTCCCTGCCAAATGTTGACAACTTTTTATTGCATGAACTAGGAGAACCCTAGGTGGTGTGCTCTCTTTCATCCACAGAAGGAGTACTCCTTGGTCACTAGCACTGGCTGCCTTTCCAGCTTTACTGTTACATTGCTTTGTTGCTCTCAGGTAAATTCTGCCACTTGATCCTGTACTACTTTTGAATTCTATCCATCCTACTGGTACTGAAATGTGTACCTAAATGACATTATCCCCTCTTAACACAAGCTTGGCATGAGGGGACAACAGCCTCAGAGAGATTTGCAAAAATGCAAGTACTCTTCACAGTTGGCAAGCCGTGGGATCTGCCCAGCCCAGCTGTCTGTGAACAGATGAGGGCGAAGCAAATGTGGTCTATATACACAATGGAGTTTTATTCAACCTTGAAGAGTAATGAAATTACCTTATTTATACGAATATGGATGGATGTCGAAATTACGTTAATCTACAGGAGTCAAACTCAAACAAATTTCAAACTTCCTTTCTTATGTAGATCCTGGATTTCATATGCATGTATACATTTATACCATATATACACATATACATATATATGTAATATGTGTGTGTGTGTGTGTGTGTGTGTGTGTGTGTGTATGAACGGCATGAGAGCACACACAGGACTAACTGGGAAAAGAAAGAGGACTGGGATAGGAAAAATGAGAGAAAGGAGTTGGTATGTGGAATAAATATGGTCAAAGAACATATACACTTTAGTGGGAATTCCTCTATGAAACATCTCTATTTTAATAAATAAATGTCAATAAAACAAAATAAGTAACTGAACAAAATTGCAGTGTACCCCATTATAGCCTTCAAAGTGACAACAGAAGGTCCCCAGCCCCTCTAAGTGTCTCAGTTCTCAGTTGGTAAACTCAATCTAACATTCTCTTCCTGCAAAGTCAATCCTTTTCTTCCACTCTGCCATGGCATATCTAGCCACTACTTCTCACTAACTACAGGCTTGCTGTATACACGATTCAAGGAACCATTCCAGCATTCTAATGAGGACAACTCCACTTGTCCCTGCCAGGACATTCAAGCAGAAATCACAAGAGAGTTGTTCTCACAATGTATTGTTCTCTCCCCAGCTTCATACTCTCTCTGGTGCAGGTCCCTCAGCACCCTTTCCGAGGCATGGTCCCTTGCCCAGACTGGTCCATAGCATTCAGTTATTATGTTTCTTCCTCCTAGGATGTGCTATCATCAGACACTGGTTGATGATCTTTCATCAAGAAGGAGGGTCTGACAGGCCAATGCTGAGGGCAGGCCTCATTAATGATACAGCCCCCTATCTGAGTTAATTACTCATCTCCAGTCAAAAGAGGCAGCTCACTTTGAGGAAGAGAAAGGAAACTGATTTTCCTAACTGGAGGGTTTAGGAGAATCTAGGGATTCAAAGTATTTATGTTTATCCATCCTCCGGGCCCTATCTCTGCTTCCAGAATCTCATCTACTTTCTGACAGAGCCTAAGCTTTGCCATAATCCCTACAGAATCTTTGCACTGGGCCTTTCTGTTTTGTTGCCTCTGGCTACAGAGAATATCTCTTCTCCTTTCTAGGGATGTTTGCTGACACTCACACTGTGCTGAGTTTACCCTCAACAATGCAAACCAATCGGTTCCTTTTTCCAATGCTTCTAAAGTTATTAATGGAGGTCAGTAAACTTGCACCATTATCGTAATCACTGTTAATGCTGTGAAGGGGCACCATGACCAAAGCAACTCTTATAAAAGAAAGCATTTAACTGGAGGTTAGCTTACACTTTCAGAGGCTTAGTCCTTTATCATCCTGGTAAGAAGCATGGCAGCATCCAGCCAGACTTGGTGTTGGAGAATCAGCTGAGCATTCTATATTCAAATCCACAGTCAGCAGGAAGACAGCCAGAGTGGGATGGCTATGGATCTTCAAACACAGCCCAGCTCACTAGTGTACTTCCCCTAATCCTTCTCAAATAGTGCCACTCCCTGATGACTAAGCACTCAATGAGCCTATAAGGGCTGTTCTTATTCATACCATCACCCCCATCTTTACACCACCATTGCACTCACTGTTCACTGCCCTGCTTGTCCCAGTGCCCTTTGTTCTCTCCTCTGGTATCACTACACTGCTGCTTAGCCATGCTGTCAACCTCATGGCTCACCAGTACAGACTTTGGCTTTCAGGCCCAATGTTGTTCAACTTCAGGTTTCTATTATTGGGGCTGGTTTCCTGGGACCACTTCTGGTATTAATCATTTTGTTTGGATTCTCTGAAAAATCAGAGCCTGAGAAGAGTATCTCTGGGTAGTTAATTATAGAATTCATCCCAGGAAACTAAAGAGGTAAATGGAGAGAGTAAACAAAAAGAGGAAACATCAATTCAGAATGTGTAACAAGCCCACTTGGATACATAATTCAAGTGTCTCACTGCTGTCTGCCTAATATTTGGAAGGATTATTTATTAACTGGCTTCCAAATCCCATGGTACAAAAATTAGGCCAAGGTTGCATTCCCACATTTTGAAGCCCATTAGCATCACCCAGAGATCTTTCAAACCTCATGATGCTTGGGCTGAACCCCATACCAATTAAATGAGACTGCCTGGGGAATAAATCTTTTTTTTTTTAATATTCTCTCAGGGATACTGATGTATGACTCACTTTGGAAACAGCTTTCACAAGGAGGCTTAAGGAAATGCTAACTCCTTCCCACATGAATGTTTGAGCATACACCAGGCTGACTAAGCAGATTTCCGTAGAAAGTCCCAGTCTTTAATAGAAAAAGCCTTTAGAAGCAAAGCAAAAGATACAGAGCCCAACTGCTGCTCGGCTGTTACATTTGTGGGCAGCCGGTTGCCCACAGCCAACTCACAGCCAGCTGCCACAGCTGAAGAGAATTTGTAGAAAAGGCAGAGGAGGAATTTGTGAAGCCAAGTATAAGTATCAGAACTGATTAATAATGATGATGGGGTTTGGTTGTGAAGTAGGATGTCAGTGCATTGCTAAAGATTTAATGAGAGAGCAACCCACAGTATGTGGTAAGACATGGTCAAGTGTGAAAAGTAAGGTCAGACCCTGATGGCCAATTGGCTGCTTGCTAAAGCAAAAGGGCAGAGCAGATATTAGCTAGCACATAAAAGAATTTTGTTTTGATTAGCCAGGGACTGTTCAGGAAGAAAATCTGAACTAATAAAAATTATTAAAAGTGTCCCCATGGAGCAGATCCTCTAATAAAACCTGGCATTAAAAGATTAAGGAATGACATGACAAACATGCATTCAGGGATATTCAGATGGCACCTACATGACAAAAGTATATTCAGGGGTATTTAGATGGTGCCTACATGACAAATGTGCATTCAGGGGTATTCAGGTGGTGCCTACATGACAAATGCGCATTCAGGAGTATTCAGGTGGTGCTTACTTATCCACAAATTTCCAATCCAAGTTCAAACATAAAAGGGCTTCAAAAGGGGTTCAAAATGGGTGAAGCCAGTTTAGAAAAAGAAATAGATTTACAGTCTATACATTGGGATTTTGACTGATACAGCCCCAGTAAATATGATCCAGGTCCAGAAATTGTACCCATCACTTAACCAAAGAGGACATTACTATACTATAGCCAGCCTCTCCTGATTAAAGCATAAAAGACAAATACCACATCTGGTTACCTAGGTGAGAATTCTGAAAGTAAATACAAGTAAAACGATTGTGCAGGGGAACCAAAGCTAGAGAAACAGCTCACATGGGGCATCTCTCTCTCCAGCTCTAAGTTTATAGGTAATTGTCTTTGGCAAATTTAAACACAAAGTAAGGAAATGTGTCTCTCCAGGCCAGAACGCTCAGGAGAAGAGTCTGGACAGATAATTTGGAAACAAAGGCTCTGAGGAAAAGAAGGTTCAGGAAGGAGTTTGCCTAGATCTACGTATGAATCCACAGGAGGATCTGTCGAGTCCTTCAGTAATATATTCACAAGAGACATACACAACAGGACTCAGAACTTACCTGGAATTTTTTATAAGTCCCCACAGAACACAACAAAGCAACAGATTTTATGGAGTTAGCTCAGCCAGGCTGATTGCTAAAAGGGAAACAATTGTATTTTTCAGAGACCCATAAGAAGACTCAGAATCTGCATATAATGTTAATGTTGTCCAGGATGCAATCCAAAACAACTCAACATAAAAAGAAGCAGAAAATCTGATTAAATATCAAGGGGAAAAGAGAAATCACAAGGCTGAGAGCGTCCAGGAGTTAGACTAGCAACCTAAGCCTTTCAAAATGCTGTTATAACTGCTCTGTAAGATAAAGAAAACATCTTCAATGGAATGAAAGGGTAGGTATTCTCAGAAGAGAAGTGGAACTTAGGAAAAGAATATAACAGACACTTCACAAATGGAAAAATATAATAACTGAAATGTTTCAAACTCCTGAAGTCAGCACAGAGGTTCTAGGGTTAATAATCAAAGCTGAACCCTTCCCCACCACAACGTATGGCTGTGGTAATTAAAACAGTTTGGTAAGATCCATTCCACAAATGAATAAAAAAAATAGGAAGATACAAGAAATTCAAGTGATCAGTTGCCTCATAACAAAAGAAGCAAAGAAGCTAAGGGAGGAAGGAGAGATTGAACAAACGATTCAATGTAAGCTGGTCTTCCAAATAGCAAAGAGAGCGGCAGACCATAACTTAACCCTCACACGTGTGAAGGATGTGGATGAGCTAAGCTAAGAATCCAGAATGATGAAGCTTGAAGAAGAAAACATAGACATGAATAAGGATTTTTTTAAAAAAATAATACTGAAAACATGAAATACTTTTTTGTTTGTTTTTTCGAGACAGGGTTTCTCTGTTTAGCCCCGGCTGTCCTGGAACTCACTCTGTAGACCAGGCTGGCCTTGAACTCAGAAATCTGCCTCTGCCTCCCAAGTGCTGAGATTAAAGGCATGTGTCACCACAGCCTGGCTCATGAAATACTTTTTAATAAATTATAAATTAGAGTGCATTGGAACTAAGATATTTCACTGAAGAAATGAAACAGGGCTGAGCAGAATTGTTATGTTGTCAGGATCCATAATGGGACAAGCTAATAACTAGCAGGTGATCATCCTGAAATGGCCTGCTTAGGATTACTATATAATCTGGGACAGGTGAGACTTTATTAAGCAAAGCTGTAAGGGACTCATTTTAGGAAAGATTCCTGCTATCAATATGATTTTCCTGTTATTATAAAACATATATAATAATCACTAAGTAATAGCATACCCCTTTGGAGCCCATCTCTGCAGATCTATGAAGTTGAACTCTCTTATAGTGATGCTATATAGACAAATATATGACTTACGACTTTATGCAGATCCTATAAGAATTCCTAAAATTATATCAGTGATTATTACGCTCTTTTATAACGGGACTGCTATTAGGTCCTTTTCTTGTAGTCAAAGCTGCAATGAGAACTCTGCCAGACTCCCAAGTGTCAGCAGTTAATTGCTCTTAGATAGTAACCAGACTTTCTCCTGCTCAGAGCACATTCCAAGAGGTTGTAAAACAATTAACCAAAGGTCATAAAAAGGGAACTAGCAATTTATTATAGGTGCTAGGACAGAAAATAAAATATTGACTGGGTTTATATATACAAAACCTCTCCTAAAACTTAGTTATAGTTTTAAACCTTCAGTGACCCTGTGGAGCCAAGACAGGTGATGGATGTTTAGCTAGATAATTACTCCTAATGGATATGCATGTAAACATTCGCTGTTGTAAACTTCCATTTCAATTTATGATTTGATTTTCTATGTGAATTTTTGATGAACTTTTTAACATGTGATCATGTATTCTGAAAGATGCTTAAGGGCAGAGGACAAAGAGAAGAATCAGAACTGGGAGACTGAGGTGAAGGGACAGAGGTGAGAAGAACTGATCTGAGAGAGGAACTGAACTGAGAAGTTTTTAGACAGAACACTTTTTAGATTAGAAGGAGA
Organism: Mastomys coucha; assembly: GCF_008632895.1. NCBI lineage: Eukaryota > Metazoa > Chordata > Mammalia > Rodentia > Muridae > Mastomys > Mastomys coucha. The sequence goes on along the minus strand of NW_022196897.1, from coordinate 65,251,991 downwards.
ATGCAGAGTGGAATAACTTAGGAACTACAGGTAACATAAAATACTAAGAGAGCAATGTGCAGAATGCAGAGGAAAAGAGGAAAAAAGAAGATGCTGCAGAGAGCAGAAGGAGCAGGCAGGCTTCTCCTTACCTTGGGACAGAACAGGTTCCATGGTAAGGACAAGGCAGGCTTAGTGTTATCAAAAGAAACAAAGCTTTTTTTCTTACAAACATGAGTTTAATTCATTCAGAATTAAAAAGGTAGAAGCTTTTTCTTTCTCTATGTAATAAAGATTGGAGCTCCATTTTTCATCCAGAATAAGTGAGTTCTATCTGCACCAGTGCTTGGTCTTTTGCTCTATATGCATATGTAAGTATGGATGTGTATGTAAGTATGTAATTGTGAGAATGTATGCATGTATGTGCATAAGTATGTAATTGTGAGAATGCATGCAAGCCGGGCCCAGCTGGGTATGAATAGATATGTATAAATGAAAAATGAGCATGAATCTGTATATGAATTTATGTGAGATTACACATATTTGCTTATGTAAAAGTTTTTCCTTCTTCTGGTACAATAGAAGTTTACTGCTCCAAACTTCCCCCTAGCCTGACAAGCAAGAGGCATCTGGACAATAGGGAAAGGCTCTAGCAATCAATCCTTTACTTAATCTCCTGCTGTTTTAGGATGAGGTGCTAAATGCCAGAAACTGCAGTTTCTGGCCTCAGAGAATCACAGAAGGCTGGTCAGCTACAATAGCATAGTAATTTAGACTTAGATAAGTAAACTTTACATTATACAACAACCCTCGTAAGACAAAGTCAGCCTCCGTCCTCATCTGCTGCCTCAAGAAGAACCTACAAGAAAGAAGAAACACCTAGTCGGGGCTGGTCCTGGGCATTATGTAGCCTTCTTTAAATCTGAGATAAACTGGCCTAAGTGACACAAGCCCAGCTTGCAGGTTATATTTGACTCTACTTACAGGACATTCTGTTAGCATTTCGTCTAGTCTCCACCCCACAGTTACGTGGCAACAGCCAGGTGTGCCTGACTCACTATAAAAGGGGTTGTTTGCCCCCTCCTCACTCTCTTGCTCTTTTTACTCCCTTCCTCGCTTCCCTCTCTGTCCCTTCTCTCCCCATTCCACTTCCCCTTCTCCACATGTTCATAGCTGGCCTCTACTCCTCTTCTCTGTCTGTCTGTCTGTCTGTCTGTCTGTCTGTCTGTCTGTCTTTCTCTGTCTCTACTACCCCCTCAAAACCCCTCCCCATGCCCTAAATAAACTCTGTTCTATGCTATACTGTGGCTGGTACCTCAGGGGGACAGGATGCCTTAGCAGGGGCCAGCAGAGGCACTCCCTTCCTCCACACTATACCACACCCCCCAACAAACATGTCCCTGGCTTCTTTTTCTTTTTTATAGAACACAACACATTTATGAGGACTAATCTGCTCTACTGGAAAATTCAATAGTTATTGCCCAGAGTTATGAGTATGATATGACAGTAAAAGAGAGGGGGTAGATTAATTTAAATATGATAGTAGTTTCTAATATATATATACATATATGTATGTGTGTATATATATATATATATATATATATATATATATATATATCTTTATCTATATCTTCCTAGACACCTATCTAAAGATATGTTAGCAGATATAGGAACATTGCTTAATGAAATTGTAAGCTAATTTTATAAGGAGTGTTGTGTATGTTCAGAGATGAGAGAGGAGTACCGGTGCAATTTAACTCAAGGCTCTCCAGTATTGTGTCCCTAAATAAACAGAGTCCACGTGTTGAATTTGATGTTCTTGTTTGAGATATCCATCAGGAAACTTAGCCATTTCCAAAATGAAGGGCTCCTGGTTGCCATCCATATCCCCTTAGTTTCCCCTGGCTTTTAAAAAAAAAAAAAATTTGCCAACAACAGAAAAATTATACAACAGAATATGTGTGTGTGTGTGTGCAGTGTATATACATGTTAAAGTTAAGCTGTACTCTTAGAAACAAGTCCTGGTTACTATGTTATAGTCACAAAATAAAAACTATCCTGAATGCTTCTCCAACTAAATATTCTCACACATTTCCGTTATCCCTGTGTGATAGTATACTCTTCTCCTACTGGATGCTGAAAAGCAGAAGCTTTTAATTATCAATGTGAGGTGTGAAAGCAGAATCCCAATTGTTTTGTAGAGTTATTTCCTGTGTATAAGTGTTTTGTCTGCATACACACACATACATATGTATATATGTACATACATGTGTATGTATGTGTGTATGTATATATGCATATATGCACTGTGTGTGTACCTCGTACTCCTGCAGACAAGAAGAGAAGAAGCTGTAACTAGTTTTATGGGTGCTAAGAACATGATCTGGTTCTTTCTGCAGGAGCATGTGTCCTTAGCCACTAATCTGCCTTTCCAGCCCCAAATCTTAATGTTTTAATTTGTATTTCTTTAATACCAGGTGTTATCTTTTTTTATTCCGAGTTTCTGTGCTATATTGTCTTATTTGTCCAAAGAAAAAGGTGTGTGTAGTGTGTGTGTGTGTGTGTGTGTGTGTGTGTGTGTGTGTTGTAACTAACATAAGCATGAGTTCCCCACTCAACTACCTGTTAGTTCCTTTTCTGACTTATTCCTTGTTTCCTTTCCTTACCTTTTAAAAATATTGATTCGTATAGCCTTCTCATATAATCATAATGAATAATTTGAGCTAACAGGATTGTAAGAAATGTTAATGGAGTAGTAGAAGTTGAAATTATCAGTATTCTTTAAAAGAAATCATGAGAATTGAAAAATGCTTACACAGATGAGCCTGTGTGTTTGGCTAGCTCATTCAGACATGTACATACCAGCAACCCACTTGGCACTGACTTCTATTTGTCTGCTTGGACATCAGGCCAGCATAGCTACTGAACTAGCCCTGGGGACTGAAGCAAATGTGGCCTTGTGAAGTCTTGGAGCACAAATGTCTATGGTAACATAAGTACTAGTTTCTGCCTTTAGAAGATACAGATAGACAACTGTGCCGGTTAACTAACTGTATTAGTTATGTTTGATTGTCAGTTAGGGGTGATTCAGAGCCAGCATTGAAACAAACATCTGGATTTGTCTGAGAGAGATTTTCTAGATCAGGTTAATTGAGGTGGGAAGACTCATCTAAATGTGTGGACACCATTACATGAACTGAGGGGCACCAGAATGGATAAAAGGGAGAAGGCAAACTGACCATCAGCAGTCAGCTGTCCCTGGTTACTGTAGTCTCGTACCCCTACCTCCATGACTCCCCACTGTGAACTGTATCTACATACTGTGAGCCAGTATAAGCTCAACCTTATTTAGACTGCATTGGCCAGATATTTTATCTTTGCAATCCACACTGATGAATACAGAACACATGTAAGAAAGCGAACTTCAACCAAAACACAGCCTTGAGTAAGGGTGTGCCCTTGTCTACCACAAGGGTCTCCTGGCTTGCAACTGTCACTGGAGTCAACATTCCAAGACTGAAGGGACTCATTTTATTGCTCATAGCTAATCCGAGAATCCTGCTGAAACTCCAAACAAATTAGAGGTTACTTTTCAGGTACCCTCAACTGCTTATCTAGCACAGTGTCTGTAACATCATATTTAAAAGCATTCCTTGTGAAAAAGAATAAAAACAGCCACCTCCCTGATTACTCACTCTCTATTTTGGCCACTGTTCATTGTTAATCTCTTCTAGATGATCTTAAAATGTCATTTTTTTTTTTAAGTTGAGATGTTGTCTCAACTCTCCAAAGGCTGTGGAAGTCGCTTATTTACTGAAGTAGTTTGGCTGTTGTTCTTGATTTTTTGATTTGTGTGTGATCAGGTGTACACCAGGGGTATACTGGCAGAAGGGGCATCATAACTACCACTATGGACTTCGGAATAAACACCACCTAAATGTCCAGTTATAGCTAGTAAGTTGGGTTGAAACACAAAGTCAAGTCCTACTTGATAACAGGTATAACCTCATTTAATCACAGAAACAACAAAATGAAATAAAGCACAACTTTTCAACCAAAATAATAAAACACTAACAAAGCATGTTTTTTCTTTACAATTCTATATAATAATATGATTAACTACACATGCTCTCTGGCTCCATGTAAATTAGAATAACTAACTGTTTGGTGAGCAGTTTCAACTTAAATAGTTACTTGGGGAAGTGAGCTACTTGTAGTTTGTATAAACAAGTTATTTAGATGTGATGTTTATTTCTAAGTAGTAAAATGATGATATAAAATTCTTTGGAGCTGAATTCCACAACCCTCTATAATGTTTTCCATTTTAGAGTATATTACTTTTCCTCTCCTGTAAACATTTTTAATGAAGAATTTAAATGCATGCAACCATATGTCTCTTTTCCAAGCAGCAACAACTCAAAGGGAACTAATTCCCCAGTGATCAGTTCGTTTATGTGTTAAGTAAAATAATATCCTAAGAAAGATACACATTAGAACACTTGGTGATAATATAGCCATTGCCATATTTCATGTAAATAGAAGCCATGGACTATTTACACAATTATGTTATTCGAAAAAGACTAATGACTTAATTTTACTAGAAAATTGACTTTAGCTATCAGATCCATATCTAGGCATTAAGTTCATATAATGACTGGCAAAGAAAGTTGCATAAACAGTAAGAGGGAGGACCATGGAACGGCCTCATCCCTACTTCTATAGTAGAGGGGTCTAAGAACCTAGCCACTGTGGGGGGTTGGCTTATATCTCAACAGGGTGAGAAGAACACATTTGTTGTTGCAGTTTTGAGACAGACCTGACTCTGTAGCCCAAGATGTCCTGAAATTCATGGTATCTTGGGATAGCCTCTTACCAGTCTTCTTGCCTCTGCTACCCCAGAACTAAGACTACAGGTGTGAGCCACACTCCTGACTCTACATACAGACTTGATCCGAGTCAATCCTTTAATTTCCTCAACGATTATTTTACAAAGCAGGACTGCATTTGGAAATTATTACAGGCATTTTCTGCTATGAGAATTTTGGCAAATGTAAGACAGTTTTAGACTGGGCTTCTTGACTTACACGTAATGTCAGTATCGGTAGCAAGAGGTAGAAAATCTTGAAGGAACAAAAATATTTGAGCAGTCTCATTTCCATGTGAGTATGTCCATTGGTGTCTTCATATTTTGGGTCTCGGGTCTTATTTAGGCAGCCATATTGATGAGACTTCATGGGTGTAGCCTGTCTGACATTTCCAGGAGATACAATCTCACACCAAAATTCCTGTTTTTTTCTGGCTCTTATAATCTTTCCACCACCTGTTCTGAAATGATCCTGAGCTTTATATATTTAAGAATATATAAGAACAATTAAGACCATTGATTTGAGAGAGAGCAAGAGGAGAACATGAGAAGAGTTAGAGAGAAGAAAAATGAAGGAAAATGATATAGTTATACTATAATTTTAAAAATGAAATTTGAGTGACATGTTGACTTCTGTTGATGATTTCTGTTTTAAGTGTTATATTTAAGAACTTTAAAAAGAGTCCTCAAATATCTTCACATGCTAATGCTTGTCTAAGTAGAACATATATATAATTTGATACTATAGACTAACATCATTTTTCCTAATTATAGTCCATATCTATATCTCAAAGTTGACTCAAATTAAAACAAAGTCTCAAAAGCTGTTCTCTCTTAATTTGCTGAATTTGCCTCCTCATCATACTCATTTATAATCAGTTTAAATCCTTCAGTCATTGAGATTTGTCTGTTGGTGTTCTGAGGACTGGAATATGGCATGCCTCCTTTGATTTAATAACCTTTCTCAAATATGATGCATAAATATGAAATTTATTCTTTGTGAAATAATATTGAGGTACCCAAACTTTGTCTCTATAGTCCTCCAATTATTCTATCATTATAAAATTGGATAATGTTCTATGATTTTCAAGCCAGATTCCTATCGTCATTTATATTCATTGTACTTGAAGTAATCTCTTCTTAAACATTGTAATGTTGAACTCCTTCCCCCAACCCTGCAGTTTGATTTGCCTTTGGCCTAGCACACCTATGTATAAAACAGCATGAAGCCTTTAAAGCTGAGATGGGTGACAGTCTTCCTGATAACTATTTAGAAAATAGATTAAAGCAAGGCTAGTAAACAGAATAAGACAAGATCACTAGAGTATACCAGTAATTCAAACAGACCATTATACTATTTGGAAAAATCAATACCATTACTTATTTCAACTGAAGGATTTTAAAAGCCATTGCTAATGAATAAACAGAACACTGAAAATGAGTGGCCATAAAATGAGTATGTAATAAATAATAGAATTTTTTTATAAGTAATCATGAGCGATTCAGGGTGTAGTTTCATTATCACTATTTTTCTTTCAGAATAAATGTTGTAATGTATATCATGTACTGGAACAATGACAGATACTAAAAATGTTTATTGTTTTATTGTAATAATCCCACCTCTCCATTTATTTTTTACCTTGATCAATAGCAAATTGTGTTGTTATAATCCAAGAATAAACTAGTGTATCATTAATCAGAAAAATAATTTTATTGCACACATTATTTTTATTTTGCCTGAAAATGTTAGGGATAAAAATCAGGTATAGGTTTCCGAGGCCTCTACACTGTGGAAAGAAAACAGAACTTGTCACATATCAAGTAAATAATCTTCAATCCCAGGGCAGCTGCTGCTGCCATGCCCAACTTACATAACCAGAATGTAAAAGCGCTGAGTGAAGAATCAGGAGATGGCACTCCCTGACTAATGCAAGAGAAAAATAATTAAATTTAACCTTAATTGTAAAAATATTATGAGGCAATAAAATTGCCCAAATGGCATAAGGAGAGTTTGAACAGCTGCTTAGCAGAGGGATTTAATAAAAGCCATCAGTACGTGCACTGACTGGTGTGTGCTCATCGTAAGCTTCCTGAGATATGGCTGCAGTGAACCTGAGACAAGCTAACATCATGGGAAAAGTAAAACAAGGCTGGCTTTACTCATAGTTCTGGATATTTCTCAAAGTGTGGCATTGGCCTCTGTCCAGCTCTGGTGAGGGTCTTCTTATATGTGCCACTGCATAGTAGATATCTGTGTGAAAACAGAGCTTCCAAGCAGGAAGCCCTTGGGAAAGACAAAGTTTCTACAATCTCTTCCAAGGCAAGCCCTCAGATGATGTGATGATCTTCTATACCAGCGGTTCTCAACCTGTGGGTTGCAACCCCTTTGGGGGGTTGAATGAGCCTTTCACAGGAGTCATGTAAGACCATCTGGAAACACAAACATTTACATTATGACACACAACAGTAGAAGAATTATTTATGAAATAGCAGTGAAACAATTGTATATTTAGGAGTTACCTCAATATGAGGTACTGTATTAAAGCATCAGGAAGGCTGAGAACCACAGCTCTACACTTTGCTTCTTAAAGATCCCTCTATTTACTAATACCAGTCCCCAGTGTCTAAGCCTCCAGTACAAGGAACAGAGAAACAAACAATGTCCAATAGGAAATATTGCTGTCCACAGCAATAAGGAAAGACAGCCCAAACTTGAACTTTAACTAAAGATAATACAAAAGAGAGTTGGAAAATCAGTAACTGAACACACAGATATGCATGTTTGCTATGATAAATACATAGATACAAATGAATCTAGAATTGCTGTATTAAACTACATGTAGTTTTAGGAAAATAAAACAAAACTGTTAATGAGAGAGAATGTGGGGCTGGAATCTCTACTAATATTAAAAAATAAAATAATATCATGTGTTTTTTTTTTCGAGACAAGGTTTCTCTGTATAGCCCTGGCTGTCCTGGGACTCACTCTGTAGACCAGGCTGGCCTCAAACTCAGAAATCCACCTGTCTCTGCCTCCCAAGTGCTGGGATTAAAGGTATGTGCCACCACTGCCCAGCTTATGTTTTTAACCTTATTACTCCAAATAGTGAATCCACAGAGGCTCACTAGTATAATTTAAACCCACATGAATTTAGAACAAAAATGGCTGTTGTGTATTAATTTGAGTGGCTGTGGCTAGGATTGTAAGCACAGACACCAAGTTCTTCCATATTTATCACCTACACTTTTTTTTATTTTTTTGATAAAAATAGAGAACTTGCCTGGGTTAACATATTAAACATGTACAGATCAATGAACAGTGACTGGATGTGTTTAGTACCTTTTATATTCTTAGTATCAGGTACCTAAGAGCTAAGGCTAAAGTGCAGATAAAGTACTTCTGCTCCTTTCATGTACTTGATTGGAGATAAATGATATTCAGTAAGATAGAAGATGTGAGAGTTGAGTTGTTAAGAACTACAGAACTAGAATAATAAAGGAAAGGAATCCTAGACAACAGGAAAATCACAGCACGAAGTTGTAAGGATGGAATAGAATTGGCAATGTCAGAAGAAAAGCAGAGGGTAAGGCTTTGTGGCAAAAGGCAGCTGCAAGTTATGTGGCATATGCAATGCAAAGTGGGGGAAGGTTTTAGATGTTTCAAGGGCCAATTAATTGGGAAGAAGTAATAAAGAAACACAACTCTGATCTAAGATTTGAACTCTGGTGCTGGTATTGAAGTCACATAAAAAGTAGGGAATATGTATTTCTTTCCTGAAAACAGCCTAGTTTGAAAGGAGGAGAGGATCTGAGAAGACACTATTAATTCCCATTTAAGGGACCTCATTAAGCATTCATTGACAAAAAAAAACAGAAAAGAAAAAAGAAAAGGAGTGCAAGAAAATGTTCTCTTGATAGTCTGATTAGTCTTAATGTGAAGGATTACAATTCTAATGCAAACAGAAGACTCAATGGTCACTCTGAACTGTCTGATCTCAAATATACAATCCCAAGATTATCTTTTCCTCACCACAAACCAGACCAAATCCAGACTAACTCAAAATCTTCCCATCTCAGTGTTTTCTCCAAAGTCCAACATCCTACCATTCTAAACCTCAGCAGAGAGAGTGAAGATGGAGTTAGCTAAGAGATGCCCATGTTGAAATAAACAACTCTCCGTCACTAAAAGAACCATCTAGTCCTCCATGTTGGAAGGCACAGATGTTACACTTCAAAAAACATGGTGCACCATTGGGAGTCCATGACTGAAATCTCACTAACAATTCTCCTTCAGTGCCTTCACGCAAGAGCTGAGACTCAGTTGCATGTCTATGATTTTAGAATCTCAAGGATACCAACGGCATATGTGCTGCTTTGGGAAGTCATGCTTTGAAACTTCCAGCTCTGCACATCCTATTCACTTTTCCTGGGTTTTGATTAGTTTTCTCTCAAGGTTCTTCAGTCCTCTGAGTTTCTCAGACACTCACACATGTATCCGGTCCAGATCTTACCAGTTCACTTCAATCCTGCCTTATAAAAACACACAATGTTAGTAATACCCAGGTTTGAAGGTAATTGAAAAACAAAATCACTTGAAAGTGTTGGGTGTTTTATAGGAATGAAAGGAGTATTATAGATTCATTACATTGACTTAGTAAGCACTGCTTGTAAATCCCTCTGGAATGTCCTTCCTTTTTTTTTTTTTAACTCCCCAACCAATACATCACACACAAAAAAACTGGTGAAAAAAATTTTTGAGGCTAGTATGTGATATTTTTCTTACTCTTTAGCTCCCTCTCCATCTACTCCTCAGCTCCACAGTTCAAGTAAACAGAAAATAAAATCAACAAAATCTATTTCATCTCAATTTGACCACCTTTAAATTATTCGTAACTCCATGAATGTGAACACATGGCAAGCTTCAAGGTTGTTAACCAGGCAAGCAAAATATTTACATAAATGGTCTTGTGATGTGGCTGTAAATTACAGGAATTGCTCAAAAGAAAGGTGCTGTGTAAATGGAAAATAATAATGATGATGGAATGTTCATTATTAACCATAAAATAGAAAATGAAATACATGGTGTATACTTAACACAGAAGGAAATTTTTTTACAAAAAAAAAAAAACAATTAAACCACAAATAAAACATGCTCATGTGCTGGAATGGACAGCTGGATTTATGCCACTCTTGCGATGTCTCTATTGCAAGCCATATGGTTCTTGCTCATTAATGTAATTTTAAAAGAAAATCTCACTTGAGAACGTGTCTGGAATATGATAAATAAACAAAGGCTTATCATATCATTGTCCCACTTTCACATCACAAGTGTTTTTATTGAATTTATATCAACAGTGGGCTTATTCTCAACACCACCTCCAAATCCAAATTGACAGGCTCTTTTCTTAGTCAGTTTAACAGACGGAGCTGTTCAGTTGGTTTTTCCTAAGGAAGCTGCCTGGGGACAACAAGGCCAATGACAGCTGATTATAAACACTAGCAAGCAGGTGCTGTGTTTGTTTGTTTGTGAGTTTCCTGTGCTGAAGAGAGAACCTAGGGTCTTGCACATGCTAGGCAAATCACCTGCGGCAGAGCTACATCCAGGTCTTCTGCAATATTTCCCCCCAAAACCATATTTAATGAACTCTAATTATATTGTATGTCTCCATACAATAGTTACTATTTAAAATCCCACTATCTATAAAATGTCTTGAATTTAAAGTTTATATATTTCTGTTTTCAATTCTGAGAAAAACAAGTTTTAAAATAAAGACAACATTGTTTGGCTTGTTAAGAAATAGCCACTCTCCTCTCACAAAGGATGTAGTCAGAGGGAAATGTTCTTAAGAAGTCACTCAGAGAGAACCTGCAGAGAACAGAATGCCCATACAAACCACTGAACAAACTCTACCCTGAACACAGTGCTTTCTCACATCTCAGAGCTTTATGATTTGAGGAGATGCATCTGTTCTTCCCACCCCATCATGACAAGAGCTTTATATATAAATACAAGGTAACATAGTGAAAAAAAAATGATTATCTGAAATTTACAAAGCCATGTTTAGTTATATGAAAATTATAGAAGTGAAATTTCTAAGTTTAAGTTCATTATAATTCATAATCTTGGCTTCCAGACAGCAAAATCTCAAGACATTTTAAGAGCCAGCAATGTTTTCTTTCTTATTCACCAAATAGCCACAAACTTTCAAAAACAGATTGTCTTCAACGATGTACAGTCTACTGCATATTCTGAGAGAGATTTCAACATGGCTTAAGCATGTGGTCTTCTACATGTCACCTGAAGCCAGGCTTCAGAAGTGGACTTAGCTAGACTTGGCCTCATGGGCCTCACCAACTCGCAAGACTTAATGCTAGTTGCAAAATCTTAACCTTTCCCATCTCAAATTTGACTGTGTAGAGTTTTTAACCTACAAAAGCTGTCAAGTCAACCACGGCTGGAGTGATGTGAAGAGAAACATTAAAATACCTCTTGGTGTTTTTGCCAGCCCACCAAATTAGAACTGATTCCTCTGGATAACCTTCCTCAAGCTGAGAAATTGGCTTTGAGTGGTCCCACCTACCCTAGCACGTCTTTCTGACCAGGGACTTTTCTTTAGCAAAATGACAGTCCCTTACCTTCCCACTTAAACATGGTAGACTCTGTGTGCGTAAGATGGCAGTTCAGAGCAGCACCCCATGAAGCCCATTCCCTTATTGAATTGTAGTCAAAATTATAGTCAAATAGTCATTATAGTAAAAAATTAATAATGATCGATAGAGGGGCTACTAGAATTTATTCTAACTGTTTGATCCCATTGAGAAACATCTTCAATAAAAGAAAACAAATGGAAATTTAAGTATTTTGTTTTGAATGTTTTATCTAGGTGAAAATGCATGCTATGTATTTGCTTTATTTTCAAGTCTATTTATTTATATACAATCCTTGAAAATGTGTCTCAATTAGTGTGACTCATTGAACAAGTTCCATAAGCTGTGTTCTGTCCCTTCTTATACTACAGATTGTGAACCAACCCAAGGGACTCTCTGAAGTATGCCAGGATGATTTTAATTTGGGATAGGCAACATTATGTGCAGTTGAGTTCTGTATGATGCACAGTAGCTTAAAATGCTTGGCTGTGATACAATCAATGTTCTTTCCAAAACATGTCGATCAAAACTATAAGCAAAACAACACAAATTATCACTTGTATCTTACTAAATTTTGTGTTTATAGTTTTCATATACTGCATCTGCAGATTTACTCAGATTTCACATTTGTCTAGGTTGCTAGAATATAGTACTTCATTCACCCCATTTTGGACTATGTATAACGTTTTTATTTTTAAAATTAACTCCATATACAGTCCTATAAGATTTTGCAAAGGAACTTCAAAAAGAAAGTAAATTAAAAGAAAGCTTTAAACTGAGCTCTATTGAATAAAAGAAATACTTTTTGTTACTGAAAAAATAAGCTCAGTGCCCAAGGAACTAAATTGGAGTGGGCCATTAATCATCTCCTGCATATAAATGAATCTCATTTAAGAAATAATATCAGAAAATTTGCTTGACTCTTGTTTATTTACTGTATTGAAATCATACAGCTAAATTCTTCAGAACAATCACATTTACTTTGTAGATAATGAGAGGAAATGAGTTTGATTTTTCATATACTAATTGTTGAAAAAATGAATTATTTCACCTCCCTTGTAAGCATATGATTCTGTCTAGAATTCCCATATCACATGCCTACCCATATCCAGAAATGGTATTTAGTTCCCATAAAAGAAAACATGGCTTGGTCACCATATATCTAACTACTTTCTTTTCTACATTTTTTTAATAGCATTGGTTCTCTGTATGTTATCCTGAGGCTGCTCTTCCTCCCATAGATAATACTGTGTCCTGCTATCAGTCAAACCAATAGGCAGTTCAAATTCTTTTTATATTGCCTGATAAATACAAACACTGTGACTTAAAAAACGTGTCCTGTCCAATTAAGATTTTCCAAAGAGTAAAGCAAGAAAGCAAAAAATGCTTTGATTCATTCATTCCCCATCTCCCTTCCAAGCTAGTCTTACAGAAGAGAAGCGATGTCCTAGTTCATGACCAGTTCACACTTCTAATCCTCCCTTGGATGACAAACCATGCTCTGGCTCCAGGAGCATTACGTGAGTGCGATGTCGATAATTTATTAAGCTGGGGAAGGATTTGGGGCATTATGGTACTTTAAGCTACAAATGATCTCCACAGAGATCATAGGATTCAGACTCAAGTTTTAGCTAGTAAGTAAGTATTTCCTGAAATGGTTGACTATATGCCATGTAGAGGGATAAAGATGCAAGGGATGAAACTGAAAACTTCAGATACCTCACTGACAAAAATGTCTTTGTCGAAGACATGGCAGGGAAGGAGGGACTTTAGAGTCTAAGAGTACATTTAACTTGACTGAAACAACTTTGAAAAAAATCAGATTTGAAGATCATTACACGGAGCACTCAGAAATCACTATTTATTGTTTGTCTTATGCATACATTCCCAATCAACACCTGAAGGCATTTGCTCTGTAATCCCTGGATGGCCTGTAAAATCTTCCTCTGTCAGTTTATGGGTCTTGCCATGGTCTGAAATAGTTTCTAGGCCTAACAATCCTCTTTAATATTTTGGATTGCTGTAATATTCAATGTGCATTAAGTCCTTGGGGGATTCTATGTGAAAGGTCAGCTGTAATAACCGATTATTGCTCATTATTATTAAGACTCCTTTGTTCCATACAATCCCTCCATACAGTTGGAGAACACTCCTCTAGGGATGAGTTTATCTCCATGTACTTTTGTGATAGAAGCAGAATTCATTTGCAGCCATTGCCTTCTTTTTAATTCAGCCCTAGACAAGAAGTTTTCTTTCTCTGGTTAATCCATCTAAATCATCACTTTAAAACCTATGCCTTGTGATGTGTAATGGGAAACTTACAGTGACTCTCCCCCAAACAGACAACTCCAGTCTTACAGGATCTCCTAATTTTATTCTAACCACAGGCACTCATTCTTCTACCATAAGACAAAATAACATGACTGTGCTTTTGAGAATTATATAATCATTATCAGGTTTGAAATCTTACCTTGAAGATTATGATAATCTTTAAGAAAACACTCCCTCTCTTTAACTGGAAATAATATTTGTCAATTTTAACATACGTGATTCCTTTGTCTTTGAACAGAATAGGTTATGCCATTATGCCTAGTGATGATAATATTATTATATATAAAAAGGACTGACATTGAAAAACATACTAGATCTTCCAAGAGGAATATATAGTCTAGCTATCAATTTATTTCTGCTCTTCCCTACAAAGTCAATGAATCCTTCAGAGGCTAGACTAAGTCTAACCTTGAGAGCTGATCAGTGACCTTGCCTTATGAACAGGAGCAGTGTGTTAGGCATGACAGTGGCTGACCCTGGTTAGGAAGCTATAATCTCTCCTATTAGATTACAAGCCCTCTGGGAAAAGAAAGTCAAAGCTACAAAAATTATATAGTGAACCTTAATACTGGCTGGGTTGCTTTTCATCTGTTAACAGGACCTTTAAAAAAAGAAAGAAGGAAAACTATGAAAAACATCACTCAAGTGCTAACAGGAAAAAAGTCAAAAGCCACATAACTCTGAACTTTGGTTCTGATCAAAGTATGATACCTAGAGCAATCGTGTCCACTGAATTTCAAAGAGAAACAAAAGCAGATAGAACATGCAAATTGTCAGTTTATGACAAAGCAGGAGAGAAAAGGATGGTCACAGTGTAGGCTGGGTGGTTATAAGAAATTAAAGTCTTGACTGCTTGCTGAACAGCATCTGCTGATGTGTCTGTTGGTGTGGAAGAGTGGAGAGCTCCAGAGAGCTGGTGTCTTGTTTTGTTCATTAGAAGCTCCAGGTCCACCATCGTGAACTTTGACAAGGTGCTCATGGGAGAGACTGTGGTAGAGCTTGATTCCACTATCAGCACCCGAGGGCAGAACTATCTGTAACAATTAGTCGATGCTGGAGGACAGTATCATGAAACCCTATGTCTGCATTCCCATAAGAAGTAAAATCTTGAAGTTACTAAGGAATGTAGAGCTAGTCACAATGTCTCTAAAGACAGACAGGGACCTTCTGTGAGGGAGGCTGCCTTACAGAACACATTTCCATGCTCTGGAGAAGGAAGATAGTCATGTTCCCCAAAGGAGCCTATTCCAGAACTAAGCAATGGTGGATGGTCTCTTAACATTTGAGAAAGGACTAGAGAAAATTTCCCAAGATTAGCCCAAATAAAAACAGAGCTTGACTGCCATTGAAAGGATACCAGATAGTATAAAAGCCACAATCCACAGCTAATGACCATTCTAAGACTAAGTATGGACAAGGACAATGGAAAGCTTTTGCCATTCTCATTATGGACCTGCCACTGATGGATGAAGAGCGGAATCTCCACAGGGTAAGAGACCACAGCATAGAGATAAGCCCCATGCACTTATGAAATGACAGGTGACAAACCAGGAAAGCAGAACTGAATGTGTCATCATAACCCTTGCCTTAAGCCATAGCAATGGTGGCCAATATAAAAAAAAAAATTGGACCTTATGCATATTGAAAACAGAGCCTAACCCCCATACCAGTGACCCAATATAAGAAGTATTTTTTAGTAAAATTAGTATTTCCTTAATTTTAAATCTTTTATGTGTGACATTTACAGTTGAGTAAAAATTAAAAGAAACAAAAATGAAGAAAATAGAGTTAGAGGATGATGAACTATATGGATGGAAGGAAAGATCAATATGAAGTAAAGGCTAGCTTGCCCTGCGGCTAAAAAAGGAGTGGAGGACTGTGTTAAAAGCCATAGTAGAAAAAGAGGCACCATGCATGAGCAAATGATGAATTTTATCAGAGATGGGATCTGCTAGCTAGAATCAACCTTAAATGCAGATACATTAATAAATTTATTTTTTAAAGCTCATTGAATCTAAAGACAGATGACTATAAACCAGGTTCAATAAAGGAAAGTGGAGAGGGAGGAAAACAGACAGAGCATTGAGCTGTCGGCCATCAGCAAAGGTACCCAGAGTCACAAAAGAGGAGGAGAAAGCAAGAAGGATGGAAGAAACAGAGACAGAGGCTATATTAAAAGAAACTCATGACACATTTGACCAAGAATTTAAAAAAATCTTGGAGTAAGATAAATACCTATAGAAAATAAAACAGAGTTAAAATAAGTCCAAACATACAAACTGTGGCAGGCAGACTGCGATGAAGCAGAGTTAAAGAAGAGATCTTGTAGTCGCCAGGGGAGAGGTATGTCCGGAACATAAGAACATAGACAAGTAGAAGAGTAAACTTCTTGTCAGAAGCTATGAGACCTGAAAGACAATGATGTGACATCTGTGAATCGCTGGAAGAAAAACAATTCTGTCAACCCTGAAAAAAAATCTAGCAAAACCACCTCTCAAAAACCAAAAGTAAAATATGAACTTTTCAGGCACAAAATGTGAGCACGAGCTGAGAGACAGGGAAGGAACACACAAGGGAATTCTTCACACGCACAGGGTGAGACACAATGGATCAACGGGAAGAAATGAAAAACCATGGACATGGAAAACCGAAAGCAAATAAAAAGAGAATTTTCTAGTTATAGATTGGCAAGAAATGATTCCCATGAAGTCATCATGTTAACACTGTACTATGATATTTATAAGCGATGAGAGCCAGATGTAACAATAGCAAAAA
Source organism: Mastomys coucha (assembly GCF_008632895.1). Lineage (NCBI taxonomy): Eukaryota > Metazoa > Chordata > Mammalia > Rodentia > Muridae > Mastomys > Mastomys coucha. The sequence continues at coordinate 65,235,394 of NW_022196897.1, read as the reverse complement.
CAGACTGAAGGAATTTCCAACAGGCTTGGAAATTCACTGTTAAAGCTGACTGTGACACCCACACCCAGACACAAACGGTGGCCAGGAAAGGTAAATGCCATTGGGAAACTTCAGAGCCATCCAATGGATTCAGTTGCCTGAAGGAAACAGACCCCTGAGCCATGTATCAGCAGCAAGACTCTTAAAGGAAGACGCGCTGCCAAGGGCAGGCATGCTAGTTAGAACTCTGTGTAGTCTCCGAGGTGCAGCTCTTTGAACTTAGAGGAAATCGGCGTGGAAAGCCAGGATGAGAGATTTCTGGAAGATCATGGGAAGCTTGGAGCTCTCAGCCATCATGGCCGCTCTCAGACCAGGCAAGAATAAATTATTGTTAGAAGGTTTGATGCTTGAAAGAGTAGCTATGACGGAGAAAGCTACAGTGTTTACACATTCATGGGTGGATTCAGGTGTCCAGCAAACTTCGTTAAACGTGCAATAGTCAAAATTTGAGATTGATGTAGGTACCATGAAGCCAAATAAAAAAAATGTAACAGGAAGTGCCTTTTACTGGACAACATGGCCTGGCATAGTAGATGGGAAATGAGTATGGAATATTAAGAAGGAGCCTTCCTACACCTTATGAAGAAATGGTAACTGAAAATGTTAGCATTAAGGTCAACAAGGGTGGCAGAGCCTAGACAGCACCAGACTGCAGCTATAGGAAACGCAGTATGTGAAGGGCTCAGGATTCCTGCCTCACAGCCAAACATTATTGTAATGCAGATGGAAGGCTTTAGTGCTGAGAGTGGCCATAAATTTGGAACAGTTTCAATTCTTCAAATACTTATGTCTACATTGTATCTAATTTTCCAGCAAGACTGTTCTAAACAGCAGCTGCCTTTGACAGGCAGACTCTCGGAAGTCATACAGATGTCTGGTTTTTATAGCCAGTGTCAACAATAATTACCTATTTAAGTGAAGAAAAGTCCTGACAAGATAATGATACATACACAACCAGTGACCCAGTACAGAAAATGATGACCAGGTGTTTGAAACCCCAAAAAATGTGGGGTATGTAAAGGTGTTCTGTGACTGTTAACCATAACATCCCCGCAGGAGCCAAATAGCTAAGTTATTAAAAAACAACCCTATCACACAAGTGACAGGTGTTAGTCACACAAAGAACAGAGTATGTGTTTAAAGGGCAGAGCCTCAACACACAGCTGTTGAACTGTTTCAGAACACAGTAGGCCTACTCTGGCTCCAGCACTGGTGGACAGTGGGTCTTCCCTAGCTCCAGCCTAAACACCATCACACAGAAGGATACCACAGCTACATTACTGGCACACAGTGGGTCTGCTCCATCTCCAGCACTCGCAGCTCTGCTCAGGAGGTTTTTAGGTGTGCTTTGTCTTTTAGAAACTAATTTCAGAGCCTGGTTCCTCAAATTCCCACCATACTCTGGCCACCACGACTTTTGCCCCATTTCAACAGCAAGTGTGTACCTCTTCTAAGATCCCTGCATCTGCCACACCCTCTATTCAGAAGTCTTCATCCAGGCATTAGCCCTCTTCACTTCTTCCCATTAGTCTCCCCATACTATCCCCTCAAAGAAGTTGTCCTCGATTGCACTTTGCAGGAAAGCTTCAGCACTCCTGCATGGTGACCAGTTATTTTTTGCAACTCTCACCATTTGAGACTAATTATTAATTTACTTTGACAAATTACATAATCCCTAAAAACCCTTGATTTATATTAACCTTAAAGGTTACTTGCTTTTATCCTGTTCTAAGAATTATGTGTGTGTGTATGTGTATGTGCACACAGAGAAGGTGTGTGTGAGTATGCACACAGAGAGAGAGAGAGAGAGAGAGAGAGAGAGAGAGAGAGATAAGGAGAGAGAGATAAGGAGAGAGAGAGAGATAAGGAGAAAGAGAGAGAGAGATAAGGAGAGAGAGAGATAAGGAGAGAGAGAGAGAGAGAGAGAGAGAGAGAGAGAGAGAGAGAGAGAGAGAGAGAGAGAGAGAGAGAACAAAGTAAGTGCATGTGGATGAGTGTATACACGTATGCTCATACCATGGTGCAAATGTGGCAATCAGCAGACCACTTTCAGGAGTCAGTTCTCTTCTATCATACTGACTCTAGGGACTAAATTCAGTTCAACAAGCTTGGCAGCAAGCACTTTCATCCACTGAGGCATCTTGTAGGCTCTATGACAGAACACAGTCCAAGTGTGGAGTCATGGGAGGAGAAGTCTGAGTGCTTGTGAGAAAACTGCAAGGAAACAAGACCAGAGTCCCGTGACCTCTGCTTCTTCAGAACATGGAGTTTTTCTTGGAATGTGTGGTTGGCTGTTGTTGGTTTGGTTTGGTTTGGTTTGGTTTTTGCTCCTCTCAGGTATAGAGATAGAAGTGAGTTTACTTTAGGTTACTCATTATTGCTTGCTGGTCCTTTATGTGCCTCTATGGAAAACATGTTCTTGCCACATGTGACTTGTCCTTGTGATTGTATTCATCTTGAACTCATGAGAACTTTACTCAGGTGACCTCTCTTAACCCTCGGGCTATAAATTGTCTGAGGCTCTGAATAAAGTGGGCTATTGTACTAGACTCTAGTCCTTTTCAACTATTGGCTCCATTGTTCCATCTCCTCATCTCCTCTAGAGCAATGACATCCCTAGACTTTGTTGTTTTGAAGGAAATGTTCTGAAAACCACCTGGAAAGCAACAGTTTCATTATAGATTGATATTTGTTTGTTAAATTCACTTTGAGATCAACACTTACAAGTGGTCAGTTCTAGTTTAGGACCACTGACTGTATCATTGCTGATTTAAAATTATTCTGTTAACAGTCCACAGAATTATAATATTGTCTTAACAGCTAAAACAAATCAACTAATTTAATTTGCATTTATTTCTGTGTGTGTATTTTTGACTTGAGCCCTCCTTTAGAACACCCTAACATGACCTCTCACTAACCTTGGGAAGGACATGCTTAAGTGCTAGTGGTGGCTACAAAGTGCTGCAAAATGCACACCTCTGCAGAGACTGCTCTCTGCTAGCAGAGGGCTTTCTGAGCGATCCAGGTTCATTAGGCATCGCCATAACCGCCACACTGTTAGTGTGAGGAAGGAGTGTGTGCTCATACCATGCTGTCCTTCATGATTATTTTATTCTTGTTGTAAGAAACTGGTTGAATTGGCAGAAGAGATGGTAACTAAATCATTTTCATCAAGAGATTCTAATAATTTTATGAACTGCCCAGTTTTTAGAAAACAAAAGAGAATCCAGGCAATAAAATTGCCTTATTGCTTTTTTTCTCATACAAAATCATTTAGTTATGATATGATTTATTATGGGTGTGATGCTGCCCAAGGATGTCAAAATCTAGATTAATTCAGACAGACACAACCAGGCTGGAAGGTGTAAAACCTATCATAAGGCTGACATCATCACACACCACTATCTCTGAATCATTAAAATAACCACTGTGTGAACAATAAAACTCTTTATTGACATAACCCCATTGATAAACCATGAAGTTTGAATTGCAGTGTGTTAGCTACTTGAAATAACTAATTTGGTCACACAAAAAATAATAGTGAGACCAGTAATTAATTTAAAAATTCCAATGGTGTACATAGATTCCATGAACTTCTTTTACATGAACATTTCTTAGTAATTCTGTTTTGAGGATACAACCTTAGGCTCTGAGACCAGCCTCACTTGAAAACAAATCCAAATTTTGCCATTTATAGCAGTGTGACCCATGTCAGCTCACATAACCTATGTTAGCCTCAGTTATCTTTCAAATTACATATGAGTACAGATCACTACATTTGGATAGAATCGTCAACATTCCCAAAGAGGGATAATAACCCAGACAGAGAGCTTGGTGGACAACCTTATTTGGAGAGATGAAAGGTACAGGAGTCCAGGACTCCTGCAGTCTACAGAGCCCAGTAGCAGAAAGAAGAGTCCCTCTCAGAGGAGAAATCCTGCAGATCTACAGGGGATCCACCTTCTGTCCTCAGCTGAGCCATGGTCAGTGCCAGGATGTGAAAAATTCTCTCATGCTCAAGTAGGAGTTGGCTGGCTATATTCAAAGAAACAATAATTATATTAAATGAAAATACCAATTAAAAGTCACAAAGTCTCAGAGTGGTTTCAACAACAAAAATAAAAACAAGGTCCAAGTCTATGCTGCCTTCTAGAAACCTATTTTAAATATAAGGAATAGAATGAAAATAAAAGACATAAATCATTTGCCACATTAATACTAGCTAAAAGAAACCCCTAACGACTACATTAATGTTAAGAAAAAATAGATGTCAATGCAAACAATGTTGTGAAACATATATATTAACTTGCAGTAGAAAAAGTTTTAATTTGTCCTTTTATGAGCATAAGACATGACAATAATCACAAATGTTTGTCAACCACTTTAATTTATATACATTCCTCTTAAACACATGATGAAAGTGCCAAGAGAGACTGTAAGAGGATGTCAAAGCAAATATCAAAAATAAATATTATCTTTGTATCTATGGATCAAAGATTAAATCATGAAGAAAATTCAAAAGCATTTTTAAGTGAATGATTTTCATAGCATCACACAAAGGAGTGGGGAGACACCTGAAGTAAAAGTGTGGGCCACTGGAATTATGTGTTGACACTTGAAAACCATGAACACAATCCACTCTGTTAGCTGAGCATCTCAGTAAATGCATGAGTATTATGTTCAAGTTCATGTGTATTCGTGACAAAAGGGAAATTTCCTAAATTGACAAAGTGATTCTAAATAATAATAATAATAATAATAATAATAATAATAAATGTCTACAGTTAACATCATACTGAGATGTGGGACAATAAAATTTTGTCTGCTCATATAACTTCTGTTAAAGGTCATGAGGTTGGTCCTACTCAGTGCACTGGGACAGCAGCAGAAATAATGCAACGCTGACAGGAAGAGGGAGAACTTCTATACTAAAGTCATAAAGAAGCCAGAGAAAGAGTACAGGAAGTAATAGCTGAATCTAGGGAAATCATCACGTATATATGGTCAATACTGTGAAATTAAAATCAATGTATAACAAGACCGGAATGGATATTAAAACAATACTATTGAGAGCAATGTTGAAGGTAACTTTATATCTGGCCACTTTGAAGTTGTTTATCAGCTGGAGAAGTTCTCTGGTAGAATTTTTGGGGTCTCTTATGTATACTATCATATCATCTGCAAATAGTGATATCTTTATTTCTTCTTTACCAACTTGTATTCCTTTGGTGTCTTTCGTTGTCTTATTGTTCTAGCTAACACTTCGAGTACTATATTGAATAGATATGTAGAGAGTAGGCATTGTCTTGTCCTTGATTTCAGTGAAATTGCTTCAAGTATGTCTCCATTTAATTTGATATTGGCTATTGGTTTGCAGAAAATTGCTTTTATTATGTTTAGGTATGGGCCTTGAATTCTTGATCTCTCCAATACTTTTAACATGAAGGAGTGTTGTATTTTGTCAAATGCTTTTTCTGCATCTAAGGAGATGATCGTGTAAATTTTTTTCTTTGAGTTTGTTTATATAGTGGATTATATTAATGGGTTTTCATATATTAAATCAACCTTGCATCCCTGGGATGAAGCCTACTTGATCATGGTGAATGATAGTTTTGAAGTGTTCTTGGATTAAGTTTGCAATAATTTTATTGAGTATTTTTGCATTGATATTCATAAGCTAGATTGATCTGAAGTTCTCTTTTTTTGGTTGGGTCCTTGTGTGGTTTAGGTGTCAGAGTAATTGTGACTTCATAGAATGAGGGTAGTGTTTCTACTGTTTTTATTTTATGGAATAGTTTGAGGAAAATTGGTATCAGGTCTTGTTCATCAGTGATCAGTCTGAAGGATATATTTTAAAACTGCAATAAAACTTCTATTGATTTAAAATTTAATAAACTGTAAACAAATGAAGAGATATGCTACATTCAAAGAGCTAAAGATGCTGTCATTAAGATGCTGATTGATTCCAAATTGATTTGTAGATTCAAGTTAACTGCAGGTGACTTCCCAGGAAGCTTTTACTAGAAGAATCGGGATGCCTGTTCTAAAATATAGATGGGCGTAAAATTGATCTAAAACAACTAAAATGAGCTGAAAAGAACAGATTTGGAAAATCCATACTATCTGACTTAAGCTTTTACTTTGTAGTTATAATAATCTCTAATGTGATAAAACATTGTATTTAGACACAAAGATAAATGCATATACTCACATGGGATAAAGAACAAATGCAAAATCAAACTGTACATATGTAATCCATTGATTTTTTGCAGAAGTGTCAATCAAATTCAATAAAAAAAAGTCTTTCCAAATACTGATGCTAAAATAGTCTCGTTATCTGTAGTCAATCAATTACTAAATAGTCCTTGCCTCTTGTTTCCCATCTGCACAAAACACCAAAAAATGGGCTAAACCTGAAAATTCATGCTGAAGTGATCCCAAGAGCAGTCTTGGTTTCTGCCTACATCAGTCCTCTGCTGCTCTCTGTATGTTTTCTGAACCTCCCCCTGTAACCTCAGCATGGCTCCCAGCAGAGCCAAATACTATGGGGGCAAGCCAAAACCTAGCCTTGGAGGAGTAGACCCTCCATATCCATCACTCCTTTTGTGAAATCGTGCCCAGGAGTCTTTAGCATTTGTCTTATAGCTCATTGCCTAGATTTGAGTCACGCTTCCATATCTATTTACAGAGGCTTGGGGGAATGAGTATCTGGCTTTTTTCAGGTTTTCTTGGAGGAGGGCTAACTTGCCAAGTAAGACATGAACAGCAAAGGGAGCTGCTGAGTTGTAGCAGAGCCTGGACTGTGATTATCCCTCAACTAGGTCAATGCTGAGTCTCCTCTTTTCCACAAAGCCATTTTTTTTTTTTTTTTTTTTTTTTTTTTTTTTTTTTTTTTTTTTTTTTGCCTTTTGTGATATCTGCATTTGGCAGAACTAGAAAGAAAAGAAACGAGGACATGGAATGCCCTTCTTAAGTCCAGGACAATATAAGAATCTATTTCTGCCCAGACTTTCCCTGTGTGTTGGACTATGTTTTTAATCCCTCTAGTTTGTTGGGTGGATGGTACCAACTTACCCTTTGGCTGTAGTTTCTGCATCTTTATCACCCTGAATATCTTCCTACAAAGAGGTTGATATTATCACTGATGAAAGGAAGTGCTTGGTTCAAATCCCAGCCTCACCATGGGAGAGTCCTATGGAATTTCTTCAACTCTGTTTATTTCTTCTCATGTGTAAAATGTAGATGATATCTGCCTCAAAGATATGTGGAGATTGAGTGACATGAAACCTTTAGAATAGCAAGTGTTCAGTAAACATTAGCTGAGTTATCATTCCAAAGTAAGGCAAACAAATCCTTCATAAGTTGTCCTCTGGCCGTCATATGCATTCTATAGCACACACATACACACACATGCACACATGCACACACACATGCACATACATACAAACAGAGGCAGTTGAAAAACAAGCATCATGACTTTTGTTTTCCTCTGCTTTTGAGAGTGTCTGGGATACCAAGGAGTGAGGTTCTTGCCAGCAGCTGACAATGTTCTTAGCTGAGAAGTTATTTTATGTCATTTTTATGCTATTCTACGACAATTGAAAGCTGACTACATTAAGAACAAGTCTTAGCCTTTTTGTATTTGGCTACTCCCGTGAGGGTTTTATTTTAATCCCAAGAGGAATAACGATTGCAAGAAAGATTCCGCATGCACAGGAAGTGTGAAAGGCAGAGGAAAATGATGCGCATCCCAACAGGAAGCAGATGTCCTGAGCCCTGGAAACACTGCCTCTGACATAAAAAGTTAAATCCAAGCATTTCTTAAGTTACATAATTTTGGAGTTAGAGTATTCCTAAGAGACTGCTGCAGTAATGCCTCATTTTAGAGGTATGGGAGAAAACTGAGACAATGAAAGATTCAGAAACTTACCCAAAGTCAGATCCCCAAACTAGACCAAGGGTCTCTTGACTCAGTCCAACTTTTCTTCCACTGTGGCAGTTTTCCTCCCAGGCTGATTTACTTTCCTTGAATGATAGTTCCTCAACCTGGAGACAAATTTACTTTTCCAAGGCTCAAACAGACTTTCATTCACTAATGTTTCCATTAATCATTTAAATTGCTGATTGAAACGTAAGCCAAATATTACTGTCTAAATTCTTTTCCATTTACCTAACAAGTCTTCCTTCCTCGTGAAACTTAGAACCCCCAATTACTTACATGATTTATAATAGGCCTTCTCAAAAATTTATTAGTGCATAACTAAGACATCAATAAGTAACCAAAGACACCTTTGGGATTTGTGTCAACAGAGATCTCTTTCAAGAGAACCAAAATACTTTCTTTTCCAAGGAGTATGTGTTCAACTGCTCTGATTTTCACTGGGAGGCCAGAGTGAGGCCTCTGAGCCTCTTACTCCATCGACCTTGTGTCTTAGTGGGTGTTCTATTTCTGTAGAGAGACACCACGACCAAGGCAACTCTTACAAAGAGAAATATTTAATTGGGGCTACCTTACAGTTTCTGAGGTTCAGTCCATTATCATCATGGTGGGAAACATGGCAACATCCAGGCAGACATTGTGCAGAGAAGGAGCTGAGAATTCTACATCTTTATCCAAAGGCAGCAAAGAGGAGACTAGATTAAAGCCTGGGTCTTCCTGCCTCAAGATCCCCATCACAGGTATGTCCTCCATTTCTGGATTGTAGTTCATTCCATAAATAGTCAAGTTTACAATTGAGACTAACTACCAAACCTTGATTGCATTTTATGTGGCAATACTGACTGTACTTCTTTGGTCTAGAAAACCTCTTCACCAAACTGAACCTCTTAAGAGGGTCAAACTCCTAGTAAGTGAAGATTTCTCAAAAGTGGGCATAATATCCATTCTCAAAATAGAGATCTAGTAGATCAAATTAAACAATGAACAAAAATAAGAAAACCAAAACCAGGTGCCATGTTCTGAACATAAAAAACATGCTGTAATATATTTTTTGAGGCAGTATAAAAAAGTCAGGGGGATTTAATGAGGAGTGGAGATGAATCCTTACCCAAAGTCTAGCTGAGGTATTTCTCTCTCCAGCTTGGAACCAAGAATTCTAGCACAATTCATATTTATTTAAGGCATCTCTCCCTACCCAGGTGTCACCCTGCAATCTTCTAGGAGTCTCACTAGAATCACCCTTGTGTATAGAAGAAAAGGCTAAATCCTGACCATGTTGGGTGATTCCAGGTTTTACCTTACCAAACCCTGGTTTTGTCTTGTTGGGTTATAATCCCAGTTAAGTTCTAGAGCCTATACACCTTACACTATATTGTGGAAAAGAAAAGAAGAAATGAAGAAGGAGGAAATGAACCCTTAAAAACAGTAAAACTTCAAGAGCTTTCAATGAGACATGCCACACACTTCACCAGCTATACCAGACCTCTCAGGTATGTTTCAATTTCTCTCGTTCTTGATCTGCATTCTTAAAATTGATGTTACAAAAACACATCTTTTAGAAACTCCACCTCTCTTTTATACTGGTTCATCCTGAAATTCATCTCTCCAGCAAAACCAAGGACACAGTTTTACCTAAGTCAAGGTTTCTCAAAGATGAAAGAAACTTCCCAGGCTGCTGCCAGAGACAATGTGGGCCCGTGCTTCTGTCTTTGCACTAGCGGATGATTGAGGATTCAAATTATGGTCTAGTAGCTCTGTGTTTCCATGACAATGGTTGAAATCAAGATGGCTTTTATTCTACTTCCATCTGTTGATGTTATAAAACACCCTGACCACAAATAACATGGAAGGAAAAAGGGCTGTTTTGGCTTTTTACTCCAGATTAGAGATGATGGTAGTAGTCGAGTCACAGAGGCAGGAACTTGAGACAGTTGGTTACATGACATCCACAGCCAAGGTCAGAGAGGAAGGATACATCCAATGCTACCTGCCTCCTTACTTAGCACTCAGCTAGTTTTCTCTAATATAGGTCAGGAACCCTACCTATGAAAAAGTGCCACCCACACTGGGCTTTGGCTCAGTCTTTTTTTTTTTTTTTCAATTGTATCAGCAATCAAGATAACCCCTTATAGATATGTATGCATGCTAACCTGATCTAGACATTTTCTCTATTAAAACTCTCTTCTCTTGTGATTCTAGATTAGAACACTTAAAACTAACCAGCTCAACCTCAAATGGTCCATTCTGCTATGATGGATGTTTCTCTAGCTAAGCAGCCTTCCCAGTAGGGGGATTAAGTTCCTTGCCTACACCCACATTCAGAATGATCCTAAGGGGCTTCTCTCATATTTTCTTAATAATCAAGAAAATAGAAAACCCACCTATTGTCACCATGAAGCCCTGCCTACTGCAGTTCCTACTTGGTCATTACATTCCAATGGGCAAACCCATGTACCCTTCAGAAAAGGCAATATCCTTATCTCTCAGGCTGTGGGCACTGTACTAAACTGTTATTAGTCTCATCTCTCCACCATTGAGTGTCTTATATTCACACACACACACACACACACACACACACACACACACACCCCTATAACACTGGGGCAGGAGGTATTCCACAAACACAGAGAGTAAAACCCAGTGAAACATTTCTGCATTGTGGTAAGCTGAATGTCCCTGCTAGAAAGGGGGATGCTTTAAGTCTGGCTGTCTTTCATACTATCCTCACAGCATATTCCAATATCCTTGATCTATGCACCCAATTTCAAGCATATAGCCACTAAAATTGTACAGTGAGCCTTCTATGCCATGTCCCCTTTGTTCCCGTGGGTGGCTGGCTCTTTTCCATCTCAGACAACAAGAATGAATCAAAGAAATGAATGAAAATGCTAAATGGGATTACCTAAAAGAGAGTGACAGGTGCTAAACACTCCCCTAGATGTGCCTCATTATCATCTAAAAGAGGACAGATGATCATCTTTAACTTATAGTAAGCAAAAGAATACAAAATGATTGCACATGGATTTTGTTTAATGTTGTGCTTATTCCTGAATTACAAAATAATTTTTATAATACACTTAGATGAGATTTACAGTTCATGAAGAAGACCTAGCGCAGAATTTAAATCCTCTGCCTCCTGAGGATTCAGTGAAATGATAAGAGTGGAATAAACATTTACAAATCAACAACAGCAAAGAAAAGACAGTTTTAATGAATTTCTAAGGAAACATAAATTGACTACTAGGACAGAGCAGAAGTTACTGTCTCAGGGCTCATTGCTAAGAAAGGTAGCCAACTCAACCTGGAATAGTGGAGAAACAGAACCTGTATGCCAAGAAAGCAGAGGCCCAGCCAAGGAGGATATGTATTCATGTTGTTTGGAAGTAGTCTGAGCTTCACCCCCATACAAACTCTCCTGTTCCATAGGTGTGGTAACAATTGGCAGCTAACCAGGCAACATATACCCTGAAGTAACAAGTCTGTGGCTTTTGTCCTACCTTTTTTGGGATATGAACAGCAATCTTTGATCTAAAGTCTTTTTTTTTCTAATCTCCAAAGGGTTTTATCATTATTTGAAATATTCTATCATCTTACTGCTGTTGACCATTTGTTGTTACTTCACATCATGAAAAGCCATGCATGAATGCTGTTATTTTCCACAGTGTAGCTTCTCTTCTAGTTAGAAGTTCAAATGCTAAAAGGAAGTGCTTGGTGTTCCACCTGGTGTGACAGCAGAAACCCATACTCTCCATGAACACCAGGGTAGAGATCTGCCTCTGGTCCTCAGGGGAGGGGGCCAGGGCCTGAGCACTAGGAGTCCTTCCGGATTTGGATTTCACCACTTCCTAGCTTTGTAGCATCAGATCCTTAGCCTGAGCAGCAAACATGGAAAGCTGTTATGAAATCCTCCAAGGTTCTCTTGGATGCTGTATTTATCTTCATAATCAAGGTGAGTCTCCAGCCAACTGCAGGGATGCTGCCAAGTATATTTTAATAAAACCCCTCACTTCATCAACTAGCCTAAGAACATGCTGCTGTTTGTAGGGAGGATTCTGACCAACATATGTCTCCATCTGCTCCATTTTCTTCTTGCAGAATTATTGTTTATACAATCTCTTAGATTATTCATAACTTTTATTCATATGGTCAGAATTTTATTTATTTGGACTTTGTACCATCTGAAGACTCTATATTTTATCACGTTTTTTTCAGCAAGCTAACTTATATAGTAAATTCCCTTTTTGATATTTCTGTTATTATTTAAAATTCAAAAATTAACAGTGCTCCAAACTTCTTGTATATGTCTAATGCTATTCCAAACAAATCAATATCAATATATTTTGTCAGTGTTGAAAATCTGTGTCTTAAATGTATATGGAAATCAGCTTCCAATATCAATGGGAAGAAAGAACAAAGTTGGAAAACTGATATTAACTGATTTCCATACTTGCCACAGGCTAGAGAAACCAAGACAGTGTGCTACTAGTGAAAGGATGAGACCAACGAAGCTCAGAAAGAGACCCAAATAAATAGAGTGCTGGACTTTGACAATGCAATACAGCCAACAAAGTAAAGAAAAGTTTCTCTTTCTAATAAACGGCCCTGAAGTAATTGGATATATATATATGTATATATGAAAATCAATTTAGTTACATTAATCACAATTTACTCAAAATGGATCATAAATCTAAATACAAAGCTCAGTGCCCTAGAACTTCTAGAAGAAATCATAGAAGAAAATCTAGAATGTAGTTTGGTAATACAGCTTTTAAACCAGCACGAAAAGCATCCTCAAAAGAAAAAAAAATGACAGAATTTGTTAGAATTAAAAACTTCTCTGTATAGTAAGAAGTATAGACCGGGAGAAGTTATAGAAAAGGTATATATCTAATATTATGCCTTATATACCTCTAATCCAAAATAATCTCTAAATTCAAAAATAGAAAGAAATGACTTCCTGGACCTCATGGGTTAAATCTTCTATGTACTTCTTCCATGATGCACCATGTGGCCCCAGGCTGAAAGAAACAGGGACAAGAAATCACAGATTGAATGCTTTGAGACCAGGACTCTGAATAAACCTTCTCCCTTTCTAAGTTGATTTATCTTAGGTATCTGTTACAGTAACAAGCTGATGCACACTCTGCTTTGTTTAAGAAGACTTTTTCTCCATGAGTACAGATTAAGACCTCTGATAGCCACCATATACATAGACAGATGTGTCCTGAACAATTAAACTAGTAAGTAGCTGAGGGTTGGACTCAGAATTGTCACTTCTGTGACTTACAGATAAGCAAAATGAGGATAGAATTATTCCTGTGAGAAGCAGGTCAAGAAATGGACGAGATGAAGCTATAAGATCTTATAATACCAGATAGTAAAAAAGGACAAAACACAATGATATGTCACATCACAGGGGCCCAACCAAAACACTCCTGATGGTTAAAGCTGATACAACTCAAAGAACAAAGAGACATTTGCTATAACCTGCCTCAATTACTATTCTGTCACTGTGATAAAACATTCTGTAAAAGCAATTTAAGAAAGAGGTTTTTGGACTGGAGAGATGGCTCAGAGGTTAAGAGCACTGACTGCTCTTCCAGAGGTCCTGAGTTCAATTCCCAGCAACCACATGGTGGCTCTCAACCATCTATAATGAGATCTGGTGCCCTCTTCTGGCCTGCAGGCATATATACTGGCAGAATGCTGTATACATAATAAATAAATCTTTTTTAAAAGAGAAAGAAAAGAAAGGTTTGTTTGTTTGTTCTGGCTCGTCCATCACAGCAGGAAGGGACAGCAGCAGGAGCTGAAAAGTAGCTAGCCATATCACATCCACAGTCAAGAAGAAGAGAGTGAGGAATATTCATGCTCAGCCCATTTCCCTCCTCCCCGTCCTCCCACCCCTGGTTTTTTATACAGTCTAGGACAACCTAGACTGGGCACACCCACAGTGGGGGGGGGGGTCTTCCTACCTCCATTAACCTAATCAAGATAATCCTCCAGATGTGTGCTCTGACAGTCACTTCCCAGGTGATTCCAGATTTCATCAAGGTGACAGTTGTGGTCATGAAACCCAAACCAACGTATGACATGAATATACTTGAATTATTCCAATGCCAATAAATGAAGGAATGATTAATAAACTTCCTTGCAGAATAATCCCAGGTAATTAATAAGGACATCACTCTCAAACAGTAGGAGCATAACTTCCCAGTCCTTAATATGGGCTCTGTGTGATGCCTTCCTATCAGCTAGTATGGAAAATGGATAAAAAGTGTATCTCTCCAATAAAGAAGTCCCAAGACTTTCTTAGCCAAGGGATCAATATCAACAGTGATGTCACATTCAGGATATTCTTTATGCTGGCAAGTGATGGAAATTAGAGAACATCCTGGTGGTCTTCCTCACAAAGCCTGTAGTTCAACTCTTATGAGGAAGGAAAATAAGCAATACATTTAAGAACAGTGCACAAAATACCTGAGTACTACTCCCTCAAACTGGTATGATTTTAAAGAAGACCAAGGAAACAGAACAATTAAATAAAACATGAGAAAGAAAGTGGGTCCTGGAAGAGAAGAAGAATATTAACAGAAATTGAATAAGGCATGGACTATAAATAAAATGTATTAATGTTGGCTCATTAATGATAACGAATATGCTATACTTATGTGAATGCTAATAAGAAAAATTGAGCGACAATATGGGAACTCACCATATTATCTTCATAAATGTCTTACTTAATCTAAAATGTACTTTAAAGCAAAGTTTATTTAAAGTCAAAGAAAAAAATAAGAGACATCTGTTCATTACCAGGTTTGTATAGAACAACATAAAAGACACATTGAAGATTAAAAAAAAACATGTTTATCACCAAAAATAAACACAAATAACTACCTTTATCTTCTGCCAAAAGATCCTCCTCTTATTTTTTAAGATACCTAGATTTTTCTAAGACAATCTGAAAGGAATATAAAGTCTTAATGACCCACTTTTTTCCCAATAACAATAGCAAAGCTTTGTTCCATAATGTAAATGACTATAAGCAAAATTCCTAAAGTTCAAGTGACTGCTGTCAGGTTGTTGGTGGGTTTTCAATATCTTTGGACATAGATTGCAAAATGCATTGCAAATAAAGGCTGTTAACTATGGACATTCAAAAAAAAAAAAGAATGAAATTGTCTTTATGCCAACATCACCATAGAATCTCGTGGATTAATTTCCATTAATTATATTTCTTTAGTGAATAGCAATAAATGTATTGAAATAGTATTGTCCTTTAAGTCAATACCGTGTCATTTAGATAGTTCCTAAATTGAACTAGGTCACTGAGAATTTATCAAGTCTCCATGCGTTAGCCCATGTTCAAAAGCTGACAGCAGAAGATAGGGTCGGCACAGCCCAAAGGAACTGACTGTGTGGCCTGCTGATCTGTGGGAACCTGCCAAGGGCTGAGCCTCCGGAACTTTACAGATCATCACTACAAAACTGGTTCACCAAAGAAACTGCTCCTGGGCAACTGCGGAGATGCTGGAAAACTGGAGACAGCACCTCGGCTCAGCTCCAGGGATCCTGAAGCAGTAGCTGCTGGGACCTCTGGTTCCCGGGATGCCCCGTGGAAGGACAACGACAGGACCCCACAGGCTCTTACCTACCTTTGAATCTTCTATGGTTATATGGCGATGGTGTGTTTGAGGGTTACTACCGGCAAGGCTTTTCCATATTATCCTCCACAGCTCCTGATCTCCAGACCTGTGGCCAGCAATACATCACTCAGACGAACCAAAAGGTATACTTTCCCAATCTCTGTTTTGTGCTTGCTTTACTAAAATATCATCAGATCCTACAACAAGGCATATTAAACTTTCGCCACCAGTGATGTGTTTCATGAGAGAGAGAAAAAAATTGAGCGTGCTATGAACTTACATAAAATAGATACACCACTCAAGCATTCACTGATGATCAACTGTGTGTGAATTTTATTTTCAAACAAATATTCGGCATACATTAAATTTACTATATGTTAAAGGTGAGCTGTTTTTCATATTAATGAGATGGGTATGCTTATTTCACATAAATAATTAAATTTTAGCTGAATATTTGATACTACAGAACACAAGAGCTATACTTTTATTTTAAAATCATCAATGCTAGCCGGGCAGTGGTGGCGCATACCTTTAATCCTAGCACTTGGGAGGCAAGGGCAGGCGGATTTCTGAGTTCAAGGCCAGCCTGGTCTACAGAGTGAGTTCCAGGACAGCCAAGGCTATACAGAGAAACCCTGTCTCAAAAAACAAACAAACAAACAAACAAAATCATCAATGCTGAGAATGTGGGATGTCCATTCAACAATTTGTTGGAAATTCTCTTCTAATTTCAAGTCAAAACTAATTTAATGCTTTTGTTTTATAAAATTCAGCTTGGGTTACACTGCTTTAATACTCAGGTAGCAGGGGCAGTGGAGTCTCTATGAGTCTGAAATAAACCTAGTCTCCCAAGTGAGTTCCTGACCAGACAGAGCTCTTTAGTGAGATCCAATACATAGTGCACCCGACTCAGGCTTCGTCCATCTGAGAAAGGACCCTCTTAATACATGTTGACTCATTAGCTCTCAGAACATCTAGGAACTTTCCAAAGCTTCTAACTGTTTTTCTTGTACTATCTTAAGACATTTTCCTCTTGGAATAGAAAATGAGAGTAATACTGTTTAGTCATTTTTGCAAGCTAAACTCCTAATTAAACTTTCCCTTCCTGCCGTGGCTTCTTAATCATATACATGCTTCGATTAACTATTCACAAGAATAAATTATGGAATTTCTACTTTAACAAATTCTGACCCTGATCTTTATTGTACAGAAATGAAAAAGAGATAAAATAACTGAGTTCCGGCTGTATACGTGTAGTATCTTATGTCATCCAATTGTGGGAAGGAAATTATATACAAATATGCAAACAAAAATTAGTAGAGACATGTCTGTGGGACTTGTTGCTGTGATGGAGTAGGAAAATTTTACCTATGGGTAAAGGAAGTATTTCTGAGTGGGGCGTGAGTGAATAAGTCCCCAGACAACAGAAAAGAAAAACAATGTCAGTAGATAATTCAGACTTTGTAATTTCTTTTTTTTTTTACTTTTATTAGATATTTTCTTTATTTACATGTCATATGATTTCTCCTTTCCCAGTTTCTCCTCCAAAAACAAACAAAAAACAAAAAACAACAACAAGAACAAACACCTGTTCCCTCCCCCATCCCCCTGCTCATCACCCCACCCTCTCCCACTTACTGGCCCTGGCATTCCCCTACACTGGGGCATGGAACCTTTACAGGGTCAAGGGCCTCTCCTCCCATTGATGACCAACTTGACCATCCTCTACTATACACATGTTGCCAGAACAATCAGTCCCACCATGTATAGTCCTTGGTTGGTGGTTGAGTCCCTGGGAGCTCTGAGGGTACTAGTTAGTTCATATTGTTGTTCGTCCTAAGGGACTGCAAACTCCTCAGCTCCATTGGTCCTTTCTCTAGCTCCTTCACTGGGGACCCTGTACTCAGTTCAATGGATGTCTGTGAGCCTCTACATCTGTATTAGTCAGGTACTGTCAGAGCCTCTCAGGAGACAGCTATATCAGGCTGGATTGTCCTTCCTTCAGTCTCTGCTCCAGAGTTAGTCTCTGCAACTCCTTCCGTGGGTATTTTATTCCCCCTTTTAAGAAGGAATGAAGTCAGACTTCGTAATTTCATCACAGAGCATAAGGATGGGTGAAAACCAGGATGTCAGAGGTTGCTCAATTTATCAAAGGAGCAGAGGACAGACATGAAACCTCACATTTCAAATAAACTAAAACTTGCATTTTGGTTTTTTTTCTTATAATTTTATTACGTTGATTTCTGTATGTTTGTATATGCATGTGATCACACCATTGCACAGGTATGGAAATCATCGGAGAATTTTGGAGAGTTCATTCTCTCCTTCTACATATGTGTCCTGGGGGTTGAGCTCAGGTTATCAAGCTTGGCAAAAAAAAGTTCCTGCCCCCATTGAGCCATCTAGCCAGCCTTCTAGTATATTTTCACTAATTCTTTTTTTTGGGGGGATTACATGTCATTTCCAACCTTGTGCCTCTATAATCTGTGGGTGATATTTTTTCAGCAATAGATGTTGCCATCAAGTCCTTGTGGACAACCAAAATCAAGGGCCACACCCTTATTTCCTCAGAGTGTCTTTGAAGCCTCCCTGACCAATACTAATGTAAAGAAGTATTCTGCACCCAGCACTGGGGATTTTGTTTAACAACCCATGACTGGAAAGAGCATTCATTACTCATGGATGGCACCTCTGTTCATACTCTTGTTAGGGAGATATGTCTTAGAATTAATGGATAGGATGGTGGCTTCTATGTGGCTTTTTCATAGATGTTAATTTTGACTACCCTTTTGTCCTTGCCCTTCTTTCTTATCCTACCAGCTCCCATTTAGACTTTTCTATCCCTGGTTCTCTCTTTCCCTCTCTCCCTCTCTCCCTCTCACCCTCTTTCCCTTCTCTCTTCCTCTCTCTCTGTCTCTGTCTCTGTCTCTGTCTCTCTGTCTCTCTGTCTGTCTGTCTGTCTGTCTGTCTCTCTCTCTCTCTCTCTCTTTCACACACACACACACACACACACACACACAAACACACACACACAAACACACACATACTCTTCACATTCTTGGCTATCCTTCTTCCCTGAGGGCTTCCCCTGTCTTGACCTTCTCTATTTTCCTGCTTTCACCAGCAATCAGAATCAAACAAACTACTATAAAAATGGCATTGGTCTTCTGAAGTCCAGGTGACCTCACTCAGTATATTTTCCAGTTCTCTCCACTGTCTGTAAATTTTGTAAGTTTACTTTTCTTTACAGCTGAATTACATTCAGTTGTGTGTGTTTATGTATTTTAATTATCCATTCATCCACTGAAGAACACCTACCATGTTTCGGTGTTTTGGGTATTGTGAATAAAGCCAAAATAGCATGGATGTGTTGGATCTCTCTGATGTAAGGTGGATACAGGCCTCCAGGTACATGCTGAAGAGTGTTAGAGCTGAGTCACATGTCAGTTCAATTGTAGCACTCCGAGGCACCTCTGCACTGATATCTGTAGTGGAAACACCAACTTATACTTCCACTAACACTGAATAAGTACCCCCCTTTTACAACATCCTAGAGAACAATATTGTTGGTTTTATTTATAGTAACAATCTAACTTTGGTAAGATAAATCTCAAAGTGGTATTAATTTGAATTTCCCTAATGGCTAATGATTTTGGGTATTTGTCAAAAGTATTTACTAGCCATTTCTGTTTCTTAGTTTGAATCTCCGTTCAGTTCCACAGATTATGTTTTAATCGGTTTATTTTCTTGATGTTTAGAGGGTGTGTGTGTGTGTGTGTGTGTGTGTGTGTGTGTTTGTGTGTTTGTGTGTGTATACCATGCTGGTTTTATTATTATGAGTCTGTAGTATAATATGATATAAAAATGTGACATCCCCATCATGTTCTTTTCGCTCAGGATTGCTTTAGCTATCCAGAAACTATTGTATTTCTATATAAATTTTAAGTTTATTTTTCTATTTCTCTGAAAAATTGAGTTGGCGTTTTGATTGGGATTGAGCTGAATTTGTAGATTTCCATACTATTTTTTTTCAGTTTTATTGTGTGTGTGTGTGTGTGTCAGTGTGTCAGTTTATCTCTGTGTGTGTATGTGTCTGTGTGTATGTTTATGTATGTATTTCTGCATGTCTGTGCATCTGTGTAACTGTATGTCTATCTGTGGTCTGTGTGTATATTTGTGTATGTGTTTCTACATGTCTGCATGTCTGTGTGTCTGTGTATATGCATGTGTATGTACGTTTGTGTGTGTGTTTCTGTATGCCTAGGTGTGTGTGTCTGTGTGTATCTGTATCTCTATATGTCTCTGGGTCTGTATGTGCATGTGTGTATGCCTTTATTTCTATATGTCTATGTACATCTGTTCGTGTCTTAGTGTGTCTCTGCATGTCTGTATGTTTCTGTGTGTCTGTGTATCTGTATGTGTGTGCATCTGTGTATGTGTTTGTATGTATGTGTGTGTCTGTATGTCTATACATATGTGTCTATGTGTGTGTATGTCTGTGTGTCTGTGTGCATCTATGTGTGTACCCATGTGTGTCTGTATGTTTGTGTCTCTGTGTCTGTGCATCTGTGTGTGTGTGTGTGTGTGTGTGTGTGTGTCTGTGTGTCTGTGTGTCTGTGTATCTGTATCTGTATCAGAGTAACTTCTTCTGGGAGGCAGTCAGCCTTCTCAAGAATCCCTTTGCTGACTGCACTATCTGACTGACCTCATTTCCACAATATTAATATTAGCACTCCATGAGCATGGGAAGTCTTAACATCTTCTAGTGTCTTATTCAATTACTTCAGTATTCACAAATTTTTTATTGTAGAGGTCTTACTATTTTTCTCAAATAATAGATTCTGCAGTATAAACTGTTACAGAAAAAGCATTCTTCACAGTGACTGAAAATAACAATAAAGAAATCTGAGTGTGATATAAAAATTGAAATAACTTTCACTTCCCCGTTCATAAAGTTCCCATGATGCATTGCTTAAAATAACTATTCATCTTTCAGAAAGAGAGCCAAAAACCCCACCATATCTTGAATTTAAGAGAATCCTAAACTCAACCTGTTTGCACTTGAATTGTTACCACAGTAAAAAAGAAATGCTCCGTGTCGAATTTATTAGCACATACCAATTTATTCATGAAACATCTATACCCCTGTAAAATACAGTTCAATTCATCTTCACTTCTGTATTTCATCCTTAGGGAAAATTCTTCTTAAAAATAAATAAATGAATAAAAATATATAAATATAATTCAGTTCAGATTTTCAACTAAAATTTACAATTTGTACTAAACATTTTGAACCCAAATCAACAAAGGATATTTTAAAAAATGCTTTTTTTTTTTTTTAATGAAAAGAAAAGTAAAAGAAAGGACAGACTTATGACCTAGAAATATTGTTTAGGAGTTAGGAACACAGGCTCTCACGAAGAACATGGGTTCAATTCTCAGCACCAACACGGCAGCTCACAACCATCTTTAACCCTACAGTATCCAATTTCTTCTCCTAGTATCTAGAGTAACCAGACATACATGTGATAAACAGACCGACATGTAGACAAAGCATGTATACTCACAAAATAAATATTATCCTTGAAAGGTACATTGTAAGTTAGAAGTAGCCTATAGTCTATATTTCCCTTGATACTGGGTTTTTTTTTTTTTTTTTAGCTTTTTTGTTTTTGTTGTTTTTGTTTTCATTGTATGAAAATTTTATTTATTTATTTATTTTTCATTTTTTAATTTAATCTTTTCTTGCAGTCAAGATTTTATCCTCCTCCCAGTCCACCCTCTGACTGTTCCACATCCCATACATCCTCCCATCTTCACCAGGATGTTCCCACCCTCCCACCCTGCACTCCTCACCCTCACCCCAAGACCTCCCCACTCCCTGGGGCCTCCAGTCTCTTGAGGGTTAGGTACATCTTCTCTGACTGTGTCTACACCCAGAAGTTCTCTGCTCTGTTTGTGCTTGGGGCCTCATATCAGCTGGTGTATGCTGCCTGGTTGGTGGCCCAGTGTCTGAGAGATCTCAGGGGTCCAGGTTAGTTGAGACTGCTGATTCTCCTACAGGGTCACCCTCCTCCTCAGCTTCTTCCAGCTTTTCCCTAATTCAACCACAGGAGTCAGCAGCTTCTGTCCACTGGTTGGACAGAAGACTCAGCTGCTTGTTGGGTCTTTCGGAGGGCAGTCATAATATGTCCCTTTTTGTGAGCACACCATAGTCTCAGTAATAATGTCAGGCCTTGGGACCTACCCTTGAGCTGATCCCACTTAGGGCCTGTCACTGGACCTCCTTTTCCTCAGGCCCTTCTCCATTTTTGTCCCTGAAGTTCTTTCAGACAGGAACAATTGTGGTTCAGAGTTTTGACTGTGGTATGGCAACCCCCTCCCTCACTTGATGCCCTGTCTTTCTGTTGGAGGTGGGCTCTACAAGTTCCCTCTCCCCACTATAGGGCATTTCATTTAAGGTCCCTCCCTTTGAATCCTGACAGTCTCTCACCTCCCTGATCTCTGATACACTCTAGAGGGTCTTCCACCTCCTACCTCCTGAGGTTGCCTGTTTCCATTCTTCCTGCTGGCCCTCAGAACTTCAGTCCTGTTTCCCACACCCAATACCTGATCACGTTCCTGACCTCCCCTCTCTATCCCTTTTCCCACCCAGGTCCCTTCCTCCCCTCTACTGTGATTGCTTTCTTCTCCCTCCCAAGTGGGATTGAGGCCTCCTCACTTGTGAGGTTGATCCTGATTCTTAAAGCCCTAGTTCATCTTAAAATTCAATGATTTGAAGACATTTAAGGTAGGCATGTTTGCATGTGCCTGTATTCCCAGCATTTGGAAAGCTAGGGCAGGAGAATAAGGGGTTAAACGTCATCCTGAGATACATAGTGATCTCCAGGCCAGCTTGTACTACATGGGAGCCTGCTTCAAGTTAAATTGTTAACATCTGAAAGTGATACTTGTATCTTTGCTTCTAAACAAAGGTGAATCTATATCTACCATGTGTGTGCTTTATGTATCAGGCATTGAAGTAACAATAATTATGGATGACCAGTTTACTATCCCACATTTGCCATCAGGTTCTCTATGACTAACTAATTGTAGTATCCAGGTAGAAGCCATATTGAATTTTTTCATATTTTAATTTTCAATTAAATAAAAAATTAACAAAAATATCAGAAGTTTCCAAGTAATTATTATTGTTACCTGTAGGGAACATCTACATTTAAGGAAATTAGTATCTGATAAATGCCTATGATCTATATAGCAAGATGACTGAAGAGTTCACATTCATTGTTCTAAACTTCACAACATCTCTCTGAAAAGGGGATCAACAACCATTTTTACACAGAAGGAAAACCAAATAATAGAAATATTGTATAAGAACTCTGGAGGTTGCTCAGTGGTTAGGTGCACTTTCTGCTATTTCTGACGACCTGGGTTAAATCCCCAGCAGTGTCTTATAACACTTCAATCCCAGGGTATACAACACCCTCTTCTGGACTCCATGGGCACCATATGCATGTGGTACACACAACTACATGTCTATAAAATGCCCATATACATAAAATAAAAGTGGAAGAAAGTTAAAATAAATAAGTATTGCATGAGACATTGTGCTACTACTATAGAATAGAATTGTTGCCCCAGGCAAGCACTGTTGTTCTCCAAAGACAGATTGCCGCCAGAGCCCTGCACATGTGTTGCTATGAGAATTACCATTACATCAGATGAGACCGAGCTAGCATTCTTTTATTCTCATGAAATCCCAGGAAATGGGGGCCTTGAGTACAGATCTGCTCTACAGAATGTCTCTGAAGAGCTCTTCCTACACACCAGACTGTTATCTCATTGATTCTATGTTCCCAGATACATAATGATGCTACATTCACCTGAGAAAGCAATCCACCTCAATACAGTCAAAATTTCCTTTCCAAAATATTTTAGAAGCTTCCTGTTTTTCAAGTGTTTTTCATGGTATAAACTGCTAAAATGGGACACCAACATGCAGTTCAAAAATTACCCACAAACATAGCATCTCCCAAGTGTTCCCCCAAGTTTATTCCATATCCACAAGTTCCGTGTGAGTATCATTTGGATGAAATGCTTTGATAACTACTAAACAAGTACCATGGCAAGTTCTACTTAAGCTGGTTTTAAAAGACAAAATTTCATGAGGAAATAAATCTTTAAAGTCTGTCCTATTTCTATTCCCTTCATCCTCTGGTGTCCTTTAATAATCTGTGGATTATTAGGGAATTGAGTTCTCTTTTGCCTTTTTCTCCAAAGAATTATTCACCTGGTACCAAAAATAAGTGACCTGGACTCATCTTAGGGTGATGCTTTTGAATATAATAAAGAGGAATAGAACCAGCTAACCCCAAAGATCTTCTCAATTTTCTCAAAGGCTTACCACATACCTGGCATAATGAAATATGACTAGGCTAAGTGTACCACCAATACCCCTGAGTTATTGTAGCTTTCCCAGCACTGTCATGTCATGTCACATCTGATTATGATATGCATTGTTTTAGTCAGGGCAGACAAGTTTCTGAAGATTATTAGTTACATTGCTATACTGGCTGGTTTTGTGTGTCAACTTGACACAAACTGGAGTTATCACAGAGAAAGGAGCCTCCCTTGAGGAAATGCCTTCATGAGATCCAGCTGTGAGGCATTTTCTCAATTAGTGATCAAGGGTGGGAGGGCTCATTGTGGGTGGTCCATCTCCAGGCTGATAGTCTTGGGTTCTACAAGAAAGCAAGCTGAGCTAGCCAGGGGAAGCAAGCCAGTAAGGAACATCCCTCCATGGCCTCTGCATCAGCTCCTGCTTTCTGACCTGCTTGAGTTCCGGTCCTGACTTCCTTTGGTGATGAACAGCAATGTGGAAGTGCAAGCTGAATAAACCCTTTCCTCCCCAACTTGCTTCTTGGTCCTGATGTTTTGTGCAGGAATAGAAACTCTAACTAAGACAATTGCCAAGAGTGGAACAGAATTCTGATATCTATGGATGTTAATTGGGATGTTAATCTATGGGTGTTTATTCATGAAGGGCATTTATGAATCTTCTAAATGACGATTTCTACCTCTCCAATTTTCAGGTACTGAGGTACCCAGCTGCAAGCTTGTCCAGGAGATGAAAGTGTTTAATAAAGGAGCTGATACTCATCAATGTGGACCTGAACAGCTTCTAACAAGTAGATTTGAATAAATAACCTACTGAATAATAGAACTTAAAAACAAAAACACTTTAACCCTTCAATTAGTACAGCTCACAACACTCATCAGAGAAATTCCTTTCTGCAGTGGATGCTGCTTAATACATAGACTAATGACTGAGAGCTCTAAGTGGGAAATGTATAACACAGCCTTCCCCCTTAAAGCTCAGAAACCATTGTGGAAGCAAGGCAGATAGCCAAGGTAGTGGGTGTCTGCAGCATTCGCAGCACAGAACACATGTTAACTCACAGCAGTCATGACTACCTGCACACAACCTGCATAAGACCAAGCCAACAAAAATCTCACTGAAGGTGGGGGAGGGGCTCACCCAAGTCCCACCCCAAGCTGACAACTGATGGATTCTGGATGAGGGAGAGTCAGTTTTATTCAAAGTTCTCTAAGAGACTACCATGATATACTGGCAGCACCAAGTGGAGCCAGTAGGTTTTTTAAAAGAGCACATGGTGGTGGGATAGGGGAGGAACAGGAAGGGAAAGACCAGGAAAGCACTTAGATAAAACACATTATATACATTATGAAATTCTCAGTAAAGGATTATAGGAAAGGAATGTGTTAAAGAGGATTTAGTGGCAGAATGCTGGGTGAGCCAGCTCGTGAGGGTTCTGTCAGCTCTTGATGCTTGATGGGGCAAGTATAACAGCGCTTCTAATATTAGAAACAGGACGGCCTGAAGTATACTCTATGCTGGATACAGCTTTTCTCTAGAACAAGGTTACTGGTTCTCTGGGCAGGACTGCTTCCAGCTAAATTCTGTTTGAAGGTCAAGGGTATATATTTAAGAGCCAGGGTATATATTTATTTATACTTAGGAACCCTAAGGACTCTAAGAGAGGAAAATCTAAAGGTATCACTCATAGATAGCATCAGATGAGAAATCCATTACCATCCACCTGTTCAGCCTCTACATCCCATCTCACACTGGTGAATTTAACAAGTGGGATATACTCAGGATCCATGTGAAGGCATCTGATATTCTATCAAAAGAAAGAAGGTTCCTCTCTTTGTCAGTTTTCTTGCAAGTAGAAATAGTTGAATCTCAAAGAAAGAAATAACCTATGTCTCAAAGATTTATAAGATACATTAGTCAGTTTAATTTGA
The DNA here is from genome assembly GCF_008632895.1 of Mastomys coucha. Taxonomy (NCBI): domain Eukaryota; kingdom Metazoa; phylum Chordata; class Mammalia; order Rodentia; family Muridae; genus Mastomys; species Mastomys coucha. Next base: position 65,209,441 of record NW_022196897.1, on the reverse strand, counting down.
CAAATTATATGGATATTAAGCATCTTAGTGGCAAAGGCAAAAGAGCAATTCTTAATAGAATTATTTCTTTAAACATAATAAGGCAAATAATTGAAGGCTTGTGCTGTCATTAACGCTATTACTCCACATGTGATACTCAAAACAATAAGGTTAATTACTCATTAATTCTATGTGTCAGGCCCCACCAGGTGATAATAATGGCTTAGTTAACTATGTTGAATCTACATAGCCAAAGGCCTCACAGAAACTTTCAGTAAGAGAATGAAAAAGAAATGTGATAACCGCAATATAAGCCAAAGTGGCCTGTAAGTCTTGGTTTTCATCTGTCAGTTGGTATCTTCTCTACGAAAGAGAAAGCCCTTCGAAGACATCACATACTACAGGCTAGAGAGATGGCTCAGCAGTTAAGAGCACTGTTTGTTCTTCCAGAGGTCTGAGTTCAGTTCCCAGCAATTGCATGGTGGCTCACAACCATCTGAAATGGAATTCAACATACTCTTCTGGTGTGTGTCTGAAGACAGCTACAGTGCACACATATAAATAAAAATAAATAAACCTTAAAAAAAAAAAGAAATCACATGCTACAAAAATGTGGGTCAGTGGACAACAGATTACTACAGATAACTTTCTTTGTAGTGGTTAAAAAGAGTGAACTCCTTTATTGGACCAGCTCAGAGGAGGCCACAGTCTAACGTCTATTGAGAATTTTCTGTGGTTTAGAACACTGGTTCATTTTGAAGTTCAATTTGGTTATATGTTTGACCTACACTTTGATTTCTTCTAGTTGACTGACTCTATTAGCACAAACAAAACAAACATAAAGTTTCCTAAACTCTTGGGATAGTTTCTCCTAAAACTACAGCTCAGCTGAGGAAGAATCGATCAGTACTCAAAACTACTTGAGACAACACTGTGTAGTTGTGAATCCCTGAAACATAGCTCTGTCAAGTGGACATGGCTTGTAGTTACAAAATGCTTATCAAATTTCAAAGCCTATAAATAAAAATGAGAATGTAAAATAAACTCATGAATAACTTATTGTGCTGACTGCATCTTAAATTACAATTTATAAATTACGTTAAAATATTATTAGATTAATTTTGTTTCCATTTACAGTTTTTAGATGTAAAAACTAGAAAACTATGAATTACATTGTGCAGCTGTCATGGTTTCTCAAGGTAGTGGTAGTCTAAACCTTTGAATGGATATAATGGCTAGAAATTATAGTATAAAAAATTTCCATTGAAAAAGAGGCCATGGATTTGAAGGAGAGCAATGTGAGGTACAGAGGAGTATTTAAATGGGAAATAGGGAAGTGAGAATTTGTGTCATTATAATCTCAAAACCACATTTATAGAAAAAAAAATTCTATTCACTTCCAGAAAATTATACCAGAGAAATTAAGCCAGAATTATTGAACCTGATTCCTTGTATGTGTTTTCTTAGAGAATTCAAATTTGTTCCTTCTTTCATGCCCCCATTATTTATCAATAACTTCCTACATCCATTATTGAAACCAAATTGCCTAGAAATGGGAACTGGGCCAAGAGGAAAGAACACAGGCAGCCATACACTGCATTAGATCTCCCTGGTAACAGGTAAGATGAGAAACAAGAATAATCAGTGTTTACAAGGGACTGAATTTTTCTTCTAGCACATTATTCAACAACGGAATCACATTCATATTTAAAAGGACAAATTGGAGTAAGACTCTCATTTCCATATGTTTATAGTCTGAGACCATCTAGGAGCAAAGCAGGGCAAAGCAGACCACAGCAAATCAATGGGTCCCGATGAATGGCAGGCTAGACTGACCATATCTTTTCTAATTCAAAAGACTTCTTGCATAAATGAAGGACATTAGTTTATTGGAAATTTAGTGGGAAAGCATTCCTGGGAATATACCCTCAAAAAAGTGTGATTCCATCTTTTTTCCTAGACCATGAGAAGGAAGAGATCATCTAAAATTACTAAAACGTACCCTAGTGAAATAAAAATAAAGTAGGCAGATATAAAAGTCAGCAAGAGATGCTGAAACAACATAATAAAATTAAATTCGGTTACACTTGATGCAATAATTTATGTACTCAACATGAAACAGACAGGAACATGTCACAAACGCAAGTCCACAGGCCAATTGTGTGAGAGCCATTTCACTTTCCAAGTCAGATGGACTCTACCTACTCAGAGTTGGTTGTCATGACAGAACCTGAAAATATGTATTATGCAAACTACTCCAAGGGATTCTATTGCACATAGCAATATGGGAATGGTTGCTAATATGAACCAGAGAAGCTATATTGAAAGGGAAATGACAACTACAGAAATACAAGATCATAATAATTTGTTTCTATGGAAAAGAAAGAATTAGAGGGTAAAAGAATTCTCAGAATATTGAAAATAAAAGGCCTACCTCCACACAGAAACACGTATCTAGAGTTTTGCAGAAAATAAAGAGTAGAGACCATTGAAAGACATTGCTCCTGGGTAGACATGAGCAAATATCTACTCACCCCTGACAGGTAACTAATGGCATCCAAAAACCATGTGCAGCCAAAGTCCAATGTGGTAAACCAATGAGTTTTTTTGGGAGTTACTTAAAGAAATATGAGTACAGAGTTACAAGAACAAAATAACCTAAAGACATTTACATCACCAAAGCCCACCCTAATATTGGAGACATCTCATAAAACCAAGAAACCTGAAAGACACGGCAAAGCTGGTGAGATAGCTGAAGAGGCTGGAGGGTGTCCTTTTTTATGTGACCCAGTTGCCCTGAGCTTTTTCCAGGTACCCCAGCTGGTCTTTGTTTCTTCTAGTCTCAGCTTTTTCTAGGTAACTGGGTTTGTCTGAAAGTCCTCTCTCAGCAGCCTTTACTATTTCTATGCTCCTACAGAAGAGGCCTAGTGAATCTGGTCAGTTTAAGGGACTTCCTGAAGGTATTCTCAGTCGATTACTTCCTGTCTTAATGAGCTTCCCTATCATATTTCACCTCCACTTAGAACATCCTATTGTTTCACCTCCAAGTAAACATCCTGTCTAAAGAAATTTCCCTCTGAGATGGGAGGTTTTAATCTAGGAGAAACTGCTACAAGGAACATACATCTTTGAACATATTTTTGAAGTTCACAATTACCAGTTTTCTATTTAAATGTGTGCGCGCGCGCGCGCGCGTGTGTGTGTGTGTGTGTGTGTGTGTGTGTGTGTGTGTGTGTGTGTGTGTGTATGTGTGTGTGTGTGTATGTGTGCATTTTTAACCTTTTATCTGGAATTGATTTCTAGGACAGAATAAACTATGGTTTAGGTAGTTTGATTGAAATGAAATTTACCATAAGAATTGTGTAATTACGGTATGCACTCTCTGATAAGTGGTTATTAGCCCAGAAGTTTGGAATACAGGAAGAACAACCCACA